>NC_064641.1:499293194-499598797 GCF_023864345.2 Schistocerca serialis cubense | reverse complement strand
GGATACATGATTTTACTTCGGCTGCTTATCTGATGTGCCAAAGAATGTGATATGTGTACAGATATGGCACACTTCTGGACTTACTTTGGAGATAATGCGTCATACCTCAAATACTTTTATACAGTTTCTCATTCCATTATTTAGTTCTGAAAGATGCTTGTTAAGACCCATGAAGAATTTTCTCTCTCTCAATTAATTAATTATTGTATCTGTCATCTCAAATTGTAGGAATTGTACGAAATTTTGGAGGTACATTTGGTTTTTACTTCTAGTCGGGCATTCAGTAGGCTGTCATGTTTGTTGTGAATGTGGTTGTATATTTCCAATTGCTCTAACAAATGCATCTGTACACTCTCTCTCCCCCTCTCTCTCCCCCCATCTCCCCCCCCCATCTCCCCCCTCTCTCTCCCCCCATCTCCCCCCTCTCTCTCCCCCCATCTCCCCCCTCTCTCTCTCCCCTCTCCCCCTCCCCGCTCTCTCCCCTCTCCCCCTCCCCGCTCTCTCCCCTCTCCCCCTCCCCGCTCTCGCTCCCCCCTCTCCCCGCTCTCGCTCCCCCCTCTCCCCGCTCTCGCTCCCCCCTCTCACCCTCCCCGCTCTCGCTCCCCCCTCTCACCCTCCCCGCTCTCGCTCCCCCCTCTCCCCCCTCCCCGCTCTCGCTCCCCCCTCTCCCCCTCCCCGCTCTCGCTCCCCCCCTCTCCCCCTCCCCGCTCTCGCTCCCCCCTCTCCCCCTCCCCGCTCTCGCTCCCCCCTCTCCCCCTCCCCGCTCTCGCTCCCCCCTCTCTCCCCCTCCCCGCTCTCGCTCCCCCCCTCTCCCCCTCCCCGCTCTCGCTCCCCCCTCTCCCCCTCCCCGCTCTCGCTCCCCCCTCTCCCCCTCCCCGCTCTCGCTCCCCCCTCTCCCCCTCCCCGCTCTCGCTCCCCCCTCTCCCCCTCCCCGCTCTCGCTCCCCCCTCTCCCCTCCCCGCTCTCGCTCCCCCCTCTCCCCCTCCCCGCTCTCGCTCCCCCCTCTCCCCCTCCCCGCTCTCGCTCCCCCCTCTCCCCCTCCCCGCTCTCGCTCCCCCCTCTCCCCCTCCCCACTCTCGCTCCCCCCTCTCCCCCTCCCCACTCTCGCTCCCCCCTCTCCCCCTCCCCACTCTCGCTCCCCCCTCTCCCCCTCCCCACTCTCGCTCCCCCCTCTCCCCCTCCCCACTCTCGCTCCCCCCTCTCCCCCTCCCCACTCTCGCTCCCCCCCCCCCCTGGCGAATTTCTGGCCACTGTCCTCCCACCGGAGTTGCAAGAATTTCTGTGCCTTATGTTGTCCCTACCAATCCGGACTTTGTGGCAGAAAATTTCGCTCAACACTTTGCTCAAGCTTCGGCATCAGCTCAGTATCCACCCACGTTCCTCCTCCTGAAAGTGTGTTCAGAACGACTTCCTTTGTCTTTTGTTTCTCGCTGCACAGAACCATATAATGCCCCATTCAGCGAGTGGGAATTTGCCAGCATCCCCGCCCTTTGTCCTGACATGGCTCCTGGACCGGATCGGATACATAAGCAAATGGTCCAACACTTATCGGTGGCTGGCCACTGTCGTATACTGACCCTCTTAAACCGTCTGTGGTATGAGGGAGGATTTCCTACCCAGTGGCAGTAAAGCATTGTTGTTCCGGTGTTGAAGCCAGGGAAGCTACCTCTTCAGTTGGATAGCTACTGTCCAATTAGCCTTACTAACACCCTCTGCAAGCTCCTTGAACGCATGGTGAGTCGGTGACTGTTTTGGATCCTTGAATCCCTCGACCTTTTGTCATCTACTCAAAGTGGTTTTCGGTGTGCTCGCTCTACGGTGGATAACTTGGTCCACCTGGAGTCTGCTATCTGGCTGGCTTTTGCCCATCAGCAACACCTCCTTGCAGTCTTCTTTGGTTTGCATAAACCCTATGACACCACCTGGCACCACAACATCCTCACCACCCTTCATGAATGAGGCCTCCATGCCACTCTGCGTGTTTTTATCCGTAGTTTCCTTTCTTGTCACTCTTTTCGGGTCCAAGTTGGGTCCTCCTACAGCTCTCCTCATCGGCAAGAAAATGGGGTTCCACAGGGTTCCGTGCTGAGCGTCCCTCTCTTTCTCATAGCCATTAGTGGTCTGGTGACAGCTGTTGGGCCGACAGTGTCTCCCTCTTTGTATGCTGATTATTTTTGTATCTACCTTGCCTCCTCTGTAATGGGTGCTGCAGAACACCGTCTACAGGGGGGCAATCTGTCGGGCGCACTCATGGGCGCTCTCCCATGGCTTTCAGTTTTTGGCGGCCTAGACTTGTTTCATGCATTTCTGCTGTCGCCATACAGTCTATCCCCGTCCGGAACTGTTCCTTGATGGCCAGCCCCTCAAAGTGGTGGACACCCATCGCTTCTTGGGTCTAGTCTTTGATGCCTGGTTGACATGGCTCCCTCACCTTCGCTAGTTGAAGAGATCGTGCTGGTCCCATCTCAGTGCTCTAAGGTGTCTGTGCAATACCACCCGGGGTGCAGACCGCTCTGTTCTCCTGTGATTGTATCAAGCTTTGGTCCAGTATCGTTTAGACTATAGAAGCCCTGTCTATGGTACTGCGTCGCTTTCGACACTGGAGAAACTAGACACCACCCACCAGTGTGGGGTCCGACTTGCGACTGGTGCCTTCCGGACTAGCCCTGTACTTAGCCTTCTCGCAGCAACAGCTGATATCTTATGCACTCCGCATTCGCTGCACCCCAAAGCACCTTAATTATGCTCTCCTTTATCCAGACATGGAGATTAACCTGCTGCAATGGCGGCCGCGATGTGGGCCTACCATGGCTGTCTGCATTCAGTCGCTCTTTTCTGAGCTCCAGTAATTGCCTTTACTACCTCTCTTCTCCGCTCACGCACGTACCCCTCCGTGGTGCGTCTCTCGGCCGCAATTCTGTCTTGGTCTCTCTATCGATTCAAGAGATTCTGTCCCTCCAATGGCTCTTTGCCACCAGTTCTCCTCTCCTTAGTTCTTTTCAGGGTTCAGAAGTGATCTATACTGATGGTTCCATGATTGCTGGCTGCACTGGTTTTCCTTACACCTACATGCGACACACGGAACTTCGTTCCTTGCCAGAGGGCTGTAGTGTTTTACTGCAGAATTGGTAGCCATCTCGTGCGCACTGGACCATATCCGCTCCTGCTCAGGATTATCCTTCACTATCGGTAGTGACTCATGGAGCGGTTTGCACGCTATCGGCCAGTGCTTCCCTCGCCTCCTATTGGTCATTGCTATCTGGGACTCCCTTTCCCTCCTCGCTCAATGTGGATGCTCGGTGGTTTTCATTTGGACCCCAGGCCGTGTTGGGATTCCTGACAATGAACTTGCCAGTCGACTGGCTAAATTAGCTACTACCAGAGCATCTCTTGCTATTGGCATTCCGGAAATAGACCTTCGCTTGGCATTACGTGTCAAGTTTTGCACCTTTGGCATGCAGAATGGATCACTCTTTCTTCGCCGAACAAGCTCAGGGCAATTAAGGAGTCTACAACTCCATGGTGGTCGTCCTTATGGGCCTCTCGTAAGGCCTTTTGTCATCCTCTGCCGGCTCTGCATCGGCCATACTTTTTTGACTCACAGTTATCTCCTCCGTCGTGAGGACCCCACCCTCTCTGCCATTGTAGATCGATGTTGATTGTGGCTCACATCTTATTGGACTGCCCCAACTTAGCCACCCTGCGCCTCTGGTGTAGGCTGACAATGCCTCAGCGGCGGATCTCGTTTTACGTTTTATTCGTGAGGGGGGGGTTATCGCTTTATTTTAGGGAGGGACCTTCCACCTTATCGGTGAGCGGAGGGGATGGCAGGCCCTCTTGCTCCCCCCTTCACCCCGACCGGATTGGCTTCAACTGGGCTTGGTGGTTCAGCCCGGCCCTCTGCCTTCCCACTCCTTTCATTATACGGGGTCTGTTATGTCTTGAGCGTCGCTCTTGTCTCCTGTGCTGCTTCCTTCCCGCCCCTGCCATTAGCTCTTTTCCTTCCTTCCCTTAGTTTCTCATTTTATGGACATTGTATTTGCCTCTCCTAATGTGGGATTTTATTGGTTTTTGTTAATCTAAGGTCGGAGGGACTGATGACGTGTAGTTTGGTCCCTTCTACACCCAACCAACCAGACATAATTGTGAATGTTGAAGGTGGTGTCAAATGTAAAATCACTGATTGGTCGAAAGCTTCTGTACAGTCACTCATGGACGAGTCTGGCATGGTGGTAAAAGACAGCAAAAGGAAACCAGAAATACTAAATTTCACCTTTAAGAAATCACTGATGCAGGAGAATTGTACAAACATATCGTCATTTGATCACCACATAGACTCACTTGTGGAGGACGTAATTATAGGCATCCCTGGTGTAGAGAAACAACTGAAAGAGTTGAAAATGAGTAACTCACCAGGTCCAGAAGGAATCTCAACTTGGTTTTACAAAGAGTACTTTGTGGCATTGGCCCCTTACTTAGCTCCATTTATTGAAAATCTCTCACCCAGTACAAAGGCCTAAGTGACTGGAAGAAAGTGCAGGTGTCTCCTGTATATAAGAGAAGAAAAGAGCGGGCCCGCAAAAAATTGCAGGCTAATATCCTTAACATCAGTTGGAATTCTTGAACATGTTCTCAATTAGAATATGATAAATTCCCTTGAGATGGAAAGGTTCTGTCCACAAATCAGCATGGTTTTAGAAGGTATTTGTTCGAAACTGAGCTTGCCTTGATATCCCGTGAACTACGGGTGATGGGCAGTAGAGTGGTTCCAGTTTGTGGATTTCCAAAAAGTCATTTGACACGATGCTCCACTGCAGAATATTAACAAAGGTACAAGCATATATGTAACAGGTTCATATGTGAGTGGCTCCAAGACTTATTAAGTAATAGAACCCAGTACATTTTCCTCAACAGTGAGTGTTCATTAGGGACAATGATATCATCAGGAGTTCCCCAGAGATATGTGATAGGACCGCTGTTATTTTCTGTATTCTTATATAATCGGGCTGACAGGGTTGGCAGTTGTTTCCTGATGATGCTGTGATGCAGGGGAAGGTGTCACAGTTGAGTTAATGTAGGAGGATACAAAATGACTTGGACAAAATTTCTAGTTTGCGAGATGAATGGCTGGTAGCTCTAAATCTAGGAAAATGTAAGATAAAAACAAAGATGAGGTGACTTACCGAACAAAAGCGCTGGCAGGTCGATAGACACACAAACAAACACAAACATACACACAAAATTCAAGCTTTCGCAACAAACTGTTGCCTCATCAGGAAAGAGGGAAGGAGAGGGGAAGACGAAAGGAAGTGGGTTTTAAGGGAGAGGGTAAGGAGTCATTCCAATCCCGGGAGCGGAAAGACTTACCTTAGGGGGAAAAAAGGACAGGTATACACTCGCACACACGCACAAATCCATCCACACATACAGACCACGGATTTTGCAGTTGCTGTCAAGGACTGCCGACGGGTGCTGCAGCGATTCAAGTGACATCCTTCACAGACCAACCTCCTCACTTTTAAGTGTCTCCATGCTAAGGCTTGTTACCTTATTAAGCGGAGTAAAAAGGAATGCTAGGAGTGCTGTGTTTCCACCCTGGGGACATACACCTCTTCATCGCAGGTTTGGTCAAAGCTACGTAGCCTTCTGGGCTGCCAGAGACAGTCATCTGTCCAGTGTCTGAACCTCCAAGGTGCTCTGTGCACTGATCCATTGGTCCTCGCAGAACACCTTGCGACACACTTTGCAACGGCATCATCATCCTCTTCCTACCCTGCTACCTTTCTCCGGCAGAAACGCAGAGTTGAACAGACCCCCCACTGTTTCATTCTGCACCATGTTGAGCCCTGTAATGCACCCCTTGCTGAATCTGAATTGGTGTAGGCTCGTAGTTCTTCACAAGACACAGCCCCAAGGCCGGATTCCATCCACAACCAGATGATCCAACACTTGGATGTTCCCCAGAGGCAATAGCTCCTCTGGGTCTGCAACCACATTTGGCTTACAGGTGCTTTTCCATCACAGTGGTTAGACAGTATAGTTATCCTCATCCTTAAGCCCAGGAAAACTCCGTCTCTCAACAGCTAGCTCCCATTTAGCCTTACAAATGTACTTTGTAAACTGCTCAAAAGGATGGTCAACTTCAGATTATGTTGGGTTCTCGAGTCTCGGGGCCTTTTGTCCCCGTATCATTGTGGCTTCTGGGCAGGGCGATCTCCAACTGACCACTTACTCCGATTGGTATCGGCCATCTGACAGGCTTTTACTCATTGGTGGCACCTTGTTACGGTCTTCTCTGACCTACATAAGGCATATGACATGGCTTAGTGCCGTCACATTTTAGTTACCCTCCATAACTGGGGCTTTTGGGTCCCCTTCAGATTTTTATCTGTGAGTTTTTATCTTACCTTACTGGCTCTTCCAGGTTAGAGTTGGCACTTCACTCAGTTCCCCTCAGATTCAGAAGAATGGTATCCCACAGGGTTCTGTGTGAAGTTCACACTCTTCCTCATTGCCATCAATGGGCTTGGAACCTATGTTGGGCCTCTGGTTACGTAGGCATTATACGTCGGCGGTTTTTGCATCTGGTGCAGCACCCACTCGGTAGCATGTGCTGAGTGCCAGCTCCAAGGCGCCATCCGACGGGCCTCTGTGTGGCCCACCACCCATGGCTTCCAGTTTTCTCCCTCCAAAATGTGGGTTATGTATTTTTGTTGTCAACCAACAGTACACCCTGATCCAGAACTTTATTTAGGCAACCAGCTTCTCGATGTTGTTGTACAGTCCTGTTTCTTGGGCCTTATTTTTAATAACAAGCTGACATGGCTGCCCTACATTCGCCACCTAAAGACTACATGTCTGTGGAAGCTTAATGCTCTCTGCCTTCCCGCCCACACATCTTGGGATGCAGACCACTCAACTCTTCTCCATCTTTACCGTGCTCTGGTCTTGTCCAGACTAGATTATAGTAGTCAGTTTTATGTCTCAGCAGCTCCTTTCACATGAAACTCCTTGACCCTGTCCATCATTGTGAAGTGCGTCTCATTGTTGGTGCCTTTCGCACTAGTCCTGTTGATAGTCTCCTCACAGAAGCAGGGATTCCCCCTCTACGCAATCGCTATTCGGCAATTCCCTGACTATCCTGTGTACCCTGTGCTCTTCGCCAGTGAGGGATGTCTCCCTAACACCTGCCAATGGGTGGGATTGCTGGTTGGCATGCATCTCGTTTCCCTCTGTTTGGATCTCCATCTCCACTCATTGGACTGCACCCCGTGTCTTTCCTCCCATAACCCCCCCCCCCCCCTTGATGGTGCCTAGACTGTGGATTAGGACTGATCTATTCCAGGGTCCTAAGGTCTTTGTCGCTCCTATGGTTTCTCGGCGCCTTGTCTGTGCCATCCTTGCAGAGTTTCAGGGTGCCACCGTCTTTTACACTGATGGTTCTAAGACTATTGATAAGGTGGTCTACTACTGGCTTCAAGCACCTATGTTTCTCAGGTCTCTCTCTCTACAGTGTTTTAATTTGTTCAGACTCCATGAGCAGCCTGCAGGCTACTGACCGATGCTACTCTTGTCACCCTTTGGTCTGTGCTATCCATGACCTTCTCCCTGCCCTTGAGCGTGCCGCCTGTTCAGTCCTCTTTCTCTGGGTCCGAGGTCATGTGGGCATCCCAGGGAATGAATTGGCTCACCGTTTCGCTGGAGAAGTAGATACTTACCACCCATTTCCTTTCAGGGTTCCAGCTGCGGATATACGGATCTCCATGAAATGTCTCTTTGCCCAGCAGCGGAATGCCACCTGGAGTGCTACTGCTCATAGTAATAAACTCCGCACAATCAAGGAGTCTACTGCAGTTTGGCACTCTTCCTTCCACTCCTCTCAGAAGGAGTCCACTGTTTTATCCTGTTTACGCATTGGTGATACCCGGCTCACCCATTGTTTTCCGCTAAGTAATGACCCACCCCCACAATGTAGTTGTGGAGCTAGACTGACTCTCTCTCACATATTGGTGGAATGTCTCCTTCTTTAGGCCCTTCATGTTAAGTATAGTCTTCCCAATTCCTTAAATTTAATATTAGCAGACAATCCCCGGGTGGTTGAACTGGTCCTTGGTTTCCTCTGTGAAACTGGTTTTTATTTCGAAATACGAGGTTCTCCTTTAGTCTTGGAGCAGGGGCAGGTTGGTTGTGGTTGGGACTTATTATAGTCTTCTCAGTCTGTGACCCCATAACCGCTCTCCCTTTTTCCAGTTTTTAGGTTTGGTCTCACCTTTTATGCCTTTACTGTGTGTGTTTAATGTTCATTTTTTATAATTTGACTCCCCTGACAGGATCCGTCCACTTTTAGCAGAGCCTCTTTTTTTCTGTAACTCACTTCAGAATCGCAGGTCTGATGACCTCGCTGTTTGGTCCCATAATCTGCCTCAATCAATCAATCAATCAACATTAACGAGTATTATCTGTTCTGTGCCTTGGTTACTTTTGTATCTGAATTAGAAGGAAGGCAGAGCAAGTGGCCCACTGCAACGCACCATATCAACACTGGGGATAATCCACCAATTAGCCAGCACTCATGCAGGGTGTAGCCAGCTCAAGAATGTTAATTTGGTAGGAAGTGGTAATGATGACATTGAACTGTCAGAGTGTCCTTGATCCTAGACTGCTTGCAAGGCGCAAAGTATTTCTCAGCTGTGGACAAGGAGCCAGGCTACTGGCAAATTTAGGTTGTCAAAGATGACTGGGAAAAGACTGTCTTTATAACACTTGACAGCGTGTAGGAGATTAAATTTATATCATTTGCCTTATGTAATGCTCCAGCTACATCAGAGTGCATGAACTAGCTGTGAAGAAGTTCTTTTTTTTTGCCTTAAGGAGGCACTAGAGTCTTCTCCAGTCCTAGCAATGTATGATGAGAATGCCGAGGCAGAACATCACACCATTGCAAACAGTTATGGGATAGGTGCAGTTGTTGTGCAAATTCAGTGAAGTGTTCTAACCAGTCTGAGGTGATTCGCTCCACAGTTGAGAAAAACTACCTTCTAATTCTTTGGGCCATCAGCAAGTTCTGGCCAATTTTTTTTTTGTGGAAAACCAATCACTGTTCTTTTCTGTGGCTGACTAGCCTGAAGGAGCCATCAGGATGACTGGCGATAAGGACACTGAAGCTTCAGGTGTACGATGTCATATGATACACACAGACACAAGCACAGTGACTGCCTTTTGTTGGCTGAACACAGCAACATAGATGAAAACTGTCATCACTACATCAAATGACATTGCTGCTGAAAAGAGGAAAGACACAGCATTGCTGAAAACTATAGAAGCCGTGAAGGAGGAGGTGTCCAAAGAAGAATTTCAATGAATAAACAGAACATTACGTAAGTGGAATAGGGCAGAAATGGTTACTCGTCACCCCAGCTTTCCATAGTGCTACATCATCTGGTCATCTGCGATTCATGAAGATTAAACAGAATTGTACACAAGTATCAATGGCCATGTCTCTGCCGATCCTTTGAATGCTACATTAATCACTGTAAGGAATGCCAGCGAATGCAGCACATTCCACGATTACTTCCAAGGCATCTGATACCAGTTCAGCTCACAGCAGCACCATTTCATCTCTTTGACAGGTTCCCTAAGCCAACCAATGGGTATTGATGGATAATAGTCTGCACTGTCTACCTCACCCACTGCTACATCACCAAAGCTGTGCCAGCTGCCGAAGCTCTGAAAACTGCAAAATTTCCTTGTAGAAGACATTATTTTGAAGAACAGAGCAAAGGGTCATTCTGAAAGTCAAGAACTTTTGTTTCTGCAGAAATGTTTCCTTGATATAATGAAAATAAACTGTATTTTACTTACAATTTGCTACCCAGCTACTTTTCAGTGTACTCACCGTTCAAATTTATGGACTTTGCATACTGTTTTACCAACTTTTCTGTGCCTTGTGCATAATCAGTTGCCACCAAATTGTTTGAACCACTGATTAATGGCTTCTTTAAGTTTATCACCACTTCTGTAGCATTGTCAGTTCAAAAAAAACTTTCAATTTGGGGAATAAGTGATAATCACTTCGGGCTAAGTCTAAACTGTATGGCAAATGTTGAAACATTTCCCACCGAAACCACTGAAGCAAGCCCTGTGTCACTCCTGCTGCATTTCATGGCACTTGCTTTTAATGGCATGATGAAATCATTGAAGTGTCTGACAGTAGGCCACAGCATTTATGGTCTCATTTCTAGGCATGCAGTCAATCAGTAGGACACCCTTATGATCCCAAGACAATGTAGCCGTATCTTTCTGGTTCTCAAAATTTGTTTTACTTTTTTCATTGAGGATTGCGAATGATGGCATTCCATTATTTGGCACTTTGCTTCTGATGTGAGATGTGATATCCAAGTCTCATAACCTATGATAATATGATTCAAAAATTCCTCACCATCCTTTTCATAGTGACTGAGAGATGTCCGTGCAACTGCCATTCGTTTGGTTTTGTGTTTGTCTGACAAAATTAGAGGAACCCGCCTGGCACACACTTTTTTTATAGTCCACATCTCCACTAGCAGTCTCATACAACACAGTTCTTGAAATATCTGGAAAGAACGAATACAGTCCACTAACAGTGAAATGCCCATGTTCTTTGATGTTTTGTTTCAGCTTTTGGTTTGAGTTCACCAGTCACCAATGAGGGCTGATCCAAGTGATCTTCTTCGTGAGCATTCTTCTGTCCACTGTTAAACACAATACACCACTTCTGAACTTTCGCTTTGTTCATCACATTACCATACAATGTAAACTTCAGCTATTTCGATGGGTTGGACTTTTTGCGCGTTTAAAAAACGGATAACAGAACTCACCACACACTTGGTGGGATTGTCAGTTTTGTTACACATTTTAACGCACAGCGAAGCAGTAAGTAACCGTATTGGATTGCAGCTGCTACCAAACTGAAGCAGATGAGTACCAAGGTCAGTGGTCAGTTGGCAGTGATGGAGGGGGGATGCGGTCACATGTCAAAACAAAATGCTCTTTACTTTCCAAATGACCCTTGTACTTTCAGGGTGTGACATCACCCACCAATATGACAACTGCCTATCCCCCACAGATGAACGATCTCTCAGAATGCTTCAGTGAGACTCTGGCACATAAGCTCTTGATGTACGTTGATGTCAAACAGAGAGATTAGGATACCGTACTGCTGTTGATGACATTTCCAAATAACACAGCAAAGGAAGACACAAAGACTTCACATTCTCTCTCTTGCATGGTCACAACGCCAAAACAACAATGGATACACTCTTCTCATTTAAACCAGAACTGGCCAATGAGATAAAGCCTGGGAGGCTTGGTATGGTTATTTTGGGCTATGTGGAAAGGAGGACCATGGGAAAAGTTACTAAAGCACTACTCTGAGCTGTATCATATTCTTCACCAGATACTGGATATCACATACAAAGTTGAGGGTTATGATCCTGCACCAAGAAGACAAAAGCACAGGGGCATACATATCCTCCATATGAGCTCTACTACCATCCTGAGGTGTAGATTGACGATGGGGCTTCTTCGTCAGGGGAACTGAAGACCTGCTTGATGATCTCAAAGCTTCGATGGGAGAGGTTACATTTGTGAGAAAGATGTGGCAATGCAACAACAATGCAAGGATCCTCCAGTTCTGCCATAAAGAGAACCCTACAAGATCTAGTTCAGAGATGCACCAATGAGAACCTCTGAAACAGCAGGTTGCTGTTTCTTCAGGAGAGTGAGCAGTGCTGCGAACTGTATTGCATGGAATGTGCAGTGGCAGTTATTGTCGCTGGCTCATGTGCTGCAGGTCACAGGCTCAAATTGTGTCACCCACAGTTATTTGTTATTTACTATTTATCATTTCTGGAAGGTGCTCGTAACTTCTTATGTTTTGTGATGCGCGCATATTCTGTAATGTGATGTCTGTATAAATAGAAGTGGTTTTACCCAGGAAGCAGTTCTGTCCTGTTTGGTACATTGGTGTCTGTAATAAACGTACTTTCAGTGCTAAGTGTTGTACTTCATTCACAACCCTGGATTTGATTGTAATTACAATGTGACAATATCACTCATCTTTGCAGTTATTTGAGAATTAAACTTTTGCTGTTATCCTTTGCCTTCCTTTATAGATTAACATTTCAAAATGGAGTACAGCATATCTGCTACCCTCATATGTATATCCAGCACTTGGTCAACTATTCTTCTAAATTTGAGCCATAGTTATTCTACAAGCTCCTGCCCAAATGGAATTGTCTTGTATTCCTCCTTGAGATATGACACTGCTGCCTCTTTATTTAGTTTACTGGACATGCATGATAAGTAATAAAATTTTTTGTGTGTTTTAAATTTGCAGGACTTCCGCAAAGGTATGAATATATATCTTACGCGACATCAGTATAAAAATACTTTCACTGAAGATCTATGGGCAGCACTGGAAGAAGCAAGCAATAAACCAGTGGCTGCTGTTATGTCAACGTGGACAAAACAAATGGGGTTCCCAGTGGTGAAGGTTTTAAGTAAACAGTCAGGACCCACGACACGGACCCTTACACTAACTCAAGAAAAATTCTGTGCTGATGGTAGCACAAGTGAGTGTGAGTAATGTCTGATTAGATTAGTCTTGCTTTGGGCTCCTTTCGGTTGTTAAAAAATAAATTTCAGCATTATGCACTTATTTTTATATATTATACTGTGAAACATGTGTTCTTCAGAATGCTACTGATACCTTTACAAAGAATGAACTTTTAGTGGCTATATTTTTTTGAAATTTTATTTAAGTGTAAAAAAGCCTTCATTTTAGCACAAAATTGGGCAGCATATAATTGTCTGGAATACCCAGTTAAATACCAGGCTCAAATAGTGTTCTGTTAGTTTATTAGGATGCTACAAGTATACCTTATAATAATATGAGGCATTTTCAGAAAGTAAGTGCACCGTGACCATAATGGGCTGTAGTTTTTTGTTTTTTGAGGGTTGGCAACACAGAGTCGTAGAGGGCTATCCCCTGACCAGAGCGATCATTGCAGGAACACGGTAGTACATAAAGTCATGTTGCAGTGTCCAATTATGTGAAAGATGTCAATAAGAAATCCAGCCAGGAGCAAGCTACATTCTGTGATCCACTTCCTACTCACAGAAGGAATAACACCTACGGAAACTTTTTCACGCACCAAAACAGTTGATGACAGAGATGTTACGAACGGAAATAGTGTAAGTGGTGTAGGGAGTTTAGTAGATCCAGAACAAATGTTCCTGATGAACAGAGGAGTGGAAGACCTTCATTTTGATTGATCATTTGGGGCAATAAATTTAGGAACCTTCGTGAAGACTGTTGATTTGCAGTGGATGAAATTTCTACGATGTTTCCACAACTCTCCTAATCTTTCTTATACAAGACATTCGCAGAAATGCTGGGATATGGGAAACTGTTAGCAAGATGGGTCCCAAAACAGTTGACGTAGCAGCACAAGAAAAATTGAGTCAGAAGTGCATGAGAGTTTCTTGAATGACTTGTATTAGAAGGCGAGGATTTTCTGAGTTCTATTGTCACTGGAGATGAAACATATGGCTCATTACAAGTCTGAGACAAAAAGGCAGGCATCACAGTTGCGTCACATCAATTCCTCATCTGCCAAAAAATTCAAAACCCCAATTTCGGATTAAAAAAAAAAACCTCGGTGTTTTGGGGCCGAAAAGCCATCAGTTTGGTCAAATTTCTGCCTCAAGGGGAGACCATCAATGCTCAGCAATATTGTGAGACCCAGAAGAAAGTTAAAAGGAGCATTCAAAACAAGAGGAGGAGAATGCTGGCAAGAGGAGTGTGCTTGTTGCACAACACCACTCATTCTCTCTCAGCCTTAGCTCCCAAGACACTCTTGGATGTACTTGGTTGGAATGTTTTGAACCAAGTCCCCTGACTTGGCACTTTCATATTGTAATCTTTTCACCTCCGTGAAGGCACACAAGAGTGAAATTAAATTTTCAACAGATGAGCAGGTGCAGAACAAAGTTCTGAAGTGGGGGAAGGAGCTGATGGGAGAGTTTCTTGTGGAAGGCATGAAGAGGCTTGTGCAAAGGCTCACCACATGCCCCCTCAGGGGGCTCAGCATTTGGTTGCTGGGTATGGGCTTGGCGACCCCGGGGTCCCTGAGCTGGGGACTGGAAAGTGCCACCAGTCCTCAATACCGTAAGCCCTGAGCGTGCTTCAACAACCACCGTAGGGCGCGACGGTGGAACATTGTACGGTACAGAGCCCAGGGATCTTGGCTTAACTGCCTGGGTCGCGAGGATGGTATAAACCTCTATAAAAAAAAAAAAACACCTCAATCTCAAGGTGTGCTGCGCGCTGAGGAGATGCATGGCTGTTGAGGTAGAACAGTTGCTAGCGGGCGACCTCTGGGGAACCTGCTGCCCCCCCCGGTAGTATTAGGCTTACCCAGGCAAGCGGGGCTCTGTCTCGGTGGACATTCCTTTCCCTAACTGCTCGTGGGACCACCATGAAAAGAAATACGAATAGTGCGCAAGCACAAGTCTCTAAGAAAGGAAAGTTCAATGCTTTACAGTATGACCCCCAATCGTTCCCTTTCCTGCCCACACCAGGGGAGGAACGTTGGTCTAAATTACCTGGTGAGACGTATTCTCCTCGATTTCTGGTTTGCAGCCGAATAGATGGGGGACTCGTTTCTGACCACAAAGCCTCAGTTTTTTGTGGAAAATTTAGAGGACAAGTTTGGAGAAGTTGAGGGCCTGTCTAAAATGAGGTCTGGAGCAGTCCTCATACAGACAGCATCCCCAGCACAGTTACGGGTATTGCTTGCTTGTGACAAGCTCGGTGATGTTGCAGTCTCCATTATGCCTCATAAGAGCCTCAATATGGTTCAGAGACTTATTTTTCATTGTGACCTGTTGTTGCAGTCTGACAACGAGCTCCGTGCAAATCTGGAATGCCGTGGCGTCCACTTTGTATGATGTGTCTTCAGGGGACCTAAAGATAGTAGGATCGCCATCGGCGCTTTCATCTTGGCTTTTGAGGGTGACACCCTGCCCGAGAAGGTCAAGATAGATGATATATCGATATGATGTTAAGTCTTACGTCCTTCCTCCCATGCACCACTTTAAGTGCTGGAGGTTTGGGCATATGTCATAGAGATGACGCCAACCCTGCCTGTCGGGATTGTGGACGTGCCTCCCACACCAACGTCCTGTGTTCGCCGCCCCCTGTTTGTGTCAACTGTGGACAGAAACATTCACCTTGCTCGTCAGACTGCGCGGTTTATCAAAAAGAACGGAAGATTATAAGACCTTGGACAGGCTCACTTACACAGAGGCTAAACTTAAATACGATTGACTTCACCCTGTGCGCATGTCATCGACGTTTGCTGTAGCAGCTTCGATGTCGCCATCCCTGATGATGAGCCCCCAAGCTCAGCCGCTTTTTGTGGGCACTCCAGCCCAGCCGTCTATTCCTGCCCCCCCCCCCCCCCCCCTGGTAGTTGGGGGAACACTCTCTTCTGTTGCTCCCCTGTTTTCAACATCGGGAGTAACAACCCCTCATTCTTTGGGGACTTCAGTCCCCACCTCTGAGCCGGAGAAGTGCCCGCCTCCTCCGGATCCCCTCGCGCGGAAGGGATTGCTTGGTGCCCTCCCTCCCTTCCACGGTTACTGCCCCTCCCGATGTCAGCCAGTGGCTGAAAAAGCCACCACCTGAGGGCCGTAGGGCTTCCAGGTCTTCCTCGATCCATGAGACTGGGTCGGAAAAGCCCACCAAGCCTGATAAACTGGACCCTACCAAAAAGAAGAAAAAGCAAAAGAAGGACATAGAGATAGAAAAGGAGTTCACCACTGCACCTGAAGCTGCTCGACCCGCAGCTCCTATGGAAGTTGATCAGGCTACTTCGCAATTGGTGGCGGAGAGCGCTTCTAAGGCATGACCTATCCCCCCCAGTCGGATACCATTATCCTTCAATGGAATTGCCATGGTTTTTTCCACCACCTTGCTGAGTTGAAACAGCTTTTGTGCCGCTTCCCTGCCACTTGTCTGGCTCTACAGGAAACCTGGATTCCTGTTCGGCTGACCCCCTCCCTCCGTGGCTACCGGGGTTACTATAAGAACCGCGTAGAATACGACAGGGTGTCTGGCAGTGTCTGTGTTTATGTTCTTGCCACTGTTCCTAGTGCCCCAGTGCCACTTCACACGGCTCTCAAGGCTGTGGCTGTTAGAATCCGGGCAGGAATGGAGCTCACCATCTGTTCCCTCTACCTTCTCCCGGATGAGGTTGTCCCTCTTGCTGACCTAGCTGCCTTGTTCGCCCAGCTCCCCTCGTCGTTCCTCCTTTTGGAGGACTTTAATGCCCACCACCCTTTATGGAGTGGGGCCCAGATCTCGGGCCAGGGTAGGAACGTTGAGGCTCTCTTGGCACAGCAGGACGTTTGCCTCCTTAACGTGGGTGCTCCCACATATTTTAGCTTGACTCATGGCACATACTCGGCCATTAACATCTCTCTTAGTAGCCCAGGTCTTCTTCCATACCTCAGTTGGAGGGTCCACGACTACCTCTGTTGTAGCGACCACTTTCCTATCCTGGTTACTCTTCTTCAATCCCAACCCCCTGACCAGCTGCCACGATGGTCTCTTCGTGGAGTTGATTGGGCAGCCTACACCTCAGCTACTGTGGCCATTGCTCCACTTCCTGGTGACATTGATTTGGCAGTGGACGAGGTCACTATGGCCATTGTTTCTGCTGCCGAGGCAACTGTCCCCTGTTCTTCAAGTACCCCAAGGCATAAGTCAGTCCTTTGGGAGTTCCAAAGTGTCCTTACAGTTTGCCCCGATACCTCTCCAGGTCCAGACCGAATTCACAACCAGTTTCTTTGCCATCTCTCGGCGCACTGTCAGGGTGAATTACTCGCCCTATTTAACCGAATCTGGACGGAGGGCGTTTTCCCACTTGTTGGCAGGATAGCATTACCATCCCGGTGCTGAAACCTGGTTCAGATCCGCTGGTGGTTGATAGCTATCGCCCTATCAGCCTTACCAACGTTATGTGCAAACTCCTGGAACAGATGGAGAGCCGGCAGCTCATGTGGATCCTCGAAGCTCGGGGCCTCCTGGCCCAACAACAGGGGGGCTTCCGTCAGGGCCACTCAGCGATCGACAATTTAGTCTCGCTAGAGTCGGCTATTCGTACAGATTTTACTTGGCGAGAACATCTAGTTGCTGTTTTCGTTGATCTTCAGAAGGCGTATGATACCACCTGGCACCATCATATCCTTGCTACGCTGCACGAATGGGGCTTACGGGGTCCACTTCCGATTTTTCTACAGAATTTTCTCTCCAATCACTCCTTTCGGGTTAGAGTTGGCACTTATTTTAGCTCTGCTCGCATTCAGGATAACGGTGTCCTGCAGGGCTCGTCTCTGTGTTCCCCTCTTTTTGGTGGCGATAAATGGTCTTGCGGCTGCAGTGGGCTCATCGGTCTGTTCCTCTCTATATGCCGATGGCTTTTGTCTTTATTACAGTTCCCCAAGCATCAGTGTCACTGAACGGAGGCTGCAGGGAGCTATCCGTAAGGCACATTTTTGGGCATCCAACCGTGGTTTTCAGTTCTCAGCCTCTAAGACCCGAGTGATGCATTTCTGTTGTCGTCAAACGGTCCACCTCCATCCAGAGCTCTACCTTGCCAATGAGCTCCTTCTCATTGAGGAGACGCATCGCTTTCTTGGCATGCTGTTTGATGCTCAGCTCACTTGGACACCTCATCTTCGCGAGCTTAAACAACAGTGCTGGCTGCACCTGAACATCCTTCGCTGCCTCAGCCACACCGTTCGGGGGGCTGCACGAACAATCATCCTACAGCTCTATAAGGCCTTAGTCCAGTCCCGTCTCGACTACGGGAGCGTGGTGTACGACTCAGCAGCACCTTCAACATTGCAGATCCTCGACCCGATTCAACATTGTGGCGTCAGACTGGCAACAGGTGCCTTCCGCACTAGTCCGGTGACTAGCCTTCTTGTAGAAGCTGGAATCCCTCCCCTACAATTCTGCCAACAACTGTTGCTTGCGTCATACATTGCCCGCGTCCATGCCTCGCCCGACCATCCAAACTGCAGGCTCCTTTTTCCATCTTCTACACTCCCCTCCCCATGACGGCGGCCTAGCTCAGGTCTCCCGATCGCGGTCCGCGTTCGTTCCCTTCTCTCATCACGCGAGTCCTTTCCCCTTCCGCCATCCTGCTGGCCCTCTTCCTCTACCCCTCCTTGGTCCCTCCCTCGCTTGCGGCTTTGCTTGGATTTGTCCTGCAATTCCAAGTTCTCCTTTCCACCTGCCAGTCTTCGTCAACAATTCATGGCTCTTCTTGCCTCGTTTTGCGATGCAGATGTAGTCTACAGCGATGGTTCTGTGGTCGATGGACACACTGGGTTTGCTTTCATCCATGGCAACTACATTGAGCAGCATTTCCTGGCTTGTGGGAGCAGTGTTTTCACTGCAGAGCTGGTTGCTCTTTATCGTGCACTTGCTCCTGCCCTGGGGAGTCATTTGTCATATGCAGTGACTCCCTGAGTGGATTGCAAGCACTCAACCAGTGTTTTTCTCGGGACCCTTCGGTGCGCGGTATTAGAGATGCTGTTTTTGCTCTCGCCGAGTGTGGTCGTTCACTGACGTTTGTGTGGACCCCGGGCCACATCGGCATTCCAGGAAACGAACGTGTCGATCGGTTGGCCAAGCAGGCCACCCCTGGAGCTTGGTCTCGTGGAAAGAGACCTCCGGTCAGCCCTACATTGCAAGGTCCGTGATGTCTGGAGCTCTGAATGGTCTGCCTTGAACACGCCAAATAAGCTCTGCATGGTAAAGTCGTCCACGGCCGTATGGAACTCATCCTTGAGGAGCACGCGTACGGACTCCGCTGATTTCTGCCGTCTCCGAATTGGACATATGCGGTTGACCCACAGCTGCGTCCTTCGCCGTGAGAACCCGCCCAAGTGTTGCTGTGATGCAGGGCTGACAGTGGTCCATCTTCTGATGGACTGCCCCCTATTAGCCCCCTTGCGGCAGTCCTTTAATTTACCAGCTGCACTTCCTTCAATTCTAGGTGACGATGCCTCTATAGCTGACTCAATTTTACGTTTTATCCATGCAGCTGGGTTTTATCACTCACTCTAGTGTGTGCACACTCGCATGATTTCTCAGGCTACACCCACTCCAGCAACTTTTAATTGTGACATGGATACCAAAATAGTGTCTTTTATGGTTACAAGTTGTGTTGGTACCTCTATCAACGCTTTCCATCTGGAGGTTTTTTGTTTGTAGTTGAGTGGTTGACCTTTTACCTGATCCATCGACCACTATAGTCTGTTTTACTCTAGTCAACTATTTGCTCTGCTCCTTTTAAGTGTCCTCTATTTTGTGTTATTGCGGTGTTCATTTTAGCTCTGTACCCTTTGGTGTTCCCTTCCTCTGGGTGCAGAGGTTACGCTTTTACTGTACAGGCCTTTTACAAGTATGTCTGTTTGGAACGGGGGAGTGATGACCTCGATGTTTAGCCCCCATCAAACCCCAAAACCAAAAAACCACCACATGCACTGAGTGGGATGGTGATATTTGGAGAAATAGTCAACAAGTGTATCAACAATATCCTGTAACTTTGTGTTGCAAGGACACTTTTTCTTAAAAAAATATAAAAATCTAGTACACAAGTGTTCAGAATATGCCTTGTAAGTTTGAATGCAACATAAGTTAGAATTATGTTGTAAGCTGTAACCCATTTTAGTATGTTTCAAATGCTCTGTTCTGTTGGTTTCTATGTATTTAATAGTACAATACTGGAAAGTCCTGGGTAAACCACAAAAATGGTAGGAGTGAAGGTAAGTTGTTGAAAGGGAGCTAAAGAATATTGAAATCGTACAAAGATTTCAGACAATGTTCTTCCTTGGAGTAAATACACACATTCCAAGTGTGACTGTTTCTGTCCGAATTTATTATTGTTTGCCTGTGCTAAACCACAAGGCAGTGAGTTGCAGGCAACCAGAGTAACAGAGCTAGACATCTCCACTCACATTTCTTGTCCTCATAGCACTTCAGTCCATTCCAATTTGTTCCAGGCCGCCATCCCGTATGGTCATTGTTATGATCTTGTTGGACCTCAGGAACAACCTTGTGTTATTAGGATTTTGCTGATCTTGCTGACACCCGTGTGTTGATGCAGAAGGGAATATTTTGCTCATGGTCCTGTGGTGCTGTTTTCGTAAGTGGGTCAATCCATACCAAGTGGTCTAGCACTGGTTGCTTGACCATCTGAGAAAATTTTATGTTTGCTGGGTGAATTCCTCAATGTTTAGTAGTCACAAAAATATTTAAAAAAAAATTATTGTGTATTATTTTGTAATGGTGGCCATATTTGTTCCAGGCCACATGCGTTTTTTCGTGTTTGCAAGCATCTACATTTTTTGCAATTATTCAGTAGTGGATTGCCTAAGCCTTTCAGATAAAATACATTTCACTCCGGGCTACAATTTAACATCATTATCACGTAGCTGAATGTATTCTTTAATATATTTTTGATAGTTCAAAGTTATCAGCCACAAATTAAAAAACTCAATTTTTGAACAGTAGTTTTCCAAAGAAATATTAATTTCTCAGCTTTAATGTTTTTTCTGTTATCACACTGTATCGTATAGTTACTTTTTATAGAGTATCAATGGTGAGCAGCTACACTTAAAAAAAAAACACTATTTTTTAAAAATTGATTTTTTAATTTTTAATTTTTTCATTTTGTGGCCTGCAGTGTCTTTGTCGGGAGACCAGATAAAAATCTGAAAATTTTACAGTTAATAGACCTTGATGATATCAAACTTCAGTATAAATTTCAACTTTGAGATTCAATTGGAAGTTATGGAAAAAAGATTACAAAGGGGAATCAAAAATATGCTTTTTAACATCTGCGATATTTGGTAGGCTAGTCAGAAAAAATATACCAATTGCATAATGTAACACACCACATTACACTAGCTAATGATTATTTGTCGAAACAATGCTGTGGTAATTGTTTCAGCAGACTAACAATTGCATCTGCAAGCCTGTACAAGTCTGATTGTTGTCTTCCCCCTTACACCAACAGTTGTCTACTCACACTTATTTAGCTAGCAGTTCTTGAAGTGTGCAGTTGAAAAATGGTGTCTCAGTGTTCTGTCGGTGTTGTTATTAATGAAGCATCTCATAAAAGTGTGTATGGAGTGTATCCTAAAGACATTACTTTAATCGAAGATTTCAGTGAAGAAGAAAAAGTGTTTTTTACTTATGAGGCGGCCCAGAGATCAAATCAACATGCTAACACCATGAAATGAAGTACTTAAAAAAATTTCACCACCTTTTAGTCAGTCTTGCATGTACCCTTTTGAGAAACATACGAAACCTATACCAAAAGGTCTGAGAGAAATATCATTTGATCTTTATTCTAAAAATAAAAGCCCCTTTGGCAATCTCATACCAGGAAAATCATTGTGTCCAACATGTTATTCTAAGATATTTGTAATTCACAAGGGAAAGGGTAGTGAAACCTCAAATACAGAATTTTGTGACTTATCAGCAACCATTAAAAAAGTAGATACAGCTTGTGAAATCCTGGGTATGTCGCTTGCCAGTAAAATTAGAAAACTAAGTCAAGATGAAAGACCAAGTGCCTTGAATACAAAAATTGAGAACGTGGCAGCTACAGTCAAAATTTGGAAGTTTCATTTCAAAATACAATTTGTACTAAAACAGGTGGAACTTCTAAAACTTCACCAACCGAATACGATGATTTGATAGAAAAACTAAAAACTAACTGCAGTACTTCAAACAAAGAGGATAAAATTAAGTTTATCAGTTTACTGCTGAATTCTTGGAGTCAAGCAAAAGTTAGTGATGAATTTAATGTTTAGAACATCTTCTTAAGTTAACAAGGCAATTAATAAAAGAATAGGGAATTTTACCAGCATTACAAAAGAAAAGTGCATCTAATTTGGTAGATGAAAACACAATCAATAAAGTTATTAAGTATTATGATGATGACAATAACACCCATTTGCTGTCTGGCAAAAAAAACTGTTTCTGTGAAAGAATATAGTTCTAGGATTCAAAGACAAAAAAGGTTAATATTGTGTAATTTAAATGAACTACTCACTGAATTTAAAAAAGAAAATCCTGACATTAAAAGTGGAAGATCAAAGTTTTGCTAGTTGAGAACAAGATGGTGTATTGCCTCAGGAGCATCTGGCACGCATAATGTTTGTTTCATCAGAACCTAAAGTTGGTGATAAATGGGGCCAATCTTAGAGTTGACTATAAAGACATTTTGGAAGTTATGGTATGCAATATTGACAGTTACAATTGTATGATCAAGGGAAAATGTGAAGATTGTCCAGACAAACAAGCTTTACTTGACATGTTTGAAGAATCCGAAGGTGACGATTTGATGCCTGACAATATAAAATACAAACAATGGGTGACACAAAACAAAGTGAAATGGTGACAGTCATAAAATCACGAGAAGAGTTTTTTGAAGTGTTGGTGGCTAACCTTGAAAATCTGAAAATGCATCATTTTATTGCAAAAGCTGAAAGTAAATTTTTGAAAGACAAAAAGCAAACCTTGGCAGCTGATGAATGCTTAGTTCTTGCTGACTTTTCGGAAAGTTATTCCTTTGTTGTTCAAGATGAAGTACAAGGGCACCACATAATTAAGCAGGCCACAGTTCATCCATTTGTATTCTATTATAAAGATGAAGATAAACTAATGAGCCAAAGCTTTTGTGTCATAAGTGACTACCTTGAACACAACACTACAGCAGTGTACATTTTTCAACTAAAATTAACAAACTACATTAAACAGCACCACCCTTCCAAAAAAAAAAAAAAAAAAAAAAAAAAAAAAAAAAAAAAAACTGATTTACTTTTCGGATGGGACAGCAAGTCAATATAAAAACAAAAACAAAAATCTTTATTAACAACTCCTTTCATAAAGAAGATTTTGGGTTTGATGTAGAATAGCACTTTTTCACTTCATGGTTGGGAAGAATGCTTGTGGTGGTGTCGAGGGTACAACAAAGCGAGCTGTCACAAAAGCAAGTCTGCAGCGGACCGATGACAATCATATCATAACACCTCAAGAAATGTTTGAATTCTGTAAAAAACATATCAAAGGAATTACCTATGTTTTTGTACAATGTGACGAAATACAAGAAGTGTATGACAGTGTCTTGAAGAAAAGGTACAACACTTGGCAGAAGATTAAAGCCACTCGATCTTTTCGTTGTTATGTACCCCATTCACACAACTTACTGAAGTGTAAGATCACATCAACTTCGCCTGATAGTGAACTTCATCAGTGTGGAAAACTTGTACAACTGGTTCTTCAAAATAAAGACATAGTGGCTTGTGTTTACGATGAGCAGTGGTGGATTGGCGAAGTTGACAATATTGACTGTCAAAACCAAGATGTACATGTTCTATTTTATTACCCTCCAGGACTATGGACATCTTTTAAAAAAATTGAGAAGGATCAAGTTTGGATGCCACTTAAAAATGTACTAAGGAAGCTGTCTCCCATGGAATTTACAACTGTGACTGGGCGAACTTATAATCTAACACCCAAATGGAGTGAACAAATTTCTCAAATGTTCAATGAGTGATGTACTAAAAACAAATAACAAGAGAACAATATGATGTAATTAGTAGGCTTATTTTCAATTAAAAAAAGTAAGTAATCATAGATACGTTTAAATTATATACTGTAACTGATGTATTTTATTCCATAAGCCTGGGTATTGCAGATGTTAAAAAAATGTATTTTTGACTCGTGTTTGTAATTACTTTCCATATTATCCAATTGAATCTCAAAGTTGAAAATTATACCGAAGTTTGATTGTTGTTTGTTTGATGTTGTAAAGGTCTATTAACTGGGAAATTTTCAGATTTTTATCTGGTCCCCCAACAAAGATATTACAGGCCACAAAAAGGAAAAATTAAAAACAAATCCATTTTTTAAAATAGTGTATATTTTTAAGTGTAAGTTGCTCATCACTGATACTCTATAAAAAGTAACTATACTATATAGTGTAATAGCAGAAAAAATATTAATGCTGAGAAATTAATCTTTCTTTGGAAAACTACTGTTCAAAAATTGAGTTTTTTAATTTGTGGCTGATAACTTTGAACTATTAAAAATATATTAAAGAATACATTCAGCGAAGTGATAATGATGTTAAATTGTAGCCCAGAGTGTGTTGAAATAAATGCATTTTATCTGAAAGGCTTAGGACAGTCCACTACTGAATAATTGTAAAAAATGTAGATGCTTGCAAATTCCAAAAAACACATGCAGCGTGGAACAAATATGGCCACCAATAATAAACAATAATTTCTTAAAAAATATTTTTGCAACTACTAAACATTGGGAATTCACTGACCAAATATAAAATTTTTCTCAGATACTCAAGAAACCAATTATTTTTTCTTGGACCACTTGGTATGGATTGACTCAAGTGCTATATAGTCTAGGTCTCACAGAATGTTCTTGTTGACTTTGCGGCATCCTTGCAGTCGCCGTGATTTACATTTACTTGCTATTGTGGTTTATTGTTTTTCTCTGAGTATTGTATGGCACGTCTTTGTGGTGATGCACAAGTAATAGTCTTAGTGTTTCAATTATTACCCCAAAAAAATTGGCTGTGACCATAACTCTTTGCACTTTTCCCTCGCTGCACGTTCAGTACGACACATTTTTCCCAATGACTGACTTGGTGGAGGTCTTCATTGTAGAAGTTTGCATTGTGACTGTTCAGACAGTTCCAAATTGAAATTTAACTAGTCTTCTTTCTTGGAAATGCCTGCCATACACTAGTTTCTTCATCTGAGGAAAGAGGAAGGAGTTACTGGATGCCATGTCAGAGGTGAGTCGCCCAAAGAAGCAGTGTGTGTTACCTGTGCAGAATGAGCTGGGGTGACAGTGTATAGCAGAAACAAACCCTCAGGTAGCTTCCTGCAGTGCGTCAATGTGACAACCTCCTGTATACTCATTGGAAAGATTTCAATAGTATGCTCATAGTTTGTCTCTCACAGGCATAATATGTTAGCACCCCAGAAGGCACTCAGTATTACATTGGTTTTTTGCCTTTGTCAGCAGTGGTGAATCCATGTTGCTTACTTTTCTCCTTTGTAGTTTATAGTGGCACCCAACATATCTGCTGCAGCCTTGGTTGGCAGGCTTTATGAATAGTTGTGTGCATTGTTGAATGTGAGTGTGGCCGCTGTTGTTATGTTTAGAATACCATACAAGATGTGGAAAACTAAACAATGGCTGATTTGTACTTTTGTACTACATTGACCTTTGAGCTCCATAGCCCTCACTTTCATGTGATTCCTGTTTCTTCACAAAGAGAAGTTCTCCCACTTTGTTCTTTGTCATTCAGAGTTGTGTGACCAAAATGGTAATGTCGGCACCACCTAACCACTATGTCATATGATTTTTTTTATTGCCATATACTTCAAAACATGGATGTTTTTCCCCTACTGTGCAGAAAGTGAATTACCACACAATACTCCACTTCATCAGTACACTGTACTATTCTGTTGTGTCTCCTCTGGTGGCGTGGTGTGGTGCAGGGGTTTCAGTGTGTACCAGGACAGCAGACATGTACCATGTAAACAAACGAAAGACTAATTATGGAACTTTAATGTTTTGAGATAATGATGATAAATATTTAGGATTACACCTTATATACTTGCAGTGTTTTCCATATATACTTCAAAGACCCACAGTGCTTCACATGCAACATTTCTTAGAATAGTTTTCTGGCAGCACTCCTGCAGAGTTCAGAATCAAGATCTGTATTCTTACAATGAAAAAGTATATGTTCCAGATTCCATTCTGAACCCACACACCTCTTAGCTATTTTTGCATGAATTTTGTGTAAATGTGAAGGATAGGAGCAATGATAAGTGAGAGATAGACCATTCCTCATAGACTCCTTGATACCAGCCATAAGTATTTGTCCATATTTGTTGTCATTTCTTCTCCACCGAACACTGTACTGTATCTGCACTATCCTATAACACTCTAGTTACTGCCTGCACTTTCTCTGTATTTTGTCTTCAGGGCTAGTCCATGGTTTGACTCGTTCCATCTGCAGATCTGTAATGTATGATCCCCAGATTACATGTAGGGACTAGACCTGCATGTGTCAGTTGTAAGGCTATTTCCCTTCACATTTTCCTCAGAAGAAATCGAAAAAGAAATGATAGTCAGAAGGACTAATTCAGTGTGTAGGAAAGTCACAACAATGTTTGCTGAAATTAAAAGTGAGGGTGGTAACATTGAGAATGCAATGGGAAGTCCACTGATAAATTCAGGGAAGAGGGTAGATAGGTGTAAAAAGTACTTTGAAGGCCTTCATGAAGGGGTAGATTTGCCAGATGCGATAGAAAAAGAAGAAGAAGAAGAAGCAGGAGTCTAGTTAGAAAAGATAGAGGATTCAGTATTAGAATCAGAATTTAAAAGAGCTTTGGAAGACTTGAGATGAAATAAGGCACAATGAGTAGATAACATTCCATCAGGATATCTAAAATCATTGGGGGAAGTGGCAACAAAACAATAATTCATGTTGGTGTGTAGAATGTTTGAGTCTGGCAATATATACCGTCTGACTTTTGGAGAAATATCATCCATGCAATTCCAAAGACTCCAAGAGTTGAGAAGTGCGAGAATTACCACACAATCAGCTTAGCAGGTCATGCATCCAACTTATTGACAAAAATAAAAATGGTAAAGAAAATTGAAGATGTATTACTTATGATCAGTTTGGCTTTAGGAAAGGTAAATGCACGAGGGAGGCAATTCTGATGTTGTTCATAATGGAAGCAAGACTAAAGAAAAATGAAGAGCCGTTTGTATGATTTGTTGACCTGGAAAATGTGTTCAACAATTTAAAATGGTGCAAGATATTTGAAATTCTGAGGAAAATAGGGGTAAACTATAGCAAGAGAGTGGTAATATACAATATTTACAACTGCTAAGAGGGAATAATAAGTGAATAACCAAGAACACATTGCTTGGATTAAAAACAGTGTAATACAGGGATGTGGTCTTTTGCCCCTACTGTTCACTCTGTACAGCATAGCAGCAATGATGAAAATTCAGGAATCGGATTAAAATTGAAGGTGAAAGTATATTAGTGATACACATTGCTGATGACATTGCTATTGCGAGTGATCTGCTGAATGCAGTGATCAATCTAATGAGTACAGAGTATGAATTGAGAGTAAATCTAAGAAAAGATGAAATTAATGAAAAGTAGCAGAAATGAGAAGAGTGAGAAACTTGAGATTGGAATTGATGGTCACGAGGTTGATGAAGTTAAGTAATTCTACTACCTAGGCAGCAAAACAACCAATAATGGATGGAGCAAAAGGACATCAAAAGGAGACTAGCTCTGGCTAAAAGGTGTTCTCTGGCCAAGAGGAGTCTACTTGTATCAAACATAGTACTTCATTTGAGGAAGAAAATTCTGAGAATGTATGCTTGGAGCACAGCCTTGTATGATAGTGAAACATGAGCTGCAGAAAAACCAGAAAAAAGAGAGTCGATGCATTTGAGATTGTGCTGTAGATAAATGTTGGAAAATTACGTGGGCCCATAAGCTAAGGAATGAGGAGGACTTGCCTGTAAATGAAGAGGAAAGGAATATGTGGAAAACACTGATAAGGAGAAGGGTCAGGTTGTTAGGACATGGGTTAAGACATCAGGGGATGACTTCTGTGTTACTAGAGGGAGCTCTAGAGGGCAAAAACTATAGGGAAAGATAGAATACATCCTGTGAATAATTGAAAAATAGGTTGCAACTGCTAATCTGAGATTAAGAGTTTGGATCAGAGGAGGAATTCATGGTGGGCCACATCAAACCAGTCAGAAAACTGATGACAAAAAAAAAAAAAAAAAAAGTCAACAGTTACAGAAAGGATAAATTGATGCTCATCATAAAGATGATACATGGCCGGGAGAAAAATGGAGCATCATGCACAGCATGCAGATGAACATAACCTACCAAATTTCAATGGCTGCTTCACAGTCCAGGCCACCTGGTTTGTCCCCGCTGCCGCCGCCACCGCCGCTACCACCACCACCACCACCACCACCACCACCACAAGCTTTCCTGAACTGCTAATCTGGGTGCTATCCTTACAACACATTCACTGCTCCAGAAATCATGCTGGCCTCAACCTATGGTAATCATTTGTCCTTACATACTTACCCAAAATTTCACGCTGCATGCATGATCAGAATCTTTGTGGGTTTGCATCTAGTAGGTAATTCTGTTGAAATATTGATTTCAGAATCTGTTCTGATGTTCTGTAATGCATGGACGTCAATGAGATAGTATGGTAGTTCTGTTAAACACTTCTGGTATCCTTTTTGTAGATAGGTATGTCCTGTCCTTCCTTCCAATCACTGGGTACAGTTCGTTAGCTCAAGGTATCTACAGTGTAATGTATTACAGTGAAAACAGGATCTAACTGAGGTGGAAATTGTATATAGGATATGACAAGGATTTCTTCGTGCCCTTAATCCTTGTTCAATGTCACCGATTTTAGCTGTTTCTCAATGAAAATGACACTAATATCTACATCACTCATCTTTGCAGTGGTGTGAAAAGGAAACTGAAGCATTTCTTCTGTATTTTCCTTTGTAATGGAAAGATATATGTAGTGAGAATTATTAAAACACTGTGGAAGGAAGAATAGGATATCTGGTCAGGGCATTTCAGAGCTGTCAACACAAAATTAAGTAGGGGTAATTCTGGAATAGGTTAAAAAATGAACAATAAGAAGAAGAAGAAGAAAAAAAGAAATGTAACTTACCATAAAAAATGGTTGTATCTGGTTCATAGTGTGGGTTCCTGTAGTCATGTCCTACTTCATGAACCACGGGCAACGTATGAGTGAGTGGCCAATTAAGTGGTCCCAACAGTCGGGATACCAGTTACTTTGGAATAAGGCTGGGCATCTCGGACATATTCTGAGTCTTGGTCACCTTTGTGCTCATACGGCAAAGGCTACCAAATCCACTGGTTAGTCCCTCAACTGTTAGGGGTAAAACTCAATGGGACATGGGGCAAGTAAGGCTAGCAACCTGCTTCCTTGGTACTTTAAATATGATGCTGGCAACAATCAGAGCAAAATGCCTCGGACCTTTGGAGGTGACGGAGTCCCACCTCTAACTGACAAACCAGGGACTCCTAAGATACGACCTGGCAAACAAATGGTAATGAGATGGGGAGCTATTAATATCAATGGGGGCTATTCTGGGAGGAAGGTAGAGCTGGCAGAGGCTGCAAGTAAGATGGGGCTGTTAGTGACATTTGGGTAAGGGGTGAGAAAGAAGAGGTAGTGGGAGAATACAAGGTCTATCTGTCAGGAGTCAAAGCAGGAATAGGACAATGGGGTGTAGGGCTTTACATCAGGAAAGAAATGGAACCCAGCATAGTTGCAATAAGGTATGTAAACGAACGACTGATGTGGATAGATTTGACAGTGTCGAGCAAGAAAATTAGAATTGTGTCAGTACATTCGCATTGTGAAGGGACGGATCAAGATAAGATAGATAGTTTTTATGAGGCACTCAGTGATGTAGTTGTTAGAGTAAAGGACAAGGACAGTGTTCTGCTCATGGGTGATTTTAATGCCAGGATTGGAAATCGAACAGAAGGGTACGAAAAGGTTATGGGTAAATTTGGAGAGGATAAGGAGGCCAACAGGAACGGGAAACAACTCTTGGATTTCTGTGCCAGTATGGGCTTAGTAATCACAAACTCCTTTTTAAACATAAGAACATTCACCGGTATACTTGGGAAGGCAGGGGAACCAGATCTGTCATTGACTATATAATATCACATCAGGAATCCAGGAAGGCTGTGAGGGACACACGTGTATTCAGGGGATTCTTTGATGACACTGATCACTATTTAATCTGCAGTGAAATTGGGATTGTGAGGCCGAAAGTGCAGGAGGTCAGGTCCATATGTAGGAGGATAAGAGTGGAGAAACTTCAGGATAAGGAAATCAGGCACAAGTACATAACAGCAATCTCAGAAAGGTACCAGTTAGTTGAATGTAGTCAATTACAGTCATTGGAAAAGGAATGGACAAGGTACAGGGACACAGTACTAGAAGTGGCTAAAGAATTTCTTGGAACAGTAGTGTGTAAAAGTAGGATGAAGCAAACAGCTTGGTGGAATGACACAGTCAAGGCAGCCTGTAAAAGGAAAAAGAAGGCGTATCAAAAATGGCTACATACTAGAACTCAGGTAGACAGAGAAAGTTATGTTAAAGAAAGAAACAAAGCCAAACAGATAATTGCAGCATCCAAGAAGAAATCTTGGGAAGACTTTGGAAACAGGTTGGAGACTATGGGTCAAGCTGCTGGAAAACCATTCTGGGGTGTAATTAGCAGTCTGCGAAAGGGAGGTAAGAAGGAAATGACAAGTATTTTGGACAGGTCAGGAAAACTGCTGGTGAATCCTGTGGGCAGATGAAGGGAATATTTTAAAGAGTTGCTCAATGTAGGTGAAAATACTATCAGTAATGTTTCAGATTTCGAGGTAGAATGGGATAGGAATGATTATGGAAATAGGATCACATTTGAGGAAGTGGAGAAAATGGTCAATAGATTGCAGTGCAATAAAGCAGCTGGGGTGGATGAAATTAAGTTGGAACTCATCAAATACAGTGGAATGTCAGGTCTTAAATGGCTACACAGGATAATTGAAATGGCCTGGGAGTCGGGACAGGTTCCATCAGACTGGACAAAAGCAGTAACCACACCAATCTTTAAACATGGAAACAGAAAAGATTGTAACAACTACAGAGGTATCTCTTTAATCAGCTTTGTGGGTAAAATCTTCTCAGGTAAAGTGCGAGTATTAGTTGAGGACCAATTGGATGAAAATCAGTGTGTGTTTAGGACTCTTAGAGGTTGTCAGGACCAGATCTTTAGCTTACGGCAAATAATGGAGAAGTGTTACGAGTGGAACAGGGAATTGTATCTATGCTTTATAGATCTAGAAAAGGCATATGACCGGGTTCCTAGGAGGAAGTTATTGTCTGTTCTATGAGATTATGGAATAGGAGGCAAACTTTTGCAAGCAATTAAAGGTCTTTGCATGGATAGTCAGGCAGCAGTTAGAGTTGACGGTAAATTGAGTTCATGGTTCAGAGTAGTTTCAGGGGTAAGACAAGGCTGCAACCTGTCTCCACTGTTGTTCATATTATTTATGGATCATCCGTTGAAAACAATAGACTGGCTGGGTGATATTAAGATATGTGAACACAAAATAAGCAGTCTTGCATATGCAGATGACTTAGTTGTGATGGCAGATTCGATTGAAAGTTTGCAAAGTAATATTTCAGAGCTAGAACAGAAATGTAAGGACTATGGTATGAAGATTAGCATCTCCAAAACAAAAGTAATGTCAGTGGGAAAGAAATATAAACGGATTGAGTGCCAAATAGGAGGAACAAAGTTAGAACAGGTGGACGGTTTCAAGTACTTAGGATGCATATTCTCACAGGATGGCAACATAGTGAAAGAACTGGAAGCGAGGTGTAGCAAAGCTAATGCAGTGAGCACTCAGCTACGATCTACTCTCTTCTGCAAGAAGGAAGTCAGTACCAAGACTAAGATATCTGTGTACTGTTCAATCTTTCGACCAACTTTGTTGTATGGGAGAGAAAGCTGGGTGGATTCAGGTTACCTTATAAACAAGGTTGAGGTTACGGATATGAAAGTAGCTAGGATGATTGCAGGTACTAGTAGATGGGAACAACGGCAGGAGGGTGTCCACAATAAGGAAATCAAAGAAAAACTGGGAATGAACTCTATAGATGAAGCAGTCAGAGCGAACAGGCTTAGATGGTGGGGTCATGTTACATGCATGGGAGAAGCAAGGTTACCCAAGAGACTCATGGGTTCAGCAGTAGAGCGTAGGAGGAGTCGGGGCAGACCAAGGAGAAGGTACCTGGATTCGGTTAAGAATGATTTTGAAGTAATAGGTTTAACATCAGAAGAGGCACCAATGCTAGCACTGAATAGGGGATCATGGAGGAATTTTATAAGGGGGCTATGCTCCAGACTGAATGCTGAAAGGCATAATCAGTCTTAGATGATGATGATGATGATGATTTTTCTCAGAAGCTTCACTGGATCTGCCTGCATTGTTTTGTGTGTCCACATATTGGCCCCAAATGGTTTTTGTTGTTGTTGTTGTTGTCTTCAGTTCGGAGACTGGTTTGATGCAGCTCTCCATGCTACTCTATCCTGTGCAAGCTTCATCATCTCCCAGTACCTACTGCAGCCTACATCCTTCTGAATCTTAGTGTATTCATCTCTTGGTCTCCCTCTACAATTTTTACCCTCCACGCTGCCCTCCAATACTAAATTGGTGATCCCTCGATGTCTCAGAACATGTCCTACCAACCGATCCCTTCTTCTAGTCAAGTTGTGCCATAAGCTCCTCTTCTCCCCAATTCTGTTCAATACTTCCTCATTAGTTATGTGATCTACCCATCTAATCTTCAGCATTCTTCTGTAGCACCACATTTCGGAAGCTTCTATTCTCTTTCTGTCTAAACTATTTATTGTCCATGTTTCACTTCCATACATGGCTACACTCCATACAAATACTTTCAGAAACGACTTCCTGACACTTAAATCTATACTCGATGTTAACAAATTTCTCTTCTTCAGAAATGCTTTTCTTGCCATTGCCAGTCTACATTTTATATCCTCTCTACTTTGACCATCGTCAGTTATTTTGCTCCCCAAATAGCAAAACTCCTTTACTACTTTAAGTGTCTCATTTCCTAATCTGATTCCCTCAGCATCACCAGACTTAATTGGACTACATTCCATTATACTCGTTTTGCTTTTGTTGATGTTCATCTTATATCCTCCTTTGAAGACACTGTCCATTCTGTTCAACTGCTCTTCCAAGTCCTTTCCTGTCTCTGACAGAATTACAATGTCATCGGCGAACCTCAAAGTTTCTATTTCTTCTCCATGGATTTATATACCTACTCCAAACTTTTCTTTTGTTTCCTTTACTGCTTGCTCAATATACAGATTGGATAACATCAGGGATAGGCTACAACCCTGTCTCACTCCCTTCCCAACCACTGCTTCCCTTTCATACCCCTGGATTCTTACAACTGCCGTCTGGTTTCTGTACAAATTGTAAATAGCCTTTCGCTCCATGTATTTTACCTCTGCCACCTTCAGAATTTGAAAGAGAGTATTCCAATCAACATTGTCAAAAGCTTTCTCTAAGTCTACAAATGCTATAAACGTAGGTTTGCCTTTCTTCGAAGATAAGTTGTAGGGTCATTATTGCCTCACGTGTTCCAACATTTCTACGGAATCCAAACTGATCTTCCCCGAGGTCGGCTTCTATCAGTTTTTCCATTCGTCTGTAAAGAATTCACGTTAGTACTTTGCAGCTGTGACTTATTAAACTGATAGTTTGGTAATTTTCACATCTGTCAACACCTGCTTTATTTGGAATTGGAATTATTATATTCTTCTTGAAGTCTGAGGGTATTTTGCCTGTCTCATACATCTTGCCCCTCCAGATGGTAGAGTTTTGTCAGGACTGGCTCTCCCAAGGCTGTCAGTAGTTCTAATGGAATGTTGTCTACTCCGGGGGCCTTGTTTCGACTCAGGTCTTTCAGTGCTCTGTCAAACTCTTCACGCAGTATCATATCTCCCATTTCATCTACATCCTCTTCCATTTCCATAATATTGTCCTTAAGTACATCGCTCAAATGGTATGTAACAATATACCACACAATATGGTATTAAAGGAGATTTTTAACACATCTGTGATTTTTAAATGTAATTGAAGTGTTACTCAGCCAATACATTTTGGTAAAATATTTTGAAAGGTTCATGCTTCAAACTGCACCATGCCCTGTTATTCAATAAAATTTTCCGTAGTAAGTCATACCGTGTGATATAGATGCAACTTTTACAGAGTGTAATACAGGTACTAGAACTCCTGCTGATTAAAATACACATGATTCAGTAGATTTTGCTTCAGGGATGTTGTGGTTTACTTGGTAATTTGAATGTATTGCGTCTGTGTTGGTTACATAAATAATAGTTTGTGAGCCCTGTGTTAGAAGATTTTTAAAGGCTAATTAAAGTGTGGAGAATTGCAGTTTCAAGTGCAGATAGTAAGAAATATAAATAGAAACATCAGAATTAGTGTTTGAATGATATCAGATACAGATAATCTGTGTGCAAGAAAGAAAAAATAGGGGAAGGAAAGCTTTAAGGAGGGTGGACAATTTTCTAGACTCTAGGTTTGACTTTCACAAAAGATATTGCAGTGTTCTAGTTACTAGCTGTGGCAGTAAACACATCAAAGATAATATTGAAACTGTACTTAGATTAAAATAACAGTTACTGTGTCATCTTTATTGTGGGTATGTGTACAGCCATGTCAGCCAGGTAGGTTTTGAATGGAGGGACACACAGTTCCGTGTGAGTTAAAAGCTGGATGTTGGCTGGGTGCAGACAGACAGGCTAGTATTCTATAGTTACCCAACAGGCAAGCAGAAGTGCCATTTTTGTATCACAGTATGGTGCTCCTGTTAAAGCTATGGTTACACAAATTAAGTAAAGCTACAATTTTTATAAAGTTCTACTTTTTGTGTAAGAAAATAATTGTAGGCTAGGTAGGAGTGTTGATGAATGTGATGATAAAAATCTCATAAATCAGCTTCACTGATTTTTCTTCCACATAATCTTGTTTGTGTCATTGATATCCAATGAGATTCTTACATATGCCTTCCATTTTATGCTGTTGCCCAGTATTTATTTTTAGAAAAGGGAAATGTACTAAACTAACCAATTAAGTCCTTACATTTTGGTCTGTTCATGCATGTAATAGTATCACAATATACTATTTTACTAGAAGCTTAGAATTTAATTGTATGTTGCAGGTAATGGTTGTCTATGGATGGTTCCCATAATGCTGAGTACGTCTCGGAATCCACATGACGTTGCTTTCAGCACTGTATTAGAGACACGCTCAGCTAACATCACTCTTCAAAATGTGTCTGCTTCAGACTGGGTTAAAGTTAACCCTGGTACTGTTGGGTACTACCGGACACAGTACCCACCAGATATGCTGGAACTGTTTGTACCTGCTATCCAGAACAAATCTCTGCCACCTCTGGATAGACTTGGATTACTAGATGACCTCTTTGCAATGGTTTGTACAATTTTCTTTTTGTTAATACTACATAATATAGCATGGTGTTAAGGCATAGACTTTGTTATTAATGGTATTCACTGGTAATAATTAGGAAAAAATTACATGGAGAAATGCATGACACACACTGTGCTGTCTTACAATACATTTATTCATTACCGGTTTCAGTCATGTACTTCTTCACAGTGGAAAAATCTATTGTGACAACTTTATATGGCATACATGCTATTTAACCGGAAAAGTATACACGATTGCTGACTTGAAAACATAAGAAAATAATAGTGCATAAATGTTTTGTAAGACAGCACTGTGTGTGTGTGTGTGTGTGTGTGTGTGTGTGTGTGTGTGTGTGTGTGTGATGCATTTCTCCAAGTATATTGATGCTGTTGACAGTTACCTGAAAAAAAAAAATATTGGGAAAAAATTAGTTGTTCTTGTTTCTTTGCAGATTTGCGTAACTAGTTTGTTTATGTGTTGCCGAAGGAAATGATATTTAAATGAATTGCTTAACAATATTATTATGTTTATTTCCTTGTAATAGCATTGTTTTTAGGGACGTAAGTTAGTAACAGTTTTGTCAGTTTTCAACTTTTGTAGTTTTATACTGCTGACTTAGGCAACTGCTAATAAAAACATATGGAATTTGGCGGGTGTGGCTGTGTCACAGAACTATTTACATTTATAGGTCACTTTTTAGCCAAAAAATTGGCTATGTTTCTTGGCGTAGTTTTTAGTTTACAAAGTCTGCTAAAAAATAAACATCCAGATACAATAGTTCGAGTGTTCAACAGCCAAGTGTGCAAATTTAACTGATAATGACAATAAGTAATTAATAGTGATTTGAAAATGTGCCATCTATTACTTGGTGAAATTAGCATCTGTTTTGAGTGGAATTAGCATATTTTTTTTGGCATAATAAGTATCTGTTTCTGGCAAAACAAGTTCTGTTTATTTATGTATTTATTTATTTTAAAGTTTTCTGCTCTATGTGCCTTAACACAAAATTTATAGAAAAATAATATTAGAGAGAGAGTAATAATTAAAGAAAATAAAATTTTTCATTCCTACAATAACAGCTTTCTGAGTGGAATATTTGTTTCTGCAAATAATTCAACAGGTCCCCCCACCCCCCTCCCGCCCCGCCCCCTCTGAGTAAGCTTTCATCAAATGATCGGTTCTGTTCAGAAGCAGCAGCATTTTCTCATCAGTGAAGAAAATGTTCTCCTGATTTAAGGTGTTTCTTGACACTATCTTTCCCCACTCAGTTTGATAATTACAAAATCTATAGCACACTAGTTTTGAATCTGTAGCGTAGCCCTGAATAGCATATTGCAGAGCCTTTTTGTGAGGCGTGCAATCCATACATGACAACAGTATTATGAAAAGAATAGATTGTCACTCACCTTATGGGGAAGACACTGAGTGCAGACAGGCACAATGAAAGACTGCTGCACATTAAGCTTTCAGCCAGAAGGCCTTCTGAAGTAGAAAAACCACACACACACACACACACACACACACACACACACACACACATTCATTTCATTTCATTCTGACCACTTTCTCTGGCCGATATGGCCAGAATGTGGACAGCAACTGTGCCTGATGGGAGAAGCAATCAGGTCCAGGTGGTGGGGTAAGCAAGAGGCTGAGATGGAGAGGGAGAGGCATAGCCAGTAGAGGTGGGATAGGTATAGTTCTATTAGTGGGAGTGTGGATGGGATACAGTAGGCTTGCTAGATGCCATGGGAAGGGTTGAGTATGGGAGAGGAGGGGAGTTGAAGCAGAGAAGGGGACAGATAGATGAAGGATGGGGACTGACAAAAGATGATGCGAGAAGTGTTACGGGAACATAGGATATGTTGCAGGGAGTTCCCATATACGCAATTCAGAAAATTATTTTTGTTATGCCTATCTGCGACTAGAATGTCTCCTCTATATGGTGAGTAGTGATTTGCCCTTTTCATAATATTCTTGTTATTTTGTCCAGCACTTTCCATACTTGACAACACTACAGATAGAATCGACAAGGTTCTTAAGAGTGGAAGTAGAAATAAAAATGACGCTATTAATGCTTTACAAGAAGACTCTTCGTGAAGACTCTTAGTGTGGTGTTATAGGTCAGGAACAACAACATAGCAAGTGGCTGCTGTGAGTAAACAAAAGAAAACTTCAAAAATCCCAACAGGTAAGGAAAATTGTGTGGGGGAACAAGCCCCACTTTCCACTTACAGATCAGCCTGCCCATATCTGTGTTCTTGTGAAAGCAGAATTGACATAGGGATCTCAGATTGTTTCTGGTGTCACGAAAGTTGTACTTGAGCCTCATGATGGGTCAGGATTGCTATCTTTGCTCATTTTGAAATAACAATCTATGCACACTGCAAAGCAAAATGATGTACACTGAGCATTTGGTAATGGCTGCCACACAAATGATGTGCCATAACCAGAAGTAGTTTACTTTTTTCATATTTATACGCAGAAAATAAAGATATTTCAAACTATCTCTGTTGATGTAGTTAATCTGGATACTATGTGCTTTGAAATAGCATTTATTACATAAATTTGCATTTTGTGGCAGAATTTGCATTTATCACGAATGATGTAAATTTTTCAGGTCCCTCTTATTTGTGTTATTTTATCTTTATATTTTTGTATCAATTTGAATGAAAATTGACTTTTTGTACCTGTGTTGCCAATAAAAACTTTCTATGTTCTTGTGCAGTTTTGCATCAGTGAACTAAAACTTGTTTGGTGTAGCTAGGATTTTAGTTCTTAATAGAAGATTATGTACACCGTATCTGTGATGAAACATCTCCTATAATTCATGAGCTAGCGTCTACATGTGTGGTAGCCCTAAATGTTATTCAGTTAATGTTTGCTGACCATTTCCGTTGGATGTCTGTTTTGATTATTCACACAGCTTTGACAAATCAGCTGGTAGAGTTTAATCTACAGTGACATGTTTAATGCAAATCTGAATTTGATATATTTTATATTCCTTAAAGGAGTTCTTTGCTTAAGAGTGCTGAGGCAATTTCCCGGAATCAGAGGAAGAACATATTTTAATGCCATGTAAATAAACTTGAATTAAAAACACAGTGTGATAGGAGTTAAAATACTGCTTAGCATAAAAGTAACCTTCCTTCAGAAAATCTTAAAACACCTATTATCAATACATATCTTTGTAGAACTCTTCCCCAGGTTTTGAAAAGTTCAAGAAAAGTTGTTTAATTCTTCCTTTGGTATAACACACATAGAATTGGAAATAAATATAAAGGCAGGGTTTCACGAAAATAATAACACAATGTCTGAAGCATGCATGTATCATACTTACTGTGAAAGTAGTAGATACATAAAAAACATAATTATGACGAAATTACATAGTTTCTTTCATAACAAGAGTAACATAACAAGGCATGTGCATTTCCTCGATGGAAATTGTTGTAGAAGCACGAACTGTCCTGTTGAGTTACTGCATTGTTAGTACTCCGTCTAACCTCTGTTCTTCCTAATTACCTCAAAATTCTCTTCGGCATTGATTTTGTTGTGGTTTGTAGTTCTTGCAGTGAAATTGCCTCCCATTCTGCTTGTGTTGCTCTTTTCAGGTTGGATAAGGTCTCTTAATTACCATTTCCCTAGATCATCTGAAATCCATGCCCATCCCACTCCCACCACACATCTTCCTTATCACCATTGATGCCACCTCCCTCTGCATCACCATTCCCCATGTATGTTGTCTGTCTGCTGAACATATCCTCAGTCAGTGCCCACCTGGTCCAAAGCCTAAGGCATTCTTGCTGCTCACCTTAATCAACTTTATACTTATCAACAACTGCTTCACCTTTGAGGGGCAAACATACAAACAGGTGAGGGATATGGCCATGGGAACCAGGATGACTCCTTCCTATGCCAACCTTTTCATGGGTCACTTGGAGGGGGCTTTCCTGGGATCCATAAGCCTTCAACCCCTGGTTTGGTTTAGATGTGATGATGACATCTTTGCCATATGTATTCATGGTGGTACTGACCTTTTAAAACTCCTGGAATCTCTGAATTCATTTTCCCAATTAAATTTCACATTGTCCTATTTCGAATCCCATGCCACTTTCCTTGATGTTGATCCCATCCTCACCAAAAGCCAGTTACACACTTCTATCCACATTAAACCTACTAACCAACAACAGTATTTACATGTTGACAGTTGCCACCCATTTCATGTCAAACATTCCCTCCCATACAGCCTTTGGCATTCAGGAAAACATATTTGTTCGGATGTAGACACTTAAGAGCAATACGTTACCATTCTCACCTTAACCTTCACTGGACATAATTACCCCACCAGCCTAGTTCAAAAGCAGATTTACTGGGCCGTCATATCTGATCCTGGTACTGCTGACCCTCCAAAAAACAACCTCAGAGTACACCACTTGTCAATCAGTGTTACCATGGTCTTTAATGTATTGATCAGCTACTTCGACAAGGCCATGTCTTCCTAAAATCGTGCCCTGAAATGAGATCTGTTTTGTCAGAGATTTTGCTTACCACACTTGGAACAGCCTTTCTTCGGCCTCCCAATCCCTGCAGTATCCTTGTCAGACACTGTGCTTCTTCTGCACCTGTCTCCGTACTCTGTGGCTCCTACCCTTGTCACTGTCCCTGCTGGAGGACTTGCCCCATGCACCCTCCTACCACAACCTATAGCAGCCCTGTAACTGACAAAACATACTATCAAAGGGAGAGCCACCTGTGAAATGACATGTCATATACCAGCTGTTTCGTAAAGAGTGTCCAGCCAGTTACATTGGCATGATTAACACCAAGTTATCTGTTATGATGAATGGGCATAGGCAGAGGGTGTACACTGGCAACAGACAATATCCTGTTGCACAGCATGCTCTGCAACATGACAGTCATAACCTTGGTGCCTGTTTTACCACATGCACCATCTGGATTCTTCCCCCTCACACCAGTTTCTCAGAACTTCACAGGTGGGAAGTAGCGCAACAGCATGTCCTTGGTTGTCGCCACCCCCCTGGCCTTAATTTACTTTAATTTCTTCTGTCCCAGCATATCTTCACAGTAACTACTCCTTCCTTAACTACGTTTGTTTTCTACATCTTTCATATTCTGACCTGTCTGTTTTTCGCTGTCCCCCTCCCGTCTCTATTACATACAGTGCAGTATCCTTTTCACTCTTATTAACTTGTGCACTATGTTTTAGCAGTAATTTCTGTCTTGCATATTACCCTGTATTCCACCTTTAAGCTCTTAGGTTTTCAAATCTCATCCGGTACTGTCCCCAACATTCAGTCTTCATTTTCATCTCAGCTGGTAAGTCTGCCCTGAATCAGGGTTCTGGGTGACTTTTCCAAACTCTACCCCTTTTCCTAAACATCCCCAGTCCTTTTCCTTCATCCCTCTTTCTTCCCCTTCAACCCTTCTGCCAGGAGGAGGAGCTACTGGCTTTGAAAGCTTACATACGTAAAACCTTTTTTATATATAAAAACAAAGATGAGGTGACTTACCGAACAAAAGCGCTGGCAGGTCGATAGACACACAAACATACACACAAAATTCAAGCTTTCGCAACAAACTGTTGCCTCATCAGGAAAGAGGGAAGGAGAGGGGAAGACGAAAGGAAGTGGGTTTTAAGGGAGAGGGTAAGGAGTCATTCCAATCCCGGGAGGGGAAAGACTTACCTTAGGGGGAAAAAAGGACAGGTATACACTCGCACACACGCACATATCCATCCACACATACAGACACAAGCAGACATATTTAAAGACAAAGAGTTTGGGCAGAGATGTCAGTCGAGGCAGAAGTCTAGAGGCAAAGAAGTTGTTGAAAGACAGGTGAGGTATGAGTGGCGGCAACTTGAAATTAGCGGAGATTGAGGCCTGGCGGATGACGAGAAGAGAGGACATACTGAAGGGCAAGTTCCCATCTCCGGAGTTCGGATAGGTTGGTGTTGGTGGGAAGTATCCAGATAACCCGGACGGTGTAACACTGTGCCAAGATGTGCTGGCTGTGCACCAAGGCATGTTTAGCCACAGGGTGATCCTCATTACCAACAAACGCTGTCTGCCTGTGTCCATTCATGCGAATGGACAGTTTGTTGCTGGTCATTCCCACATAGAATGCATCACAGTGTAGGCAGGTCAGTTGGTAAATCACGTGGGTGCTTTCACACGTGGCTCTGCCTCTGATCGTGTACACCTTCCAGGTTACAGGACTGGAGTAGGTGGTGGTGGGAGGGTGCATGGGACAGGTTTTGCATCGGGAGCGGTTACAAGGATAGGAGCCAGAGGGTAGGGAAAGTGGTTTGGGGATTTCATAGGGATGAACTAACAGGTTACGAAGGTTAGGTGGACGGCGGAAAGACACTCTTGGCGGAGTGGGGAGGATTTCATGAAGGATGGCTTGGTCGTACTGGAAGCAATTGTGCAACAGGCTTTTTTGATCAAGAAGGCCATGAATTGGCCTTACAAGGATTTATTGCCATATTTGTATGATCTTTCCTCTCCCAACATTATTTGAAATATTGAGTTGACAAAGTCCTCTCTGGCTGCTTTGAACTAGGGAATGGTTTCCCCTCAAAGTATGTTTCAATTGTACCTTGCCTTTGTCACAGCAATTAATAGTATAATGTTGACAATAAGTCTTCCTGTCGTCCTGTTGTGGGATATTTGTTTGTGAATGACTTCTGTCTCTTATTCCTCCTCCAGTTTTGCAACAACCACCTGTCATTTGCTGCTGACATTTAAAAGGTTGGAGATGTAGACAGGGAAGAAATGTTTAAATTTTTTAACTGAGAAATATGTGTTATCTTTAAGCATTCTTGTGTGTTTATAACTTCCATGAACTTGAGAATGAGGCTCACGGTTTTTAATTTTAAATAAAGAGTGAGATTCCTGAACCTCATACTTGATACTATATTATTTTGTTGCCAAATTGTCAGGATGTGAAAGCATATCCCAGAAGCACTAAATGTTTTAAAATGAGTAGCCATAAGTGATACGGAGCATACTGAATGTATCAGCTCCAATTTTACGGAACCTTCATGCTATCTTGGCTTGATGTTTGAATGTGTGATATATGGGCATGCAAGACTCTATTTAGAAATGTTCGACATGGTGCACTATTGGGAAGAATTTTTAGAATCTGCCCTGTTCTGATCCTCTGAGCTGAATTCAGTGAGCTGCCACTTAACCAGCAGATGCTGACTGCTCATAGTGTGATAGTCTGTAAAACATCAGTGCTACAGATGATAGCATACCATATTGTTGTTCACCTATCAGTGGAACAGTTGATGACTGTGAGCAACAAGGGATTTTTGCATTCACACCTTCTAGAAATGAGCGTTGCTGATTTTGAAGCTCACGCAAAGACTGGAACAGGTATCTACCTTAGCATTTTAAGAGTCTCAGAATTATTTTAGGTTTTGAGAAGAAATGCATCCAAAATTTAACTATTAAATCATTATAAAAATAACATTTTGAGGGGTATCACAATTTTAATGTAGTATGCACTGATATGTAGAAGCACAGGGGGCTCTGTTGGCGTTTCACTTACTTGCCCAACCATACATTCAGTATCTGTCTCCATATCAGAGCAGCGTATTTAGTGTAGAATTGCATGTGATCCTGAAGGTGGCAGATGAGACATCACCAAAGCAAAAAGTTTGTCATCTGTTCTGTTTCTCAGAGTGCCCAACATTCATTACAGCAAAAGTATTCAGCAGAGTAAGTGATATAAACAGTAAAGTGCAAAGTGCTACTGCTCTGACAGCAGGGGAAGCATGTATCATTCTGCTGGGTAGCAGAACCTGAGTAGATCTGAGAAAATGATAAACCAGACCATGCTGTGAGAGAGACGTGCAGGAATCTCGATGTGACTAGATATTCCATTCCCTTGCATACTGTCATTGCTCTATTCAGTCAGAGTGCCCAGAAATTGTGACAAGTGGAGAGCCTGACAGTAAAGGACAATAGGCTATGGTTGGTGAACCTAACTGTATGGCATGCATCATACTGATCACGTTGACAGGGTGTACTGGGCCTGACCTGCTTCCAAATTGAACATTAGATTAGATTAAATTAGTTTTTTCGTCCCATAGATCCGTGCTGAGGAGATCCTTGTGGATGTAGAACGTGTCAAGATTTTTTTTTTTAGCGTGTTAACTCATGGTTTTGTACTGTGGTGGAGGACTCCCCCCCCCCCTCACTTTTCATACTTTGATGAGAGGGTAGAAACAAATTGAATCGGTCATTGCAGAAATGGAGGAAGTCAAGGAATGTAATTTTTATATTTTTAGCCTGTAATAATAAAGATCGCAAATGTAATTTTATTGATTACTAGTTTCAGCTAAACTAAAAGCCATCTTCAGATCTGTAATATAGAAAGTTGCATATAAGAACAAAAATGTTCAGTGTTATGTTCCATCACACAATATATACCATAAAAAAATACTATGATTAATGTACAACTGCCAAATAGTGGGACACATTGTCAAACTCATTTGAGGAGGATTGTTTGTCATTCAATCCATTGGAATGGTGATGTATATTATCCTAAAAATATTTAAATTGTGACTATAATATTATTCTACAAGTATGCTTAGCAAGGAAATATACACTTGGTGCACAACTCTTACCCAGAATAGAAGACAGTTTTCACTTGTGGACAGTGAGATAATGCTTGCCACATTACCTTACTCTAAAGTGACATCATGATGTTATGGACTCTGTAAAAAGAGATGTTTAAACATCATGCGTCACCCACGACTTAAGCCATGGTAGACCTGGAAGACCCTGTGCTGTGATTTGTGACATGAGTGATGTATGATGATTATGTTTACCAAGGAAGTTGCACAGTACTTGTTTTAGTATGGAATAGGCTTCTCGTTATATGGAGTCCATAACAATCACTGTTCATGACGTCTCTTTAGAATAACGTAATGTGACAAGTATGCTCTCTGTGTCCACATGTGAAAACTGTCCGATTCTGCCAGTGTGCATTACTTACAATGGCCTTCTATTCTGGGAAAGAGTTGTACTCCAAACGTATATTTCCTTGCTGTGCATTCCTGTGCTATATTAGTATTTTCTTGATTTAAATATGTTTCTAGGGTAATTTACATCATCGTCACATTGGATTGTACATGTTCACACAAATTTTGATCAACTTTCCTACTATTTGGCAGTTGTACACTAACCAGTGTATTTTTTTAAGGTATGTATTTTGTGATAGAACTTGCATATTAACAATTCACGTTTTGTACTTCTTAGATACAATTTTCTATGTTACAGATCTGAAGATGGCTTGTAGGTAAGCCAAAACTAGTAATCAATAAAATCAAATTTGCAATCTTGACTACCGGGGTTTTTCTAAATCCACAGCTTTAACACAACAGATCACTTATCTCCAAATTTGACCATGCCAGACAAAAAGTTCAATTGCGCATGTTTCAAGCCTTATGTATCAAACATGTTTCCAGAATATTCTTTAATCACATCTCGACCTATCTCTTATCTGCAATGGAGTATCTGTCCTGCTATAAGAATGTATTGAAACACATGTATTTTCAGCAGGTATTGTTGGAAAAAGTCTGAATTAGAATGATATAAAGTCTGCAAATGACGTACCCTAAATTTCGCACTTTGTAGCTCGTAAATCTTGTTTTTCCCATAGAAAGAAATGTAAGGCACTGTGTAATAGTGTGTTGCTAATTTCGAGTATAATAAAATCATACGTTACAATAAAATGGAACATGATATAAAGTATCTATGTAAACCAATAAACAGCAGAATCAAGTTTAACCAAAGTTAGGGTAAGATGAAATAGCATAACATTGAAGAAACAAGACAGACTTGCTTTGCGTACCCAGTACTATTGGTTAATAGAGAGCTATTTTAAGTCTTAAAGTAAATATTACAAAGTGAACCTCCTGCATCAGATGTATTTTTTCTCATGGTACAGCATTCCAGTTTGCATTCAATCCCCTTAGTCTTTCAGGGATTCTCCGTCATAGAGCAAATTATACAACTGCTCAACTTGGTTCTTACCTAGACCATACAGACAAGCAAATGCTGTCTTACTAATTTCTGCCTTTGTATTGTCACTATTAATGACATTTTCTTAAGATTTCACTCTCTGACCTTGATCATCTTAATTTTATTTGTTCGAGATCCGTTAGTCTTTATAAGTGAATAATTTAGTGTGTCAAATGTGTGTTAGTATTCCCTTACACCATTTTAGTATATAAAAAAAATGATGGTCGTAACCACTGATGAACTGTATGCAAGCGTAGGGTGCAATCCTTTCTTAACAGTGAGTTTAGTACTAGCCTGAATGATTATCCTATCTTATGGCTTGGTACAGTCTTTCCAACCTAGTTGACATGTTGTATATCTTTAATTTATTCTTCTTGATAATGTTTCTGCACTAATCACTTTCATTACGCTTATAATTTACTTCTAATGAAACAATCTTTTCCTGTAAATTTTGTATTAAATCCAATTTATCCTCCATTTTCCTGGAACTCACTTTATTGACCGTTGGGTGCATGCCCTTTGGTTACTTTAATGCAGAAAAGAGGCCAGTCGCTGACATACCATTTGTGAAACCACCGGGTTTCCTGCAGTAGTCTGCTCTACATTTCAGATAACCAGATTTGTTCCATTCCTGCTTAGGAATGTGCACATATCGTGAAAGAAAGCTATGATGCTCTTAATTAATTTTGCCAATTTTCTTGAACCATCCCGTTTCTGCGGTGACCTGTACAATTTAAGTGAGGGCATTCTCTTTATTTTAGGTTGTCGCTAGTGTGCTAAAATTTTGCTTAGTGTCAAGAATCCACCCTATGCTTTTACGAAGGTGTTAATGTGTTGCAGAATGGCTGACCTTTACTCCAGTGATCACTCAGCCACATTTTTGTGTCAAACTGTATTATATCATGTCATGGAATATTGTAAGTTTTCAGACTGACATTAAAAATGATTTCAGTTGTGTGTGTGTGTGTGTGTGTGTGTGTGTGTGTGTGTGTGTGTGTGTGTGTGTGTGTGTGTGTGAGAGAGAGAGAGAGAGAGAGAGAGAGAGAGAGAGAGAGAGAGAGATATTAACTACTATGGTACATTTTTAATCACACTTGTTTCATCAGAAATTCCAGTATGGGTGCTAAAAACCTAGCTGTCTTGTTTCCAAATCATCAGCGTCAATTTGCCCTCCTTGAATTGGCAGCTCAATGATTCATGTTATGTGGCACTGGTATCACCTGCAAAAACAGTCTGCAGCACAGCCAGGGGTACTTCAAGGGCACTGTTCTACAACAATCTGTTGATAAAAAGTCTTGAGGATTTTTTTCTAGGCACCAAAAATCCTGTTTTATTGTGCGTGTTGTAATGGTCACATACAAATGGTCCTACGAATGCAACTAAAATCAGCTATTTAGTATTTTACTTGAGACAAATTAAGGAAGATGTTACAAACTTCAGTGGAATTGTGAAGAAACTTCTGTAGCTGTTACTTGAGTTTTGATTGCTAAGCTGGCATGGGGTGACAATAATTTGTTTGCTGTAGTTACAGTGCCTGAAACTTTTTGCTTATAAGAACTCCTCCATGCTCTCCACCAAATGACAAACACAATATTTTTTGTGGATTATAGCACTTCACATTAATAAATTCAAAAGTACAAATGTCAAACTCTTGCAGATCGGAATAAAACTGCACTAAAAATCAACTAACTTGTTGGGTTCATTGCTGCACAAGAAATAAAGTTTTAGAGGACAGGTTCATGGCTGTGGGCAATCTAGAGGAATCCTTTGTAACAACCTGGAATCCCAAACCCCTCTTCAGCTTCAGATTCATTGATGACACCTCTATGCTTTGTACCAAGGGTGGGAGCACCCTAATCTGCATTCTTCCAGAACCTCAGGACCTTCTCCCCATTCACTTCACCTGGTCCTCCACAGCCCAACAAGTTTCCACCTCGGCAATGGATATATCAGTGCCTCCATCTGCATCAAATCTACCAACCAACATCAATACCTCCACTTAGACAGCTGCCACTCATTCCACACTGAGAAGTCCTTTTCACACAGCCTAGCCATCCATGGTCATTGCATCTGTAGTGACAAGCTGTCCATCTTCAAATATGCAGAGAGGTCTCACTGAGACCTTTACAGACCCAAATTACCCTTGCAACCTTTTCTGGAACCAGATACCCTGTGTCTTGTCACTCCAGTCTCACATCATCCACTCACATACTCACTATCCAGCCACAAAGGGAAGCACCTTTGTCTTGTCTCAGTGCCACCCAGGAATGGAGAAACTGAATCACATTCTCTGCCAGAGTTTCAATTACCTCTTGCTGTGCCCTGAAATGAGAAATATCCTCCTCATTATACTCCCCACATGTCCCACAGTGGTATTCTGCTCTCCATCTGGTGTATGCAGTATCGTTGTCTATCCATGCTCTACCCCTTTGCTCCTCACTCATATTCCTGCAATAGCTGTAGATGCCAGACCTGTCACATACATACTACCAGCTACTCCAGTCCTGCAACAAGCACCTCCTACCCTGTCAAAGGCAGGGCTACCTGTGAAAGCAAACATGTGATTCCACAAACTAAGCTGCAACAAATGTGCTGCTTTCTACATGGGCATAACATCTAACAAACTGTAGCTGTGAAACACTTGGACTATCTACTTGCTGAGTATGTTGCCCAACATGTGTCATACTGGTGGCTGTTTCTCTGCCTATGCCATCTGGATTCTTCCCACCAACACTAACCAGATGAAATTACCGTCTGCAGCCACGTAAACTATGTTAGTGTTATTCACTCACTCTCCAGGTTCGAGTAGTTTCACCTACAGTCTTTTTCAGCCTTTTCATTGTACATGAACCGTGACTGGGGTTGCCAACTTTTATGAAAGAAAAATAATGTATCTTATTTCAAGAAGAAGTGATATATATTAGTTCGCTCGGGGAAACTTTTTTTGCGTGTTTCACATTAAGGAAATCTCAGCAGGCCATTACTAGTTACTGCGCAAGCTGTGAGAGTGGTAGGTTACTACTTATTTTACTGCCCCTTCCTCCTCCTCCTCCTCCTCATCCCCTCTTCAGCCCCTCGTTCTCTCTCTTCCTCCCCTTTTCACCCCCTCGTTCACCCTGCTCCTCCTCCCCAAACTGTAGCCAGTGGTTATAGTTGCCCACTGTCATCCAGTGTCATTTGAAGTTTTTCCATCAGAAATAGCAGTGGGTACAATCCAGCATTATAGCTGTTAAACACTATTCTAACACAGCAAATGAAGTTGTAGGTAGTGGGGAGTGGACATGGTAATTACAATGATAAATAATCACTTGCACTCCCATCACTTACTGTGAATACTTCTATTCTCGCACCATATATACAAAACGTGTAACATTGAGCATGTACTACAGAGAACTGATCTGGCAAAGATAGAGTTGTTCTTGCTGTGGTAGGGTGGAGATATTATGGGGGGAGGGGTTAGAGCCAGTGGTTTTACATCCCCACAAAGTGCTATGTTGTGGTGGAATGTGGACAGTGTGCTGTGATTGAGAGAATTTTGTTCCAAGTTGTGAACTTTCAGTTAACAATTGTAATCAGGCTATAATTAAGTAGTCTTAATAATCAGTAATTTTGAAATTTGTTTTGTGAACAGAGTAATTGGGTTTGACATCATTAATTTGTATTTGTTCTTACAGTTGTGACAGTGAATATATGTTTTTCATTACATTCTTTGGTCCAGGAGTGCATACATTAAAACAAATGGACCATCAGCTACTTTTATTGAGTTCAATAATTTGCTTCTCAACAGGTTCAAGCTGGACAGACTCCAACAGTAGAAGTTTTGAAGCTAATGGAAGCATTCAGTGATGAAGACAATTACACTGTATGGTCTAGCATCAGCAACTGCTTAAGCAAATTGTCAATCCTACTTTCTCACACAGATTATGAAGATCTTTTCAAGGCATATGGACGCAAGTTAATGGCCAGGGTTGGTCAGAGGCTTGGTTGGGATCCCAAAGAAAATGAAAGTAAGCAAAAAAATAATAATTTTATTATTGGCTTATATTGCTGTTATTCACTTTGTGAGGGTGCTTAACTAGATGCTATGCCTCATTTATATTCAGTACAGAAATTCTGAGAAATATTGTAAAGTGTTGTTCTTTTTATATTGTTTGTCCATTCACAGTATGACCATATCGACTATCAAAACATAAGAGACTTAGGATACGTTACAGTTATGCTTTTCTAAACAATGTTATCATCATACAGATAAGATTCTGATCTCATTCTACTTAAAATCATGTTCTTATGTGAAACAAATGGCTTAGGGGGCAAGTGCCAGGCTACAAATCCAAAGCTTCTGGGTTTGATTCCAGGATTTTTTGCCACTTTAACACTTTCTCAACCTCTGATAGCGACTTGTTAATATGTGAAATGTTAAATTGCACTGTGGTTTGGAGTCGATATTAAACTGTTGCTCCGTCTATAAGTGGTTGTTTCAGCTAGTTCAAAAGTCAGTGTAAAACCTCCAATAGGACCATGTCCAGTAAACCCACTATGGTGGTCAAACTAACCTTTGGCTTCCTGATCACTTTAAGTGGTTTTGTTTCCCAAGTTAGGTTTCCATGGTTGCACAATGAATGTTTTGCATGACATCCACTGCATATTGAAACATTACTGCCTCATATGGTGTGACCAGTCTAATTATAGTGGCTGTCAAACTAAAATATAGTTATTCATTTCCCCAACTCAAAGCAGTTGTGTGCATCACGATTAGCCAAATGGTGATGGGTCGAACCAGACAGTTGCAAAGTAATTACACGATGAGTATGTTTTAGGTAGTTCACCTAATTCTTTGCAAACGAAGTAATCATAAGAGAGCTGTGGAAAGGGCATCAGAAAAATCATCGTATGGGATTACATTTCTTCATTGCACAGCAGACACTCAACTATCCAGCTTGTTACTATCCGACTTCCGTATCATTTGGCCTACTTAATCCAGCCTACTTTATTAAGACCATAATAATACTTCTCCATGATAAAATGAGGATTAATTTATTGAACATAGCAGCCCTTTCCAAAGCTTTAGCAGGCAGCTGCAGGCTACAATGCTGTATGGCCTTTTAATATGTTTTACGCATATTTTGTGCTTCTAGCATATCTGGAGGCACAATTCTACAATACGTACTGTATTGTTAATATTGAGTAAATTAACAGGAGCACAAACCAGAAACTATAATCGACATATGTAAAGAGCAGCTCTGTGTTCTTTGTTACTTCAGTGACTATTGATATGCAACCACACTGATAATCAAAACATTAGGGCCACTGATCACCGCAACGGATGCCGCCTGATGGCTTTGCAACCATGTGACATGGTAACAAAGTATTCAAGTGGAGTAGACGTGGATGGGGTTCATCTTAGTGAAGATATGCGCTGCAAATGGGGAAAATCCAAAGTGGCTTTGACAAAGGGCAGATTTTTATTACGCAGAGCTTGTGAACAAGTATCTTGAAAATGGTGAAAGTGGTCAAATGTTAATGTGCTACTGTTCTGAGCATCTACGGATAGAGGGAGGAGGACAGTGAAATTACCTCTAGGCACTAAGAACATGTCGTTCGGAGATTTCTCTTCTGTAAAGTAGGATAGATGATGGTCTGTAGCACCTCTGCCAAAAGATCACTGTGTTGGTGCATGCACCAGTGTTTCAGAGCACACCGATTATTGTACATTGTTGAACATGGAGCTTTGCAGCATACCACTCTTATGTGTTATTTTGTTGACTCAATGACATCATCAGTTAAAATAACAGTGGGCATGGGACCATTGGGATTCGATCTTCAATAAATGGAAACATGTTGGCTCTTAAGGTGCATCACATTTTTGATACACTAGGTTGATGGTCATCTCCACAGACACTGTCATTGAGGTGAACGGCAGCACGAAATGTGGAGTGGGCCGTGGATGCTGGCTGGTGGAAGCAGTGTTATGGTATGGGAGACATTCTCCTGCACTTGCGTGGGATGTGTGGTAGTTACAAAGCCGGTGTGCACTCTGTGTGCATACTGGGTGGAGTCATTCCAGACATGGAACGGGTCCTCCCAGATGCCATGAAGAGCACAGGGGCAGCCAGCTGAAGGTGGTGGCTCACGTCAGTACCAATGCTGTGGGTCACTTTGAATCAGAAGAGATTCTATCTGGTTTCAAGCAGCTAACAGAAATGGTAAAGGCTGTCAGTCTTGCTTGCAAGATGAAAGTAGCGCTGACTATTTACAGCATAGTCGACAGGACTGAGTGCAGACCTCTGGTACAGAGGTAAGTGGAGGGTCTGAAACAGAGGCTCGGGCAGTTCTGCGACCATGTAGGCTGCAGATTCCTTGACTTGCGCCAAAGGGTGGTTGCCGCTGACCAGTTCAGGAGTCCACTATACACAGGAAGCAGCTGCACGGGTAACAGGGGCTGTGTGGTGTGCACTGGGCAGTTTTTTAGGTTAGAGGTTCTTGGGAAAACACACAAAGGGCTTCAGTCACAAAGGGTGAAGGCCAAACACAGGAAGAATGTAGATCAGGAACCATCGGTATAACAGTTGTAAATTGTTATAGCTGTGTTGGGAAACTTCCAGAGCTCCAGGTGCTAGTAGGAAGCACTGGTACTCAAATCATTACAGGCACTGAAAGCTGGCTAAAACCGGAGATAAGCTCAGCCAAAATTTTTGCAAAGAACCTAACGGTGTTCCAAAAGGATAGGCTGAACGTAGTTGGCAGTGGCATGTTTGTTGCTGTTACAAGTAGTTTATCTTGTCGTAAAATTGAAGTAGATAGTTCCTGTGAGTTAGTATGAGTATGGGCAAAGATCATTTTTGGCATCTGGAATAAAGTAATAATTGGATCCTTTTACCGACCTCCCAATTCAGACAATAGAATTACTGAAAGGTTCAAAGAAAACTAAAGTTTGATTTCAAACACATACCCAACTCATACGATTATAGTTGGTGGTCACTTTAATGTATCCTCAATATCTTCGCAAAATAGATATTTAATTCCAGAGGTACGCATAAAACATCATCCGAAATTGTGTTAAACACATTCTCTGAAAATTATTTTGAGCTGTTGGTTCATTACCCCACTTTAATAGTAAATGGTTTTGAAAACACACTTGATCTCCTAACAACAAGTAATCCTGAGTTAATGAGCATCAAAACAGATACAGGGATTAGTGAACACAGGGTTGTCGTAACGAGATTGAATATTGTAACCCCCAAATCCTCCAAAAATATATGAAAAATATAATTATTCAAAAAAGCAGATAAAAATTCACTTGAAGCCTTCCTGAGAGACAGTTTCCACTCCTTCCAAATTAACAATATAAGCGTAGACCAAATGTGGCTTGAATTAAAAGAAATAATATCAACAGTAATTGAGAGATTTACACCAAATAAATTAACAAACGACAGAACTTATCCTCCTTGGTACACAAAACTGGTAAGAAAACTGTTTGCAAAAACAACGAAACAAACCTGCCAAATTTAAAATCCCCAAGATTGGCGATCTTGTACAGAAGCTCGAAATTTAACGTAGACTTCAGTGTGAGATGCTTACAGTAGTTTCCACAGTGAAACTTTGTCTCAAAACCTGGCAGAAAATCTAGAGAGATTCTGATCATATGTGAAGTATGCTAGCGGCAAGACACAATCAATGCCTTCTCTGTGCAATAGCAATGGAGATACTATCGAAGACCACACATCACATATCACAGTGCTGCCAGAGCAGAGTTACTAAACACAGGCTTCCGAAATGCCTTAAAGAGAGAGAGATGAAATAAATATTCCAGAATTTGAGTCAAGAACGGCTGCCAACGTGAGTAATGTAGAAGTAAATATCCTCAGAGTAGTGAAGCAACTTAAATCACTTAATAAAAGCAAGTCTTCTGGTCCAGACTGTATACCATTTAGGTTACTTTGAGAGTATGCTGATGCAATAGCTCCATACTTAACGATCATATACAACCATTTGCTCAACAAAAGATACATACCCAAAGCCTGGAAAGTTGCACAGGTCACGCCAATATTCAAGAAAGGTAGTTGGAGTAATACACTAAATTACAGGCCCAAATCATTAATGTCAATATGCAGCAGGATTTTGGAACATACATTGTGGTCAAACATTATGAATTACCGTGAAGGAAACTGTCTATTGACGAACAGTCAACATGGATTTATGAGACATTGTTCTTGTGAAACACAACTAGCTCTTTACACACACGAAGTGTTGTGTGCTCTTGGCAAGGGATTTCAGATTGATTCCTTATTTCTGCATTTCCAGGAGGCTTTTGACACTGTACTACACAAGCAGCTTGTAGTGAAATTGCATGCTTATGGAATATTACCTCAGTAACATGACTGGATTCGTCATTTCCTGTCAGAGGGGTCACAGTTCACCATAACTGACGGAACGTCATCGAGTAAAACAGAAGTGATTTCTGAAGGTAGTGTTACAGGCCCTTTGCTATTCCTTATCTATATAAACAATTTGGGAGGCATTCTGAGCAGCCATCTTAGGTTTTTTTCAGATGACGCTGTCGTTTATCGGCTAATAAAGTCATCAGAAGATCAAAACAAATTGCAAAATGATTTAGGAAAGATATTTGTATGGTGCTATAATTGGCAATTGACTCTAAATAATGAAAAGTGTGAGGTCATCCACATGAATGCTAAAAGTAATCCATTAAACTTCGGTTACACAATAAATCAGTCAAATCTAAAGGCTGTAAATTCAACTAAATACCGAGGAATTACAATTACGACAACTTAAGTTGGAAGGAATACATAGAAAATGTTGTGGGAAAGGCTAACAAAAGACTGCGTTTTATTTGCAGGACATTTAGAAAATGTAACAGATCTACTAAGGAGACTGCTTAGAATACGTTTGTCCATGGTGTGGGATCCTCACAAGATAGGTTTTATCAGAGTACATCGAAAAAGTTCAAAGAAGGGCAGCATGTTTTGTATTATCGCAAAATAGCAGAGAGAGTATCACTGAAATGATACAGGATTTTGGGTGGACATCATTAAAATCTGGTGATAAAATGCCATCAGTCTCTAAGTGTTCCACGTCTCAGTACAATGCCAGGAAGTATGATCCTAAATTGTTCTCCTCCCTGGTCACACCATGGAAGGAACACCAGGCTAAGGATGGCAGCAAACCTTATTCACCCTGGTACCTCATATGTACCCGAGTTGATGGGGCTCCTTTGTCTCGATGAAGCCTCAGTTTTTTTGTAGAGCATGCGGCGGGGTGGTTCGTCACTATGTTTGATTGCACTGTGTGAAGCAAGCTGCAGAAATAATGTCCACCTACCTCAGTATAGCGTTCATTCACCACCTGTTGCTCTGCATTCGATGGTATTATGTAGACAATGGTAAAAGCAGTGTTGAAGAAAACCATCGTCCATACTTACGATTGCAAAGTCCGCGTAACTCAGGTAAAAAAAAAAAAAAAATAAACTTGTAAATCTCTAGTACTAACAGGCAAAAATGGATGCTTCATTCCTTCATTGAAAATGTCCGATTATCGATACTAATGTTTTTATTGTCTTTTAGTTATGGTGTCAACAAGCCCACATTTACGTCGATAGCAAATCCACTACTAGTTCATGCAGCTTATATCACACGCTAGACAGTCTAACAACCCTACCACAACAAAGGTCAAAATTTAATAATGATTGTGGTGCTGCTCACGCTGCTAAATACTGCATTTTCAGGCAACAAAAAAGTTATTATGCGCCAGGTGTCATTAAAGCACAGTTAATAAAGTCATTTCATGTAATAATGAATAAACTAGGCACTCATCTTTTTGTGTTTTCCACGCTGATCTGGTTGTAAAATCATGGCTCAATCGTCAAAAATCTAGGTGGTGATGATTCCAAGCTCGCATGCAAAGAGGCCTAGGTTTTATTCTGCTATATTCAAAAGTTTTATGGATGTGTTCCACAAACCATTCTTGAAGATTAAACCTTTGAAAGTTTGCACAATGGTGATGTAAAAAAGTAATCAGCACTCCGAATTTAAGTTACACTTCTTTTTTATTACTTTTGCCGCAATATCACGTAACACACAAAACATCACTTCACAATACAAAACATACTCGAAAAATCTTCCTCACTGTTAAAGTTCACATTTTATAAGCTGACTACAATATGCGTCTTTCCAACATGTCGTCTAAGACTTGACTTTTTCAAGGTCCAACACTCTAACAACTAACTAATAATCGCTTACGCGCCCAAAAATCAGAGTTACAAGTACAACAAAGATCATAGTGACAAAAGAAAGAATACACATAAGAATAATATCATTGCAACACAAACATATCGATGTATCAAAGTACCTCTACATTAATGAAATCAAATCTGAATGTTGTCTCAGAAATATGTTAACTATTCTATAGAAACACAGTAGAATATTGCTGATATTGAGAGGTTGAGTTGAGGTGCCGTAATGGTTGTGTAATTCAAGTACCATTACAACAGCCAGAAAAGCACTAAGTCCAACCCAAAATATTACGAGATTAGTACAGTCAATACTCTGCTATGGAATGAGTTTCACACTCGGTCCTTTTCTGTGGTTTCTTCAAAAGAAGATGCTCGCCAAAAATGTTCTGTAAATGCATACTGAACATGCCACGCAGAATCCTTTACAAAGGCTGATAGTTTCACATGTGGTTTTCTCTACGACAAACACTCCAGAATCTCCCAAACTTCACAGAACTGTCCGTAACTGCATCTGCTTGAACAGCGATATAAACCAAATGCAATATAAGTCATTTCTTCATCTTTTACAAATAATTTTCTCGGACACATCTAACATGACCTCGACTGACAGCTAGTCCACGACAGCATGAATGCTGTTTCTTTCAGGGCATATAACTCATCCCAATGTGTGGGAAAGACTTTAGTCTCATTGGTTGATCAAAACGAACAGCCAATCAGATTAATCTTTCATTATCATATTTGCGCTCAAACTGCTTTACTCCAGTGAACACTCGCAGATGCATCTATGTCATTTCATGCTGCAAGTATTAGCAAAATGTTCCACTGAACCAAATGAAATGAAAACTAACAGTAAACTATGCTTGAAATATACTTTAGAACTGATTCTCCTCTTATTACCTTTCTGGCTGCCTTATTGCAAAATCAAACGCTCGTAGACGTACATCACCCACCAGTTACGGGGATTCACAGTTTCTCATGACATCCTGGTGACGTAACTCTTGCTAGTTACGTAAGGTGTAATACAGTATAGAATTGAAATTTGACATATGTCCCACCTACACTCTCACATTCACTCTCATGTACTCTCACCCTAACACAAAATATAAATATAACTGTTATTTCCATTACGAATGAAAAATTTTCGAAAGTTTAGAATTGAAAATCTTTATAAAATAAATTGGCACACTAAGAGTGCTATTACTGTTTTCAAATAACAAAATAAATATAAACTGTTCTTGTTACTATCTGAATTTACTTTCTTAAGTGTCAGGTAAGTACTTTTTTAATAGTTTTTGTATATCTCCGAAACTATTATAGATAGCAGTATCAAATTTTGATAGAGTTCGTCTGAATAATAAAAGGTCGTGTAGCAAATTTCGAATCAAACAGCTAATATTTAATGTAGTTATTTAGTTTCTTAGGTGAGGTGAATAAGTGATTTTAGTACACACCACGGTCCGCTTTAGCGACAGGTGCGGCTATGGCGCATACAGCAGGCCACATGCTGGCTGCCTCCGAATGCTACTATACTGCAGGCTTCCAAAAACAGCCTGCCATAAAGTAACAAACTTACTGCAAAAATCTGCAGTCGCGCAATAGCTGCAACGCTACACACCCCCTTAGAAACTGAAAATTTTCTTGATCATATTTTTATGTTTCTTACAATTTTTTGCTGTAATGTTTTTCATTCATTACACTGACACTTTTCATTAAACTGTTTTTTCCAAAAAATTCTTTTTCATTTGATCAAATTATTTAAATTACACCACATCACAGCAAGAGATATCTATTTACATCAACTGTTAATGGCTAGGGCTTGATGACGTACAGGAAATTAATTTTACAAAAAAAGAAAATTATTTTTCATCAGCTGAAAACAAATAAAACATCTAGTTTTCGTACCGGATTCTTTACAATTTAATACTTTCTTATTCAAAGAATGACTACAACCAAATTCAACCTTCAAAATTTTCATATTACAAATTTTTTTCTAAATTCTTTAAATTCTCAAACCATTGAGGAATAATATATGACAGCTGCCACCCATTCCATATCAAACGGTCCCTTCCCTACAGCTTATGTCTTCGTGGCAAATGAATCTGCTCCAGTCCTGAATTCCTGAACCATTACACCAATAACCTGAAAACAGCTTTCGCATCCCACAGCTACCCTCCCGACCTGGTACAGAAGCAAATAGCTAGAGCCACTTCCTCATCCCCTCAAACCCAGAACCTCCCATAGAAGAAACCCAAAAGTGCCCCACTTGTGACAGGATACTTTCCGAGACTGGATCAGACTCTGAATGTGGTTCTCCAGCAGCGATACGAATTCCTCAAATTCTGCCCTGAACTGAGATCCATCCTTCAGGAAATCCTCCCTACTCCACCAAGAGTGTCTTTCCACCGTCCACCTAACCTTCGTAACCTCTTGGTTCATCCCTATGAAATCCCCAAACCACCTTCCCTACCCTCTGGCTCCTACCCTTGTAACCACCCTCGGTGTAAGACCTGTCCCATGCACCCTCCCACCACCACCACCACCACCTACTCCAGTCCTGTAACCCGGAAGGTGTACACGATCAAAGGCAGAGCCACGTGTGAAAGCATCCACGTGCTTTACCAACTGACATGCCTACACTGTGAAGCCTTCTATGTGGGACTGACCAGCAACAAACTGTCCATTAGCACGAACAGACACAGGCAGACAGTGTTTGTTGGTAATGAGGATCACCCTGTGGCTAAACATGCCTTGGTGCACGGCCAGCACATCTTGGCACAGTGTTACACCATCCGGGTTATCTGGATACTTCCCACTAACACTAACCTATCCGAACTCCAGAGATGGGAACTTGCCCTTCAATATATTCTCTCTTCCCGTTACTCACCAGACCTCAACCTCCGCTAATTTCAAGATGCCGCCGCTCATACCTCACCTGTCATTCAACATCATCTTTGCCTCTGTACTTCCGCCTCGACTGACATCTCTGCCCAGCCTCTTTGCATTTACATATGTCTGCCTGTGTCTGTATATGTGTGTGTGTGTGTGTGTGTGTGTGTGTGTGTGTGTGTGGGCGCGCGCGCGCGCAACTGCATTGAACACCGCCACGATGCCTTACAGGAGAATTCGTCGTCGTTCCAGACACACAATTTTTAAAACAATCGAGAACATGGAGTTTTCCACATCAGCCGCAGACAAGAAGAGGAATACTGTGAAGAATATCGCCGCTACAGCACTTGTCGATGGACCATGTGTATTTTGTGGTTGTAGACTTAATTATAGTATTGACATTAACGATACCTTTACTCATGGTAACGGTTGGCTCACTGTAGCCATTGTACGAGGTGGTACCGGAGTTCCGTCTGTCGGTGGCCTTGAAAGTTTTGTAGACAGAGACATTATTGCCTACCGTACATATCACATTGGAGAACTTGCTAATAAAGACTTTGGTAAATCAGTGTATATGTCACCTTCCCCATTGTCTTTGTATACTCGTAGTAAGTGTATACCTGTCCTTTTTTCCCCCTAAGGTAACTCTTTCCGCTCCCGGGATCGGAATGACTCCTTACCCTCTCCCTTAAAATCCACATCCTTTCGGCCTTCCCTCTCCTTCCCTCTTTCCTGATGAAGCAACCTTGGGTTGCAAAAGCTTGGAATTTTTGTGTGTGTGTGTGTGTGTGTGTGTGTTTTTCGTTGTGTCTATCAACATACCAACGCTTTCTCGTTTGGTAAGTTACAGCGTCTTTGTTTTTATATATATTTTTCCCACGTGGGATGTTTCCCTCTATATATATTTTTCCCATTACGTCGTCTATTCTTTACACTTTTAGGGGTGTTCCTGTGTTTTCACTAATGAAGTAAAATGAGTATGGGTCATAAGCACTTACGCTGGAATCACAAAATGGCTGATACTGATATTTAGCGTCCAGCTCTGTCTCAACCTCAGGTTCTCCATCAGCACCTGTAATATACGTATATCTCAGCATCCATTCTCAATCATGTATATAAACTTTACTGTCCTCCATTTTTACTTCTTATTTACTCAAATAAATTCTTTCTCGGGCAAATTCATATTTCATTGCAATTTAACATCTTGTTACATTTAGTATTAATTAATTCAGTGAAAAATGAATTAACTGCTCCCAAAATTGGCACTACTACTGAAATCATATTTTCAAAATCTGTGCGTAATTTAAGCAAGGTACTGTTACAAATATTGCTAATTCAAATTTGCTCTTTCTTATCCCTCTTTCAGAAAATCAAAATTCACTGCTCGCCTTCACACAAATGAGCTACTGTACACAAAGAACAAAATATAACATCATAAAGTATCCTGCCAAGTTATCTCCGCCACCATCTGCTGCTCTGAAAAACATCATTACTAATTACATAAATAAACACAGAATTATTGAGCGCTGAAAACAGTTCAGTCCACATCCTGCAGTCCTGCAGCACCTCCTATCTACATCATACTAAAAGAGAAAACAATTTTATTGCATTACTAAAATTTACTTATGTCGACTTCAGTAGATTTGAGACACCTCTTACATACTACTATATACCAAAATTATCTATTCTACATAAAGTCCTTATAAATTTACTGCAGATCATTCTTGACAGCTTCTGTGGCTTTAGTGAAGTCCTCACATTAGACATACATTTACATAAGGAATACATTGTTATTGGCAAAGAATACCAAAAGTCCATGTAGAAAATTTTGAGCATAACCCATGCCACTTCTGTGGCTCTGCACTTCTCGTATACAATATTTAAGGAATACAAGTTATTGAAATTACTAGGATCCACCTAAGCTAACCTCTCTGTGGCTTCCAAGTCATCTCAAATACAAAAATTCTTTTTTACTCGTTAGGCAGGCAGTCCTCTCTTGCCTCTGACACCTTACTCTTACAACATCTTTACAAGTCACAAAAGCTTCTAAAATCTCTTGCCATATTACTGTATTGTCACATTAAAGAAGACTTTCATTCCTCTGTCTTTCTGGTTAGTGCTTTTAGTTTCTACTGGGACACTTTCTCTCTGTATACCTTGTACTACTCCACAAACTCTATTTACTGACACTATTTACATTGATAGGGAAGAAAGAAAGATGATAGTCAAAGTTCTGAATGAAGAAGCAGAAGATTGACAATACGAAAAGAAACAGAAATAGTATTGTCAATGACTCCAGCACCTAGTGTATGTCAAATACTTAGCATTGCATCGAGTGCAACGCCCTCTGAGGCCTGTAGTTACTGCTACTTAATGGCTGCTCCATTATGTTGTCATTCAAATCACAGGCATTACGCCACCCCCTTGCCTCTGATAGATCTACTTCTCTCTCTTCGGCGTACTCATAATAGCCTTCAGTTAATTTAGCTGTCCTGCAAAGGTGTATTGGCAAATCTTGAGCAATAGAAAATCTTTCGCAAATGAAATGAACAGTTATGGTTTCACCCTGTACTATAATTACCACCACCAAACTTCCAAAATCTAATCCACCTTCGTATTTTTGTAAAAAGTCGGCACCTACCAGCATCTCATCATTAAGTCCTTTAATAATCAAAAAGCTCTGTTCCAACTGACCCTCACCTAGAGTAATGGGTATCATCAACTCTTGCTTAACTACCTTTTCGCTTCTACCAGTGGCCACAATAATGTTTAATCCACTCACTGGTATAATAGTTACATCTTTTCTTTCAGGGAGAGCATTCACAAATTCCTGTGACACCGCACGTACTTGAGAATCACTGGCAACAAGACACTTAACTTTTTCGTTAAAAACCATTGCCTCAATTATAGGTTGTCCAGGATTTATTTTTAGACATTTACATTCAGGCCCGTCTAGCAAATCGTGCACCACCTCTTGTCTGTCAAAACCTACCCCTCCTGTGGAAATTAACTGTACATTTATTGACTCCTTTTCCACCTTATTTCTACTACTGCTAGCCTCTTTCACTAAGTTACTCATAATGAAAAAAGCATTTCCTTCTTTTCCTCTTTTTTCCCCTCATATATATTCTGTTTCTACAACCCTTCCTGTGGTGTTCACAGAACTATTTATATTATCCCCTTCTTCTTCCTCTCCTGATTCCTCATCTTCACTTTCTGAAATAACTTCACTTACATTACTCAAAAACTCCTCAACCCAGTCATCCTCTTTCTCCTGCATTTCCATAATATTAATTCTACAATCTACAGGTTGCCTCATCTGTTCTGCGGTGCTGATCCACCCCAACCTCTTGATGTACGTATTTACTTTCTAAAATAAGTTCCTCTTTAAAATGGTTCTGCTGATATCTGTCTGAACTTTCACTCTTACAAAATGGTACTTCCTTTTCAAGAAAAACAAATTGTTTAGCAGCATCACTCTCCTTAGCCCTTCTATTTTCGTTAATATTATTTTCAAAATACTGTTTAGTAGGTGCCTTCTTTGCAAATGGTTTTGCTAGATGGTTTATTCAGTAATATGTACATCTGCGAGTGTCAGCATCATCACAGATTCCTAACAGTTTAACTGCTGTAATCCGCCATCGCCTCTGATGTTTCTACCACCTGACAGGTGACGCTCATCCATTGCGTCATCGTCTCTCAGCTGATTGCAGAGGGCATGCCGGTCTGGGTTAATGAACCTGCTCCTACTGGCACTTCCCTTTTCTTCCCCTTCCTCTATAACCGATCACTGGCGGCACTGAAACCATGTTTATACTGATGTCTGCTCGGTTTTCACTGGGTCTAGTGGGAGGCCTATATTCTTTCCTAGCACTTTCTTCTTTTTTTAAGAGGTTCTCAACTGTTTCCAAATAATGAACAAAACAGTCAATGTTATCCCTGGGAGCAGAAAAGATCTTATTTCGACAATACAGTGGCAACTTGCTTTCGATCCCCATAATAATTTGTTCTGCTTCAACCTTGGCATTTAAATATCACAAAGTAGTTATCCATTTCTGTACAAATCTTTTAATGTCCTTTCTTTTTGGATCATACTTTTCCCATGACCAACATTTTTCCTCATCGAAAAAGGCTTGTTTGAAATCTGTTAAACTGTCATATTTATCAGAAGCTAAATTCCCCCAGATTCTAGCTGCTTTCGTTTGTCTCTCCATACTTTAGGTAACACATCTTCATAGTCACTCCAAAATTCTTAGGGTGAACATTCTTATTTGGATCAAATTTCAAAAATTGTTGATGAGTTACATATGCAATTTCAGATGATTATACTACTACACCATTAGTTGCTACACAGCCACTATCGTTGTTAACATTTTGCTCTACTCAGGTTAGTCTACCCTCGTGCTCACACAATTTCTCATTCACACTGGTACTGAATTGTTGGATATTAGTTTCTGTGTTAGTAATTTTACTAGCCACTTGCATACCAAACTTTGCAGGCCCATCTTTTTCTTCTTTGATTTTATTTTCTAATACAGTGTGGCTTTCCTCACAGCAGCTCTCTGTTTTGTGTACCTGTTCATTAACTTGGTTTAATTCTAAATTTATTTTCTCTTTGGTTTAATTCTAAATTTATTTTCTCTTTGGTTTAATTGTAAATTTATTTTCTCTTTAATTTGTTCAGTATCCTCAGCAACTTGTTCAGTTCGGGAATGTAATTCACTTTTCACCGTTACAATAGCAGCATTGCATTCTCGCCTGACCTGATTAATGTCACTTTTAATGTTATTACTAAACTAAGTCATATCATTTTTTATAGAGCCCTTCAGCTCAGACATTTTTTTGTCCATTTTAGATTCCATTTCAACTGACAAGTTACTAAATCCCTGGTCAAATTCAGAATGCAGTTCATTCATTTCTGAACTTAATTTACTCATTTTAGCATCAGGCTTAGTACCCATTTTATTTATTTTATCGTAAATATCCAAACTTAATGAAGATTTAATTTTGTTACCCACTCCACTTATTCGACCATTAAGATCTGACCTCATTTCTTTCATTTTCGTGTTCATATCACATCCCACTTCCTTTACATGTGTCAAAATATTTGTTACCATTTCGGAAATACTATCCATTGGAACACTAGTAACAGATATTGGTTTTGGCTTTGTTTCAGTCACAGTGACTGGCCTATACTTAGCAGTGGCTTCTACCATGCTCTGTTCATTTTCTATACCATAACTAGAACGAATTGAATCTGGCAAACCACTATCCTCTGTTTGTGACACATCAAAACTGAAACCACTACTGATGAAATCAACTTCATGGTCTACATTACCTAAACTACCTTCAGTTTTTCATATACTAGGTCCTGATTACTTTCCACCATGATGCAAAGTTTTTTCACACACACACAAAGAAGTACGACGACACTTATTTTTTCTTCCTTGTGATCTGCACGGCGAGGCGATACAGCGGGTCCGTCCCCCAACTTCACATACGCCAAAACACGGGTCCCCGTTTCCCTTCCAGCTGCAACCACCCCACAGTGGGCGGTGGTCTTCCATAGTGTGATGTCACCTATCGAGTCTGCTGCCTCATTCCACTCGTTGTCGTATTTTCGATGCACGTTCAATTGCACACATGTCTTTAGTCCTACATTCCAATTCCTTCTTTCCCATGCGTGTAAACACTTTATGAGTTCAATTAAACACTACTGCTTTTTTCATATACAGTTCCTGCTCTTCCAAACTCTTATTTTGTACTAGTTCCTGGCCAATCATCACCGATTGCGGCGGGGCGGATTTTTCGTTATGTTCGATTGCCCTGTGTGAAGCAACCTGCAATAATAATGTCCACCTACCTCAGTTAGCGTTCGTTCACCACCCGTTTCTGCATTCAATGGTATTATGTAAACAATGTTAAAAGCAGTGTTGAAGAAAACCATCGCCCATACTTAGGATTGCAAAGTCTGTGTAACCCAGGTAACAAAATAAACCTCTAAATCTCTAGTACTAACGGGCGAAAATGGATGCTTCATTCCTTCATTGAAAATGTGTGCTAATCGATACTAATGTTTTTTATTGTCTTTAGTTATGGTTTCAACAAGCCTACATTTACGTCAATAGCAAATCCACTACTAGTTCATGGAGCTTAAATCACACGCTAGAGAGCCAGAAAAGCAGTAAGTCCAACCCAAAATATTACGAGACTAGTATAGTCAATACTCTGCTATGAAACAAGTTTCACACGCAGTCCTTTGCTGTGGATTCTTCAAAAGAAGATGCTAGCCAAAAATGTTCTGTAAATGCATACTGAACATGCCATACAGAATTCTTTACAAAGGCTGATAGTTTCACATGTGGTTTTCTCTACAACGAATACTCCAGAATCTCCCAAACTTCACAGAACTGTCCGTAACTGCATCTGCTTGAGCAGCAATATAAACCAAATGCGATATAACAGTAATTTCTTCATCTTTTACAAATAATTTTCTCGGACACGTCTAACATGACCTTGACTGACAGCTAGTCCACGACTGCCTGAATGCCGTTTCTTTCAGGGCATACTCTCATTGTTTGATCAAAAAGAACAGCCAATCAGATTAATCTTTCATGATCATATTCACACTCCAACTGCTTTACTCCAATCAACATTCGCAGATGCATCTACGTCGTTTCATGCTGCAAGTATTAGCAAAATGTTCCACCGAACCAAACGAAATGAAAACGAACAGAAAACTATGCTTGAAATATACTTTAGGACTGATTATCCTCTTATTACCTTTCTGGCTGCCTTATTACAAAAGCAGACGCTCATAGACATACGTCACCTGCCAGTTAGGGGGATTCACAGTTTCTCATGACATCCTGGTGACATAACTCTTGCTAGTTACGTAAGGTGTAAGACAGTAGAGTTGAAATTTGACACATGTCCCGCCGACACACTCACATTCACTGTCATGTAATCTCACCCTAACACAAAATATAAATATAACTGTTATTTCCATTACGAATGAAAAATTATCGAAAGTTTAGAATTGAAAATCTTTATAAAATAAATCGCCACACTAAGAGTGCTATTATTGATTTCAAATAACAAAATAAATATAAACTGTTCTTGTTACTATCTGAATTTACTTTATTAAGTGTCAGTTAAGTACTTTTTTAATAGTTTTTGTATATCTCCGAAACTATTATAGATAGCAGTATCAAATTTTGATACAAAGTTCGTCTGAATAATTAAAGGTCATGTAGCAAATTTGGAATAAAACAGCTAATATTTAACGTAGTTATTTAGTTTCTTAGGTGAGGTGAAAAAGTGATTTTAGTACTCGCCACAGTGAGCATTCTCACAGTTTGCTTTATCGACAGGTGTGGCTATGGCGCATACAGCAGGCCACATTCTGGCCGCCACCAAATGCGACTATACTGCAGGCTTCCAAAACAGCTTGCCATAACGTAACAAACTTACTGCAAAAATCTGCAGTCGTGTAATAGCTGCAATGCTACAAGCATTTAGAGGAGAAGTTAGGGGAGGTGGAGAGCTTGTCCAAAATGCAGTCAGTCAGTCTTGATGAAAACGGCATCCTCTGCCCAGTCACGGGCATTACTCGCTTGTGACAAGCTGGGGGATGTTTCCGTTACCATCATGCCTCATAAGAGGTTAAATATGGTCCAGGGTATTATATTCCACAGGGATCTTCTTTTGCAGTCTGACCACAAGCTGCACACCAACTTAGAGCGACGAGGAGTCCATTTCGTCCGGTGCGTCCGTTGGGGTCAGAGTGATAATCAGGTTACGACCGGTGCCTTCATCTGGTTCTTCAAGGGTGACACATTACCCAGGAAGGTTAAGGTGATGGTTTACCGCTGTGATCTCAAGCCATATATCCCTCCCCAGATGTGGTGCTTTAAGTGCTGAAAGTTCGGCGATAAGTCTTCCCACTGTTCTTCCAGCATCACATTTCGAGATTGTGGACATCTATCCCATCCCAGTACTCTGTGCCCCGCCTCCCATGTGTCAGCTGTGGAGAGCATCACTTCCCTTGCTCACCAGACTGCAGGATTTTACAGCGAGAAAGGAAAATCATGGAATACAGGACCGTGGACCAACTGATCTACACTGAAGCTGAGAGGGCATTTGAGTGCCTACATCCTGTGGCTATGACCACCTCATATGGTACCATTACGAGAACAGTTGTAGCCCCATCAGTTCTGCAAGTTCCAGTCGGCTCTCAGATCCGGAAGATTATACCTGCCCCCTTAATGTTGGGGGGGCACTTCCCTCCCTGCTGCTCCTGCACCACTTACCTTGGGAGCACTGTCCTCCCAACCATCAGGGACACCAGTCTCCACTTCTCAGCCGGAGACACATAAGTCTTCTTCGGCTCCTCTCACTAGGAAGAGGTCCCTTGGGTCACTCCCTTCCCAGGTTTCTGCTAGTGGTAAAGATGACACCCGCCAGTGGCTGAAGTGCCCAAAAGCAGTTGATCGTAGAGCTTCACGATCATTTTCCGTCCCCGAGATGGAATCAGTGATGCCCTCCCAGCAACAGCAACCTAAGGATCAGCGAGAGAAATCCAGAAAGAAGACCCCAAACCAAGGGAGTCTGGTTTACGATTAAGCGGTGCCCTCAGCATCGCGTTTACTCGACCCAGTGCAACACTGTGGCATTTGCCTAGTGACGGGAGCTTTTAGAATGAGTCCAGTGACCAGTGTCATGGTGGAGGCCAGAGTCCCTCCATTGAAGGTTAAGCGTGCACAACTGCTCGCCATGTATGCATACATTCGTAGTTCTCCTGAGATCAGAATTACAGTCTCCTTTTCCCACCCACAGCAGTTCATCTTCCACATCAGCGGCCCAGGTCAGGGCTCACAATTGCGGTTCATGTGCAATCCCTTCTCTTCGAACTGGAGTCCTTCTCTTTACCACCTCTACTTGAGGTCCATTCAAGTACACCTCCATGGTGTACACCTCATCCGAAGCTTTGTCTGGACATTTTGCATGGTCCTAAGGACTCCATTAACCCTGCCGCTCTCCGCTGTCACTTCCTCTCGATTCTTGAAGTTTTCCGTGGCTCTGAAGTTGTTTACACCAACAGCCCAATGGCTGATGGTAATGTTGGCTTTGCCTACGTCCACGTAGACCATATTGAACAGCATTCCTTTCCTGCTGGCTGCAGTGTACTCACTGCAGAGCTGTGACCATATCTCGTGCATTTCAGTACATTCATTTCTGTTCTGGTGAGTCGTTTCTTCTCCGTTCTGACTCCCTGAGCAGCTTACAAGCTGTTGATCAGTGCTACCCTCGCCATCCTTCGGTTGCAAACATCCAGGAGTCCATATCTGCCCTGGAACGGTCCAGTCACTCAGTGGTGTTTGTGTGGACCCCAGGACACGTCAGAATCCCAGGCAACGAACTTACTGACAGATTGGCCAAACAGGCTACGCAGAAACCACTCCTGGAGATGGGTATCTGAAATTGACCTGCGTTCTGTCTTACACCGCAAGGTTTTTGAGACGTAGTGGCATAACAGTGTGCACAACAAACTACGTTTTATTAAGGAGACTGCGAATGTGTGAAAGTCTTCCCTGCAGGCTTCTTGCAGGGAAATCAGATGTCCTTTGTCGGCTCCGCATTGGCCATATGTGGCTCACACATGGTTACCTCCTCCATCGCGAGAACCCACCTCAGTGTCGCTGTGGCTCCAAATGATAGTTGTCCACCTCTTGCTGGACTGGCCATGGCGGTGGACTTTTAACTTTCCCAGCACCCTACCCTCAGTGTTGGGCGACAATGGCTAACAGCAGCTTTATTTTTACATTTTAGTTGTGAGGGTGGGTTTTATCATTTGATTTGAGTTTTAGCGCATGTCCTTTGCCCCCTCTGTGTCCTCCACCCTAGGACTTTTAGGGTGGAGATTGGCTGGCTTTTCTTTTTTATTCACTTGGTTAGCCAGCCATGTGAATATGATTTCTTGTTTTTGATCTCTTCTCGCTGTTTCTTGCGTCTCTGTGGTTTTCTTGTCCTGTTTTGTCCATTGTAATATTTGTTGTCCTTCTGTCATTCTTGTGGTTCTTCCTTTCTCCTGTTATTGTATCGTACATCTTCTTTGTTTTCTTCTTTCCCTTTGGTAATTGTTCTACTGGGAACAAGGGACCAATGACTTCGCAGTTTAGTCCGTATCTCTCCTCTCCCCCCCCCCCCCCCCCCCCCCTTTTAAACCAAACACACATCATTAAAACAAAGGCATTTTTTGATGTGGTGGAATCTTCTCATGAAATTCCAATCGCCAACTTTCTGCTCCAAATGTGAAAATATTTTATTGATACTGACCTACATAGGGAGAAATGATCATCATAATAAAATAAGGGAAATCAGAGCTCATACGAAAAGATATGTGTTCGTTTTTTCCACGTGCTATACGAGATTGGAATAATAGAGAATTGTGAAAGTGGTTTGATGAACCCTCTGCCAGGCGCTTAAATGTGATTTGCAGAGTATCGATGTAGATGTAACCAATGACACAGTGACATCTACGAACCGTCTGCCTCCCTTCATGTTGGATGTCTTCCCCACTGGTGATGTCATCTTTCAGCATTATAGTTGTCTGTGTCTCGGAGCCAGAAGCATGCTTCAGTGGTTTGAGGGGTATTATAGTGAACTCATGTTGATGTATCAGGGACAAAATTCACGTGATGTAAATCCTATGAAACCCATGTGGGTCACTATCAGGCGCCATCATCATGTACACAAATCAACGACCCATTATTTATGCAAATTAAAAGACCCATGCATTGAAATCTGATACCACATGCCTCCACAAACCTATCAACAAACTGTCGGGTCCCAGATATGCATAATCAGTGATGTACATCATTGCAAAAGTGGGCAAATAAGCTATTAACTAGGTGGTCATAATGTTGTGGCTCATCAGATTACATGCTGTAATGTGACTGGATTTTAGGGTAGCAGCCAAAGCTATTGCTTCGTAGTTAGGGTGGGAAAATGCACTGTTGGAGAGTGGAAGACGAATCCAGCAGAACTGGAATAAATTAAATTAATAATTGGTTCCTTTTATTGACCCCGGACTCGGATGGTACAGTTGCTGAACCGTTCAAAGAAGAAATCAGTCCCATTTCAAATAAGGCCAATGGCCGAAAGCTTTAATTGTGAGAGTCTTTTTGTTGTGCTTATCTGCAACTCAGCATCTCCGCTATATGGTGAGTAGTGACTTTCCTTACCATAATATTGTTACATTCCATCCTGGATTTTCCACTATTTGAAATCGTACTGAAGGCATTCTCAGAAAATTACTTTGCCCAGTTAGTTTAGAGTGCACTTGAAGTGTAAATAGGTGTGAAAACATACTTGACCTGTTAGCAACAAATAATCTTGACCAAATATGGAACATCATGATGGATACAGGGATTAGCGACCACAGATAAAAATTGGCTTGACGCCATCCTAAGAGATAGTCCACTTCTTCCACTTTGACTATGTAAGCATAGACCAGATGTGGTTTTTAAATTCAAAGAATAGTATCGATGCAATTGAGAGATATATTTCAAATAAATTAATTAGAGATGGTCCCGATTCCTCATGGTACACAAAAAAAAAGGTCAAAACGTTGTTGCAGAAGCAATGAAGAAAGCATGCCAAATACAAAGGAGTGCAAAATCCCCTAGATTGGTGAAGTTACATGGAGGCTCGAAACTTAGTGCTATCTTAAATACAAGGTGCTTTTAATAGTTTCTACAACTACGCTCTGTCTCAAAATCCAGAGAGATTCTGATCGTATGTAAAACACACCATCAGCAAGATGCAATCAATATGTTGTCTGTGTAATAGTAACGGTAATGTTACTGATGCCAGTGCCATTAAATCAGAGGTTCAAAACACAGTTTTTCAAAATTCCTTCACCAGAAAACACGAAATAAGTATTCCAAAGGTAGAATCGAGAAATGAATAGCTTAGATGTAGCTATTGTCGGTGCCATGCAGCAGCTTAAATCACTTAATAAAGGCAAGGCCTCCAGTTCAGATTGTATACCAGTTACATTCCCTTCAGAATATGTTGAAACAATTGCTGCATACTGAGCAATCATATATGATTGCTCCCTCCCTCGAAAGGTATGTACTTTAAAGACTGGAGAGTTGCACCGGTTGCACCAATACTCCAGAAGAAGGAAAATAGGAGTAATCTGCTTACTTACAGACCTATATCACAATGTAGTAGGTGAATATGGATTGGGGCTAAGAAATGAAAGTTTAATAAGTCACAGCTGCAAAATACTAACGCGAATTCTTTGCAGACAAATGGACAAACTGGTAGAAGCCGACCTCGGGGAAGATCAGTTTGGATTCCGTAGAAATGTTGGAACACGTGAGGCAATACTGACCTTACGACTTAGCTTAGAGAATAGATTAAGCAAAGGGAAACCTACGTTTCTAGCATTTGTAGACTTAGAGAAAGCTTTTGACAATATTGACTGGAATACTCTCTTTCAAATTCTAAAGGTGGCAGGGGTAAAATACAGGGAGCGAAAGGCTATTTACAATTTGTACAGAAACCACCACCGCAGTTATGAGTCGAGGGACATGAAAGGGAAGCAGTGGTTGGGAAGGGAGTGAGACAGGGCTGTGGCCTCTCCCCAATGTTATTCAATCTGTATATTGAGCAAGGAGTAAAGGAAACAAAAGAAAAATTCGGAGTAGGTATTAAAACCTATGGAGAAGAAAGAAAAATTTTGAGGTTCGCCAATGACATTGTAATTCTGTCAGAGACAGCAAAGGACTTGGAAGAGCAGTTGAACGGAATGGACAGTGTCTTGAAAGGAGGATATAAGATGAACATAAACAAAAGCAAAATGAGGATAATGGAATGTAGTGGAATTATGTCGGGTGATGCTGAGGGAATTAGATTAGGAAATGAGATACTTAAAGTAGTAAAGGAGTTTTGCTATTTGGGGAGCAAAATAACTGATGATGGTCGAAGTAGAGAGGATATAAAATATAAACTGGCAATGGCAAGGAAATCGTTTCTGAAGAAGAGAAATTTGTTAACATCGAGTATAGATTTAAGTGTCAGGAAGTCGTTTCTGAAAGTATTTGTATGGAGTGTAGCCATGTATGGAAGTGAAACATGGACAATAAATAGTTTGGACAGAAAGAGAATAGAAGCTTTCGAAATGTGGTGCTACAGAAGAATGCTGAAGATTAGATGGGTAGATCACATAACTAATGAGGAAGTATTGAATAGAATTGGGGAGAAGAGGAGTTTGTGGCACAACTTGACTAGAAGAAGGGACCGGTTGGTAGGACATGTTCTGAGGCATCAAGGGATCACAAACTTAGCATTGGAGGGCAGCGTGGAGGGTAAAAATCGTAGATGGAGACGAAGAGATGAATACACTAAGCAGATTCAGAAGGATGTAGGTTGCAGTAGGTACTGGGAGATGAAGAAACTTGCACAGGATAGGTTAGCATGGAGAACTGCATCAAACCAGTCTCAGGGCTGAAGACCACAACAACAACAACAACAACAACAACAACAACAACATCACAAATGTCAATTTGCAGTGAGATTTTGGAACAAATACTGTGTTCGAACATTATGAATCAACTCGAAGAAAAAAAGTTATTGACAGATAGCCAACAGTGATTTAGAAACACAAAGTAATAAGTGCTGTCAACCAGGAATATCAAATTGATTCCATATTTTTAGATTTACAGAAGGCTTTTGGCATTGTTTCTCACAAAGGAATTCTAATCACGTTGCATGTCTGTGGAGCATAGTCACAGTTCTGTGACTGGATTCGTAATTTCCTGTCGGAAAGATCATAATTTGTAGTAATTGACAGAAAGTCATCGAGTAAAACAGAAGTATTATCTGGCATTCCCCAGTGAAGTGTTAAAATTTGACCAGCCCTCTTGTAGGTGGTGCTGTGATTTACCACCTTGTAAAGTCATCAGATGGTTAAAACCAATTGCAAAATGATTTAGACAAGATATCTGTATGGTCTGAAAAATGGCAATTGGCTCTGAATAATAGAAAGTGTGAAGTCATACACATGAGTACCAAAAGAAATTACTCAATTTCGGTTACTTGATAAATCGCACAAATCTAAAGGTTTTGAATTCAGGGATTATAATTATGAATAACTTAAATTGGAATAGTCACATAGATAATGTTGTGAGGGAAGCAAACCAGAGATGAGATTGTGATTTATTGGCATGCAACTAGTCTATTAGACAGACAGCCTACACTACACTTGCCCATTCTCTTCTAGAGCATTGCTGTGCGGTGTGGGATGTGCTTCAGATACGATTGACAGAGGACATAAAAAAGTTCAAAGAAGAGTAGCTCACTTTGTTTTATCACTGGAACAGAGGGGAGAGTGCCATAAATATGATCGATGAATTGGGGTGACCATAATTAAAACAAAGGCGTTTTTCACTGTGACAGGGTCATTTTCATGAAATTTCAGTCACCAAATTTCTTTTCTGAATGCAAAACTGTTTTATTGGCTCTCACCTACATATGGAAAAAGAATCGTAATGAAATAAGAGAAATCTGAGCTGGCACAGAAGATTTAAGTGTTCATTTCTCATGCACGCTGTTAGAGCATGGAACAGTAGAGAAATAGCTTGTAGGTGACTCGATAAACCACCTGCAAGGCACTAAATTGCAATTTACGTATTAATCATGTAAAAGTAGATGTAGATGAAATTGAAAAGTGGTATGCTTCCCCAGCTAGTAGAAGTGGAATAATAGTAAGGAGTACTATATTGAAAGGTAAGCATGAAAAAACTGAAGAAGATTTATTTCTGTGGTATGAATGTGCGAGAGGGAAATGTGTCCCCATTACTGAGCCAATATGTGGGAAATACCATTGCAATTTCAGCAGCATATAAGAAGGGAAGATTCAGAATTTACTGCCAGTGACTAGTGGTTAGATCGATGGGGGAAAAAATTAGTATTCACCAGATTACCATTAGTAGACAAATCTTTATCTGCTAAAAAAAATCTGCTATTGTTTAAAGACTATCTTTAGAAGTTAATTGATGATGAGGGAATTTCTCATGGAGAGTTGTACAGTTTTGATGAGAGTGGTTTGTATTACAAAATGCTCCTTACGAAAATGTTTGCTTCAAAAAAGGGAGCTGTGGCATGTGGATACAAGAAAAGTTAGGAATGAGTTCTTATATTGGTTTGCAGTAATGCAACTGACAACCACAAGCTTAGGCTTTCATTAATAGGGAGATCACAGAAACCTAGAGCTTTCAAAAATCTGAAAAATTTGGAATCATTGTCTCTACCTTACACTCGTCAAAAGAAAACATGGATGGACTCAGAAATCTTTAGAAAGCTGTAGAGAAATATTTGAAAGATGACAGTTTACTGAGGAATGCTCTGCTGCTTATTGATAATGTGCCTTAGCGTCCTACCAATAACTAACTCACAAATGTTGATATCAAGGCATTGTCTTCACCAGCAAATGAGACTGCTCTTTGTCAGCCAGTGGACCAGAGCATCCTCGAAATGTGAAAGTAGTAGTATTGCTGCCATTTCCTCAGTTCGTTGGTATTAGCAGTCGATAATAATGAAGACTGTGTAACTATTCTGAAGAGAACTGATTTGGTGGATGTCAGAAGGTGGTTAGCTGAAGTCTGGGAACAGACCCTGAACATATCACTTGTAATAATGTAAGGTTGTGGAAAATTCTTGGACCATGAAGGTGGACATTTTATTTTTGAACCCACATGTGTAACTGAAGTCAAAGACAGAAATGATGATATTATTTTATTGCTGACAAATGTACTGGGTTGTGAGCATGTTGATGAAGAGGATGCCACAGAATGAATGGCAAATGATGAAGTTGATGAACTGACAGTGGTGTTGTGGAAATGGTGAAGAAGAGGGAAGTAACACAAGAGTTGGAGGCAAATTTAAATGACAGGAGATATCTCAACCTACATTTAGAAGGGTTCAAGATGATTGAGGCAGCACTACGTACATAAGCGATCAGGAGGAATGAATTCCAGCTGATATTATCTGTTTGAGTAAGTGGAGTGATATTGCGGCATGAAAGAGGGCTAATGGAGGAAAGAGTCATCTATTAAAGACTTTTTTAAATGCAAACCTGTAAGTTTCTCCTGTTTTGTTAGGCCAGGCTTTTCACATGTGTGTAATCATACATTCATACTTAACAATGCAGATAGATTTATTTTTTCTGTAGTAATTTTTGAAGGATGCAGTATGTATATAACAAACGCTTACAACTAGTATGTATTACATAAGAAGTAGGGAAACATTAATGATATTGAGCTTTGGTACAAAAATGAGTGTTTTGAATGGTACTGCTGGATATTAGCAAAATTTTATTAATAGGACTTGTGAAGTGTCAATTGTGAGATGCATTGTGCTCAAATACACATTATATTTCTGAGACTAGATAGTAAACAAAGGAGGGAAATGGTGTGAAGAAAACTGAAGATAATTATTTGACAACCGTTAGAAGAAACACAGCATAAAAATATTATGTGCTACAAGAAATGCTATTTTGGACACCTTTATGACAATCATTGCAGTTACAATAATCGTAACTGCCACATCAGGCAAAGATGTCTTTTTATTTTGACATTTCCTGTCCCGTCCATAGGAAGATTGTTTGAGTCGCTCTCAGTTTGTTCGGCTTATAGATTATACACCAGTAGTGCTAATTTGGCTTTCCTCTGGAGACTTGACTGTGTGGTTATACAAGAAGAGAGAGCTCTCTAGCTGTAGGTGCCAGAAACAGAACAAATTATACACTAATACAGCTGAATTTAGCAAAGAACTGTCACTGTCTAATTGCTACCATAAATTAAACAGTTTGTTTATATGAGTTTTGCACCAACCCACATATGTGTAGTGCAGGGTTGAATCTGTCTGGTCATTGTATTTGGAAACATAAGTAGTGCAGATAATGTTCTTAAGAAAATTGTGAATTGCATCAGTTGAAGACTGATTGAACATAACAATATAATATAGTGTTTAATGCAGTCATTTGATGACTTCACAGCAGAACAAGTCAATGTAATTTGCATTCGATCAGTAAACTAAGACTGAAGCTGATTGTTTTCTCTTTGAGCAGTTATAAAAGAACTATGACTTCCATTCTGTACGTGAAAAAGGCTGCAGTAAGAGTACAACCTTTTGTATCGCACCTGGAAGGCGGCGCGTGGGTCTGCTCCTGAAAACTGAAAGGTTGGCCGAATGACTAAAGCGAGTAGGAGTAGGAGGGGTAAAACACTTTGTACTGCATGTAAAATTATAGATGTTTATTATAGGCAAAAACCAAGTTAATAAATGGTTACATAACTTCGCAATGATGAGCACTTAGGTGCGAAGTCTTAGACCCGTCGTAAGTAGTGCAAAGTCTCTATATGAAGCGTAGTACCCTGGCCGTTTCCTCTTGATCAAAATGGGTAGAATCTGCAGCGGCACTCATAGAGCTGAAAGCACCTGCTAGAGGGCCCTGTCGTCGGTGTCGTAGTGCCAACCTATGAACTTGCACCTATGCCGTGGCATTGTAGCTATCGATACCGCATAACCCACAAATAATGTTTAGACTGCAGGAATAGTGGGATTACTGTAAATCCATTTGCAACATCTTACATGTTAGTTGTCCAATGTATTAAATCGTAGAAATTTTCTCTACTGAGCCAAATGATAAGACACTGGACTTGGGAAGACAGCAGTTCACATCACCATCTGGCCATCCAGATTCAGATTTTTCATGATTTCTGCAAACTGTGTACAGAAAATGTTTCCTCTGAAAGGTCAAACTGATTTCCTTCTCCATCCTTCCCCAAAACTTAGCATGCTTCATCTATAATGGTTGTGCTGTTGATGGGCATAAACCCCAATATTAAATTTATAGCCATTATCTCACTTAAGGATTTAAATGGTGCTACCAACATTACCAGTTAACGGTAATGTTATCATTACATGCTACGATACTATCCCATCACAAATTAGTGTGTCTGTTAAGTATCGCCACTTGAAAGGCTGCAATTTGACCCCTTTCAAACTCACTCAGGTTACTGCAGGAAGCACAAATGCATCTCTGTGGCATGGTTTCCTGTTTGCTCCACACATTTGCAACTTACTAAGTCTTCCCCAGTGTAACCATTGCCTGTTAAAGTGTAGACACAGATGATGTTATGGTAGCTATGCCATTATGCTATCTATTGGTGGATTACGTTGGAACCATTATCAGTACATCTACTATCCCCAAGGTGGCCTATTCTGTCAATTTTGAAGCAACAGGTCATCTTCAAGAGAAATAAGTTGGGTTGTAGCCTTCATAGGAGGGTGGGAGACCACTTTGGCACAGTGTTCCTTGAGGATCCAGACTATCTTTGAGGCAAGATCACCAATGTAAGGCAGAAAGACAGTTGACTTGAAACTATTATTCTCTTTAACAGATGATTTGGGAAAACTGATTCCTAATGGTGGAGTGTGCAGTACATGCATGCATGCACACACACACACACACACACACACACACACACACCACATACATACATATTGACGATCACGGACCCTAAAGATCATGCACAGGCCTTATAATGTTCCTCCATAGGTGGTGATCTTGTGCACTTTGGATCCAGTTCTCATTGACACCTAACTGCCGGAGGTCCTTTGCAGTCCCCCCTACCCCATACATTCCTTGCCCCGTTATTGGAATTTTGTATTTTTAGTATGCAATGTATGATTTTTACTGTTTTTTATGTCTGGGAAGAATTTATAGTATTGCTCGCAGTTCACCTTTAAGTCTTATTTTCCTGGTACTCTGCATCAGATGAAAGCTCTGTCTTCCTATCTCGAGATAAATGGAAAAACTGCTAACGAAGTAACAAGTACTTAATAGTTTGTAAATATAATACAGATGCGTAGAAGAAATACAAATGCTCCTTCTGTGATGGTACATCAATTCACAATATCAATAATAGCACCATGACTGAAAAAATGAAGTGACAGAACAAGAGTACTACTACATCTGGAGCAAGAAAGAACTGTTACTGAATAAAATTAGCCATTGTAGAAAAAACAACACACTCTGAATGTAAATGAAAAGAGGGGCAGAAAGCATTAGAAAAGCATTTGGAGACAAAATTGTGATAATAGTGAGGGAGAATGTCACATGAAGGAAAATACAAGGAGCATTCATTAAGTAATGCAACACACTTTTTTCCTTGGACAATTTGAGTTGAAAAAAATGTGGAATTTGTTGTGAGACATCTTGGAATATTTCTGTTTCAGCCCCTATAGTTCCATGAATTCAGATTGGTGGTGGCACTATATGTAGCATTCAAAAAGGCATCTGTAACAGAGGTGCATTCCAAGCATAGAGCTGTCATTGAGTTTCTTTTGTTGGAACACCAGAGCATCGCAAATATTCCTAGGTGCTCGCAGAACTTCTATAGAGACCTGGCATTGAATTGAAGAACAGTGAGTTGTTGAGCAAGGCATCAGTCATAATGCAACAAGGTCCGGCAAACATGTCTGATCGCCCACATGCCGGACAGTTCTATACAACTGTGAATCCTGCACTATTGGAATGTGCGGACACACCCATTCGAGGTGATAATCGGATCAAAAACAAACACCTTGCTGCACCACTGGACGTCTCTGTTGGTAGTGCTGACATATTCACCCACCAGTTGGGGTAATCAAAGATATGTATTTGCTGCGTTCTCTCACCACCTAACAGAAAACGATAAAGAGCAACTAAGTACCATCTGTGTGGAATTTCTTGCGCATTACGTGGATGAATGCGAAAAAAAATTTTGAACACTGTCATAGATGATGAAACGTGGATTCACACTTCGAACTGTAAACAAAACACCAACCCATGGAGTGGTGTCACAGTACCTCTCTTCTTAAGAAAATGCTCAAATCCACACCCTCAGCTGCAAAATCATGGCGACGGTCTTCAGGGATTCTGCAGGGGTTATTGTGTTTGATGCCCTCCCACATGGTGCAATGGTATACTCCGAAGTGTATTGTGCTACCCCCAGAAAACTGAAGAAACGACGTCTTCTGTTTGTTGCCCCAAAAATGCTAACAAGCTTCTGCTCCATGACAATGCAAGGCCTCACACAAGTCTTCATTCCCAAGAGAAGCTCACAAAACTTAATTGGACTATTCTTCTTGATCACCCTACAACCCAGATCTCACACCTTCTGACACCCATCTGTTTGGCTCAAAGAAGGGTGTACTCTGTGGGAAGCAGTATGTAGATGATGATGAGGTAATTGATATGGCAAGACGTTGGTTCTGGTGTCGACCGGTAACAGTTCCATGCAAGCATACAGGCCCTCCCAGTAAGGTGGCGTACGGCCGTCGCATTGAGTGGAGAGTGTTGATGGTAGGCAGTGAAAACCTCATAACTCCATCTGTCTGTGAAAACCTTGTAATTCAAGTAACCAGTAACTCCACTGACTAAGAAAGAGTTCTCTAATTTGTCAATAACAAGGCTTCCAGAATTACAGACATTGACTGCGAGCGGGCATTGATTGAAATTGGTGGGCAACATTGAAAATTTGTGCTCGACCAGGATTCGAACCTGGGTCTCCTGCTTACTAGGCAGATGCTCTGACCACTAAGCCATCTGGATTCTGTGATCATTGCAACTGGATGGGCTACCCTAGCAGTATCCCACGTCAATTATCGTCATTACTCATGGCATTTTGCAGATTCTCATAGGAATTAGAGCCTTACACACACACACACACACACACACACACACACACTTTTGCCACTTCTGTAAAAGCAAATGGAGTTAAGAGTTTTTCATTGTGTACCAACCTTTATGTTAAAAAATAAGGTCTTGTAGCCAAAAGAGTGGGAAATAATATGGTGTATAGGAATCTTAAATAAAACCAACCTGCTTTCAGAAAAGAATGTGTTGCATTACTTATTAATGGCATGTATTTGTTTAAAGAATTTATTTCCAGTAGCAATTGATACATTTTTTGGATCTAGGTCATCTTGATACCTTGTTGCGGTCACTAGTTATTGGGAGACTGGGCTGGTTTGGTGAAAAATCTGTTATTGAAGAGGCAAAAAAGAGATTTGATCATCACTGTAATGGGAAATGTCATTTGCCTGCTGATCTCCGCAGCCCCGTCTACAAAGCAGTTTTGTCAGTCGGTGATGAAGATACATACAACACAATGCTTAAGGTAAGGTTATTAATTAATACAATCATTTCTCCAGAAAAAGTATGTAATTGTTCTACATGTAAAATATTTTGTGTGTGTGTGTGTGTGTGTGTGTGTGTGTGTGTGTGTGTGTGTGTGTGTTTGGTTTTTCCTTTTCCCCCATCTTTAACTTCTGTGGTAGTTTCCAATCTGTTTATACCAAGTTTAATGTTTGTATAATGCAAATAAGCTGTTGCTTGGATAATGTAATTTTACTGTTACATATACTGGTTGCTCCAAGTTGATGGATACATTCAAATGTTTATTGGAATTCAAAAGGAAGCAGTTGCTGACAAGTATGAAAATAATCGAACTATCAGTTTAAGAGGTCATGGCTGCAAAATTTTAATGCGAATTCTTTACAGAAGAATGGAAGAGCTGTTAGAAGGGAATTTTGGGGAAGGGGAAGGGTAGAAACCCATGAAGTGGTATTGAACCTGTACTTTAGAGTATAGATTAAGGAAAGGCAAACCTACATTTATAGCATTTATAGACTTAGAGAAAGCTTTTGACAATATTGGCTGGAGTACTCACTTTGAAATTCTGAAGGTAGCAGGGGTAAAATACAGGGAGTGAAAGTCTATTTACAACTTGTACAGAAACCAGATGGCAGTTATAAGAATCAAGGGCATAAAAGGAAAGCAGTGGTTGAGAAGGGAGTGAGATGCATGTGTAGCCTATTCCTGATGATTTACACATTGAGCAAGCAATAAAGGAAACAAAAGAAAAATTTGGAGTAGGAATTAAAGTTGAGGGAAAAGAAATAAAAATTTTTGAAGTTTGCTGATAACATTTTAATTCTGTATGAGACAGCAAAGGGCTTGGAAGAGCAGTTAAAAAGAATGGGTAGTGTCTTGAAAGGATGATATAAGATGAACGCAAGCAAAAGCAAGACAAGGATAAAGGAATGTAGTTGAAGTAAATCAGGTGATGCTGTGGGAAGTAGGTTAGGAATTGAGCTGTTCAAAGTAGTTCTGCTATCTGGGCAGCAAAATAACTCATGATGACCAAACTGGAGAGGATGTGAAATACAGACCAGCAATGGCAAGAAAAGCCTTTCTGAAGAACGGAAATTTAACATTGAATATTGATTTAAGTGTTAAAAGTATTTTATGAAGGTATCTGTCTGGATTGTAGCCATGTATGGAAGTGAAATGTGCACAATAAATAGTTAAGCCAAGAAGAGAATCGAAGTTTTTAAGTGTGGTGCTACAGAAGATTGCTGAAGATTAGGTGGGGAGATCACATAACTAATGAGGAGGTACTGATGAGAAAAGAAATTTGTGGCACTACCTGACTATGCACACCTGCTAGTAGCAATGCTCCGGTGCCATGGCAAAACATGAAATAGCCTACAACAAAACTGACACAACTGTTCTGAAGTGGACAGATTGAGAGATAGCAACGTGATGTTTTTCGTATACGTTGGGGCACTTCACACGTATTTTCCAGTGATATAAATTGCTGTTTTGTTTACTTGTGTCACTTTCCTTTCTAAGTGCGATATCGTGTAGAACTTTTGTGAAGTGATATTACAAAGGCAGTAGCCCAAAACACCTGTAGTGACGAGTGATACCACGGTGGAGATTGGTTAATCTCCATTCCCATTAATTGATTCTTCCGTCACTATTTGCCAGAACTACTACATATTTGAGAATGAAAAACACAGAATTCTGAATGTCTTTCAGTATTAATCTACATAGTGAAATGGTTTTCAGTTTACAATACCATTATCAGACAGTAACTACCGTCATCAAAGAGGATGCTTTACTGATCAACAACTTTGATAAAAGATATTGAAGGAGGGTGGTTTGAAAAGTTCTCGGAATGGAATAGAAAAAAGGTACTTACATCACCGAAACTTTATTTTTCAGTGTAGTCTCCTTGTATATCAATGCACTTGGTCCAAAGGTGTTCCAGTGCCTTGATCCCATCTCGAAAATGAGTTTCCTCCAGGCCTGCAAAATAGTTGTCAACTCCGGATATCAGTTCTCCGTATCAGGTGAATAAGGCAGGTGTGGCAACAATTCATACCTTAGTTCGTGTTATTTTGCCAAAGCGATGGCACATGTTTCTGATCCAGCATAAAGTGTCACGGCACCTGTCTTGCAGATATTTTTTTCATTTCTAATTCTTCAGTTAAAATGTGATACATCCTTTCAGATGACATCTGGCAAGCATGAGCAATTTCATGCACTTTCAATCGGTGATGCTCCATGACCACTTTTGCAATGATTTCTGGAATTTTGACACATTTTGGCCGACCACTGTGCGGATCATCATCTGAGCTCTTCTGACCAAATTTAAATCCATTTGTCCACTTGGCAACAGATGAATGTAATGGAGCAGTGTCCCCCAATATATTCTGGAAATCGGCATGAATGTCCTTTGCTTTCATACCTTTCTTTACGAAGTACTTAATCACTGCTCAAATCTTGATTGATTCCCCCCTCCCCTCTTCCTCCATTTTTGCAAATCATTACGCGGGAACAAGAACAGAGCCATGTCACCGCCACTGCTCTCTTCCAAGAGCACTGACATGGTAAGTGTTTACAGCTAGTGCTGATATTTCATGGTGATTCCGAGACCTCTTCAGACGACCCTCGTATATGGAGAGTGAGGTACAGAAGTAGCATAACTATCATCATTGGTAAATAGATGTGAGTAGAACAAACCAAAAATCATTAAGACTAAACATGGAGAAAAAGCTGGTGTACACAAGGATACAAAAAAAGATTGCTACATCTGAACATAAATTTGTTACTGTTATAAATATTAAACGAATGATAGGTTTATATATGTAAGTGTGAAGAATTATGCTCAATAGAAGAGTTTATGTATGAATGGTAGAACAACTAAATATATAACCATTTAAATTATACAGACAGTCCTAATAGAAAAAATACAAGGCATGTGCTGTACAGTATTGGAGAAAAACTTGAAAAGGTATTACTTATAGGAGATGATGCAGAAACAGAGTAAGAGGTATCGTTGGAAATTTTAACATAGTTAGAAATACACAAGTTCAGCTACAGAACAGTAAGTATGAAGAATTACATTTTACTGCAGCAGAGATGTTCATGTGACAAAACAGCAGAATATATGATAATTTGAAATACATTGATAAGAATCACAATAACTTAAATACAAGACAAAATAGATGAAGGCAATGGGACAGACAGTGTGAGAAGACTAAAAGAAAACACAGCTCGATATTTTTGTGGTTTTTTATTTGTGAGTGCACTGAATAATACCATTGCCTATGGTCTACATAGTACACATTTCTTGACTGCTCTATTCAGTATTATTTCTTTATATTAGGTTTATAAAATGAGCACATCTTTAAATTTTGCTTTATTACAACAACAACTTATATTTTCGTAACATATTTGTTGTAAGTAAGTTTTTACATCTGTGTTTCAAATACTGTTTGATAATTACCTTCGTAAAAGTTCTTCTTAACGAATCTAATGTGTTTTGTATTATGTTATGTAACATTTAATTAATATTATTGCTGCTAACTGAAATTACTTGTATAGTTATACAGAGAAGCTGATCTACATGAAGAAAAAGACAGGATATCAAGAGCCCTTGGAGCTATTGGTAATGAGGCCATTCTGAAGAAGGTGCTGGATTTTGCAATGTCTGTGAGTAGTTTCGTTAATAATAGTATTATGGCTGCATATTGATGTATTAGTTTTTTTGTTGGTTCTGATTTCTTGTATTTCTGTTTTCTTGCCATACATTAATCAGAATTTTTACGACAATGCTGAAACAGAGAAGCTTAGAATTGCATAAAAATCAAACTACAGAGATGATATTTTAATGATAAATGTGGTAATCACATTTCACTGTATTGTTTCTCAGTCTTTGCGTAAGGATCTTAATAACATTGGAGAATAACCACTCTGACCTGAGCCTTCACTGGACGTAATCCTCCCAACAGCCTAGTTCAAAAGCAGATTTCCCAGGCTGTCACGTTCAATCCTGGTACTGCTGATCCCTCCAAAAAACCACTTCGGAGCAAACCACTTGTCACCCAGTATTATCATGGTCTTTTATTTATTAATCAGCTTCCTTGACAAGGCCATGTCTTTCTAAAACCATGCCCTGAGATCCATTCTGTCTTGAGATTTTGCCCACCACACCTAGCATAGCTTTTCGTCACCCTCTCAATCTCTGCTGTATCCTTGTCAGTCACTACACTCCTTCTGCACCCATCTCCATACCCTATGGCTCCTACCACCGTCACTGTCCCCACTGCAAAACTTGCCCTGTGCACCCTCCTACCACCACCTATTCCAGCCCTGTAACTGACAAAACATTTACTATCAAAGGGAGAGCCACGTGTGAAATGATACGTCGTATACCAGCTGTTATGTACACAGTTTGGACTTTTACATTTGCATGACTACCACCCAGTTATCAGTTAGGATACATGGCTGTAGGCAGAGTGTGTATACCAGCAACACACAGTATCATGTGATAGAGCACACTCCACAACATGAAAGTCATGAGCTCAGTGCCTGTTTCACCACATGTGCCATCTGGATTCTTCCCCCAGACATCAGTTTCTCAGAACTCTGCAGGTGGGAACTATTGCCACCCATCTGGCCTTAATTTATGTTAATTCCTTCTGTCTCAGCATTTCTTCACAGTAACTACTCCTTTCTTCACTCCATTTTAGTTTTGTACATCTTTCATTTTCTGACCTGTCTATTTTTCGCTGTCCCCCCTCCCACCTCTGTTACATACAATGTACTTAGCTTTTCACTCTTATTAACCAGTGCATGATGTTTTAGTAGTAATCTCTGTCTTGCATCTTGCTCTGCCTTCCACATTTAAGCTCTCAGGTTTTCAAATCTCATCCGGTCCAATCCCCAACAGTCTGTCTGTCATCATCCCATCCAGTAAGTCTCCCCTGATCTAGGGTTCTGAGTGACTTTTCTGAACTTTACCTCTTTCCCCTCTAAGCCTCTCCAGTACTTTTCCTTTACCCCTCTTCCTTCCACTCTTCTGCCAGGGGGAGGAGCCACTGGCTCCAAAAGCTTGTAAAAGTTAAACCTGTGTGTGTGTGTGTGTGTGTGTGTGTGTGTGTTTTGTTTGTGTGTGTGTGTGTGTGTGTGTGTGTGTGTGTTTTGTGTGTTTTGTGTGTGTGTATCCTACATTATGTTGTCAATAATTGATTATTTTATTGTTATAATGGAAGTGTTGTGTTAGTTAAAACTGTGTAACCCCTCACTGATCTTTATTAGTCACAGCAAGTTGCTGCCAAACTACCTCAGTTGCGCTAAGAACACATGCAAGATGTCCCCGGAGGACTGGTCAGTATTCAGGGATATGACAGAAACCATCTTTACAAACAAAAAAAGTCCAGTAACCATGGACTTTACAATCATACCTTAAGAGCTGTGAGCAGTTTTTCTGTAGGAGAGACGAATTTCACGGTAGTGAATATGAACAAGTGCTTATTACTCTTAAGATATATTGAGCAATTCTTCAGTAGGAGAGATGTGTTTCATGGTAAGAAAGATGAACAAGAGCTCATAGTTCTTAAGGCAGGGGTTCCCAACCTGGAGGTAACTAACCCAAAGGGTAAAATGTAATTTTCTGATTGGTAAAAACGAAAGGGTTCATTGTACCATATTTGTGCAAATATTGGCCACACTTTTTTCCTAAATTTTGGCTAAAAAAATCGTGACACGGCCAGTGATTGAAGTAACTTAATACAGTTGCTGTTCTGTTCTTAAAAAAAATTAAAGCAACTTTGTTTCATGGAACTGCAACAGATGGTTCACTTTCTAAGGCGGCATGGTGGGGCGACTGATGGGAGTCGATGTTTCATTATAAGTAAATTGCCTCGGTACCAACAGCTGTACCACAGCCTACATAGCCATCCATAGTTAATAGACAACAGTGTGTTCAGCGCATCTACTTGCTTGTAAACATAAGCAGATGTACGTAACACGTGGAATTCCAAATTGCAGAATTGTTGTGTGTGTTTGAATTTGATAGGGTTTAAATTTCATGATATGTTCGACGAAGCTACTCGTTGCTACAAAATATGTAGCAGCTACTGGATAAATCAAACTTACTATTAAAGGAATTCGAAATCAATGTTGCCACTTCTAATGCATATTTTTACTTTACGCATTTTGTTTTATCTTTTGGAAACATTATCAGCTGTAGCATTTTTGTCTGATTTCTTCTTACATCTGGAAATATCATCTGCTTCTACATGTCTAGTAGTTGCAAATACGGATATTAGATACCTTCAATAAGTGTAAAGCATTTACAAACACTGGGCCACACAAACGAGGAATTGTTATCAAATCTAGAATAGACAGACACAACATAAAATAGATTGACAACAATACATTTTTACTGCTTTTGCTGCAAATACATTACTAAGAATATGAATGCACAGCAACATTACACAGTGTGACTTCATTTATTTATTTATTTATTTATGCATTTATTTTACCTGGCAAGATTAGGGCCTTCAGGCCCTCTCTTACACCTAACCAGGCATACTCAGATTCAACAAATTTCAGTTTCTACAGAACATTAAGGACATATAACGTGTTATACAGTATTAATGTTAAAGAAAAAAATAGAGATTATAAAAGTAGTATAATGATAATTATAACAATCAAAAAATAATTATAACAATCAAGAATAAGAATAATAATAGTAATGACTGTGTATATGAAAGTAAACATATTTTTCTTTTATGAATGTCAGTCCTATTGCTAGTTGGGAATTTTCTCGTTATATTCTTGCAGCTTGTGAGTTATTCTCATCAAGCAGAGACATAAGACGATAGAATGGGGTGAAAGAGATATAGAAGAGGTAGATAGGTTAGAGGAAGAGAAATAGAATGGTAAAATTCGAAGCTATGATTGAGAGGAGGAAGAAAGAGATGAGAGGGGCACAACAATGGTGGCTATACCGTCCCTAATATGTAAGTCTTGAGTTCCCTCTTGAATGTTGAGTGGTTCTGGATAAGACGCAGATCACAGGGGAGCGTGTTCCATAGTCGTATGGCTGAGATGGAGAATGACACGGAGAAAGATTTTGTGTTATGTACTCCAGACTATCAGTTTTATCCAAATCAAGCAGAATCATTTAACTTTTCATAACTGGGGTTCACAGTCACGTAAAATTTTTTGAAAGACATGTTTACGCCAGTGACTGTCAAATTTTTTATTTCCACTATTGCAATTTCGGCCTTAGGCCATTATCAAGTGCAGCCGAAATACAAATTATTTATAAAATATTTTACAAAACTCATTGTGTATTTTGACATTTGGCCTATTACACAATTTGAAAAATGGATTTAGATCACCATGTTTACTTACATGTTTTGGCTTTAAGCCATGTCAACTTTACATACGCTGACACATTTATATGTCATTAGCTGTTATATACAGTTCCTGGACTGCAATGGCACTGTACTCGGAACAAGTAGCCTGTAAACAGTTGTTCGATGCTGCAGTTTAGTGCAAAAGTTACTAGTGATGGTGGAACAAACATGTGTATGTACAGACTGTGCTGTTTTAAGATATATGAACATGTGTGCATGCACTACTTAGCAGTGTTACGAATGTATATAACAAACAAATGACAACGACATTTAAATGTGTCAATGTGTGTAAAGTTGACATGGCTTAAAGCCAAAACATGTAAGTAAACATGGTTATATAGCTGCATTTTTCAAATTGTGTAATCGGCAGAAAGTCAAAATATACAATTTTTGTGCAGCTGCACTTGATAATGGCCTAAGGCCGATATTGCAATAGTGGAAATAAAAGTTTAACAGTCACTGGCATAAACATGTCGTCTTTCAAGCACAACACTTCTCAGCATCACCAGTGTCTGGTTCTTCACCCTCGCTAGATGATCGAGAATGTTGCTCAGTCACTACCACAAAGGAGGTCATCTTCAGTCTTATCAAGATGATTGGAAATTCCGTTCTCCCCCCCCCCCCCACCCCCCGCCCCCTCCGCCCCACACACACACACATTTCATGAAGTTCTTCCAATATTGACCACCAAGCAGCCAAAATCAGATGGAACACTTCTGCCAAAGAAGCATGCTGCAAACGGCCTCCTGGCATCAAAGTTGGCTTGCTCTTTATGTAATCTCACTCACTAGAACTGACATACTAGTCTTGAATGGATGATTTTATACACATCCAAAGGTTGCATCACACTTGTCATGCTGCCGGGAATAATAACTACATGACAGTTTCAATCAGTCACCAGCGTCCCCACAAAATTGTCTAGGACCAGTTCCTCTGTCATCCACCCACCATCTCAACCTCTCAAAATGATACCAGGTGGGACTTCCACCCTTTTTTTGGGGGGGGGGGGGGGGTAGTTAAAGTTAAAAACCACACAGCGGCACTTTTTGTCCATCAGCCATAATAACATCATTGTGCACCACTACTTTTCAGCACCACAGGTACATATTTGCACGCTAAGTTTGCCTACATTATTTACCGTAGTGCTGCTGAGTGTATCAAAATAGATCAGTGTTTGGTCTGCATTCCCTATGTGGCAAAGTGAACAAAAATTTTTGTGTTGAAGTTGGATTATGTAAAGCTGAAAAGATATCAAACTTTTCATAAGTTTGTGGCAGTTTTTGTGCAGTTGTAATTCTGCACCGAACAGATTGATTGTTTTGTTGCATAAATCGCCAAACCTATGATTATGAAACTTTAAATTCTACCAGCAAACTGTTTCTTTTATGTGCTACTTTCCAGCTTTCAGTTCGAATCATTTCTATCATAATGGCACTTCCACATTTCCTATTTTAAATTACAAAGTCAAGAAAGTCTCTTTCCACGTATGGATATTTGCACTTTTGCCCTTGAAATGCGCATGGACTTTTTGTACTGTTTAGAAGTTTTTTTTTCTTTTTTGCACACAATTGACAAAAGTCTTTTTCAACAACTTCAAATCTGTGTCCAGATTCCCACTTTTCGTGTCCTTTGTATTGCTGTTCATTTGAGTTTAAATGTATATAGCTAGTACAACCCTTTCCATCGTCACTCACAAACCAAAAGCTCAACTTTCCTCTCACTCTCAGCTTCCTTACACTGTCCTTTAAATTAGTCACATCACCAGACCTCCCGATATAGTATTTTCATAGCAGTGACAACAGACATGTACAAGTCAGTTGTAGATAGTCTGCCATCTAGGGGCAGAGGGATGAAACTAAGATTTCAGCATATCTATTCTATTCTGTCAACTTAATAGAAGAACTGTAGTTACGAGGGAGTTGAAAACGGAGGAGGAGAGAGATGCAACACAAAGTAATGTTGAATTGAATTTTTCACAACTTTAGTAGTGTGATCAATATTAGAGATAGACTTTTTACTGTAATTCGTGTCAGAAGTTTAGGTGCGGCCTGTATTTGCATGAAGCCTATATTCTTGCAAACATGGTATTTCAGTCATGAAACCAAATTATTTTTAAAAGATCAATTCTATTATCGCCATTTTGTAAAACTGTAATAACTACGAAATTTACCAATAATTACATTTTGTTTTTTGAAATAGTGTCATTAATGTGTTCACAATGTGATGAAGGTTACACTTAGTGAAACAAATGTACGAACACCACCTTGCTCGCATAGTCCACCCCCAACCCCCTTGTACACACAGTTTTTACCATGTATCTACAACAGTAAAACTGACCCATATACATCACATATGCTTAAATACCTCATGGAAATACAGCCCTCCTTTTTCCATAATTGTTAGATCCCAGTTTGGCAATCATCTAACAGTGTACCCATGCTGTGCATGGTGGAGGGTAGTTGTGATACCCCAGACCTACTCTGCATCACCATCATAGTCATCATTATTATTATTATTATTATTATTATTATTATTATTATTATTATTAATGCTGGCGATGAGACACGAAACATTGGCAGCCGACATCTTCACTTTTTTCTGTTAATTGTCGAAGTATTTTGCAACTGTGGAAGCATGAAATGTCTTTCCCTGGACTCTTTTTCCATTACACAATGATCTATTATAATTGCATCATAGCAACACAGCAAAAGGACCACTTCTTATTGGTACAATTCACAATGCTCACAACATGATAATTATGTGAACTGGACACTGTTTGGTATCTAATGTTTTCCATTAGGACTTCATGTATGTTGCGCATGTGCATGGAGCACATTCCTCTTACCATGCCTCTTCCCGCCTAATAGCAAACAACCTGTGATGCAGTCATAGCATTTTGCATTTGAGCTGTGTTTTTCATTGTGAACTGAGACTGAAGCTTGTTTAAAATACTTTGATTACACTATAGTAGAGTAAAATATTTTTTATAATGAACTCTAAAAATATGTAGTTCAACAAATTTTATAAATTAATGAACAGTTTCTTTTAAGATTCACACCATGAAAGCGGTTACATAAAGCCTTTGTACCACTAGCTTGCACTTGCAGTTAATTACACCTGTCTGTTTTAAAGAAATCATATCAGAGTAAAAGTCTTAATTTTACATTACTCCTTTCACTCTGTTCTTTTCTGTGCTTATTGATTCATCTAAATTGAGAATAGAAAATTCTGCACAGAAATGAAAAAAGATAGTTGGCATGACCAAGTATTGACAAAAGAAATAATCATATGATACAGTTAAATGATTTTCATTTCTGAATGAAGTTTAGTTATCATTTACATTTTTATTGATTTCAACACACAATTTTCCAAACTGCAGAGTTCTGTGGTTTTGTTAAACTGCTAAAAGTGTCAGTATGATTTCACTGAAAAGGGGACAGATGATTTCCTACCCAATACTTGAAAAATCAGAGCTTTTTGCAGTGTTATGTACTTCTTTTCGGGATCTTCTTTTGGTTGTAATATGTTAATTTCAGTGTCCCATTGAAGTGTTGGCCCTTTTCAAGTGTCATGATACTTGTAGTTGTATAATAAATAAAGTGCAGTACATTTGTTGTATTGTTATTCAGAGCTTATAATATTAAATGTTGTTATGAAGTTGCTTTATGCACATAATCCACAATGTATCTCCAGTGAATTTATTGAAAACTTATTGTCCAATTTGGTCTGGCATCAACAGGGATGAGCGTATTTGTATTAAAATATTGCAGTTCTTTTCTGATAGAAATTACACTGTGCTTCTTTTCCAAAGAGACTATAAACCAAAGGGTAACACTAGCACTGATAAGAAACTATCCATTGTATTTTCTTTTAGTAGTTGTTTATTTTTAATATACTAAAACTACCAGATTCATTTAGATAAAAGATCAGGTTAGATTTGATGTATGTATGTATGTATGTAAGAAAAGAGATTGATCATTATTTTATTAAGATTAATCATTAAACATTATTGTTGGTTAAATGACACTGAAAATTTTGCAATATCTCTGCTGTTATCTCACTGCTTTTTCAATTTTGTTAAAACAGCACTTTCTTTGAGATGTTCATATGAAAATGCTGTTTTACCTATCGGTTTCGAATTTTTTACGATTCAGTCACCTGAATATCAATGCCAAGGGAGTTACTGCTTCAGGCAGTTAAAAAAATTTAATTACCATCCAAAGAAAACTGCAAGAATCACTACATTTGGCAATCAGTGTTACATGATCCAAGTACTGTTGCTCCTGCCTGTAAGGCTTGTCGTATTTGGTTACAGAAATGAGAGAGTTGAAAATGTACTTGATTTTGTTGTACTTCCAGCACTGAAGTGATATAATGGATGTGTGTAGCACCCACTGCAAATATTAGAAAATAATAGTACATTTGAGTAATATCAAATTCATTTAGTGCAATGCAGCAGCAGGTATTTTTGTAGTATTTGGAATGAAATCACCACAATAACACATATTATTACAAAATCAAAAGGTTTGTTATGAAACACTGTAGATGATCCAAATATTTATTATTAGATAGTAAAACTTCATCACTGGCTGTTCTACATTGTTCATTAAGATATTTAGTAGCAGATGGACGTACAAAGCAAGTTTAAATTTAGTATAGTTGGAGGAGAATCTGTGCAACCTTAACTATTGAGTCTGCCAATTATAAAGCTCAGATAAATTAACTGTGATATCCTAGGTCTTGCATTGCTCATTGCTGAAAGTGTGAGGTGGTTTATAGCCTCTTCACTCTGCTTGTTGTAATGCTGCATCTGGATTTGAGCCCTAGTTATAAATTATATATTTTTTCTATAAGCAAGACTGTCTAATTAAAATCTGCAATTTATTTCCAGGAAGAAGTTCGTTCTCAAGATACAGTATTTGTCATTATTTCTGTGGCAATGACAAAAGTTGGGAGAGAGCTTGCCTGGAACTTTTTCAAGGAAAATTGGCAGGAACTGATGAATCGTTATGAGGTATGTTAAGTGTTCCTCCCATTTCCTTGCAAAATGCCAGTATGTAATAACATTTTGGGTTATCACATTTGTGCCAGCAGGTTTGTTCTGAATGAATTTCTCCTTGTTTGCAAAGACAGAGCCAACCCTTTACACTGGGAATTTGCTTAACCACAAGAAGTCCTGTCAAATGAAATTGCAGATGTAGAAATTAAGTTCCTCATGACAGCATTATTATGTAAAACATTGGTTTTCTAGCTGTATCAGATTAGACTAAAAACTTGAGCTTTCTTTGCTAACCTCCTTCGCCTTCATAGGGAACAGCTGACAGTTGTCATGCTAATACAGATGGCATCATTGTGTTAGATGTTGGTAGGGCCAGTTTCAAAGGAAATTATTCTTATTTCACAGTAGTCTCTCAAAAGTCCAATCTGACTGGTGAGCATTATTTTTACATTAATTAAATAGCATACTTCTAAGGGGCTTATATTTCAATACTTTTAATGTATTTTGGTGGTCTAATTTCTGTAAAAGACAAATATTTATGACAGAACTGAACAAATTATAAACATTTTTACCTTGGAGGACCACGGCCAGTTATTTTGGCCAGTGTAATATTTCTTACTTTTGATGTCTTTAAAGATGCAACAGCGGATTTTTGCATCTGCTTACCTCATTTTATTTCATTGTTGTGATCTCATTCCCTCTTCTTCTTTCCATTTTACTTTATTTAGTGGAACAGTGGCCATACTGGAGATGCGTTCTCTGTCAATGCATTGTTGTACTGTGCAGAAATTTAGCGGTCCTCATTATGATGATGCGCCATTGTTTCCATTCAGACGAGCTTCTGTAAGTCCACAAAATTTGTATGCAATATTTTGGGCCAGATGCCTTGTCGGTACACTGTCAAGCTTGGCTACCAGAGATGGACATTGCCGAATTAAACACGTGGATCATCTACAGAGAGACAACAGGAGAAAAATTTATGGGCGAAAGTTTCTTTTCAGATTAGCAGAGCAACTCCCCTCTGTGTATTTACAATCAAGGAAAGGACTTGTCCATACATACATTGCAACCACTGAAGCACGAGGGTTGGAACTTTAATAGTGGCAACTATTTATTTACAGCTCTTACAAAATAGATATGTGTTTCAAAGTTTTACTGACCTTCAAAGTAGTCACCAGCATTATGTATAACCCGTTGCCAGCGATGTGGAAGTCGTAGGATATTCTTAGCAGTGCCAGTTGTGTTGACAGTTCGAGCGGCGTGGTCTATTGCCTGACTGATTTGTAGCAGTTCTGAAGTGAATGCCATGAAGTGTTTCCTTCAGTTTAGATATTGAGGTGAACTCGTGTGGGCTTAAGTCAGGGGAGTGCAGTAGATGGTATAGCACTTAGCAGCCCCATCAGTCAAACAAATCAGTAACAGCCAGGTCGTGCAGAAAATGTCATCACTTCTGTCTCTAAGCTGGTCATAGGTTGTGTTCCAAAAATGAACAGCATAGAGACAGAAGTGATGACACTTTCTGCAGGACCTGACCATCATTTTGCAGAACAATGCTCAAGCACGTGCAGTGCAAGCTGTTACTGATTTATTTGACTGATGGGGCTGCTAAGTGCTATACCACTTACTGCACACCCCTGACTTAAGCCCTCACAAGTTCGACTTAAGCCCTCACAAGTTCAACTCGATTTCTAAACTGAAGGAAACACTTCACAGCATTTGCTTCAGAACTGCTACAAATTCCTTGGGAAATAAACGACACCACTCGAACTGTCTACACAATGCTGGTGACTACTTTGAAGGTCGGTGAAACTTTGAAACACTTATCCAGTGTGAACGAGCTGTAAATAAATAGTTGCCACTATTAAAGTTCCAATCCTCATATGTAAGGTACTATTACAGAAGACATGCCAGGTAGGAGCATGCAAAAGTTCAAACAAAACTAAAAATCTGTGTTTGCAGTACAAGAAATTCATATGTGGTCCATGTGCATTAAATGTTCAGTACACGCGTGCAAACTTTTTTGATAAAGATGGTGGCTTTGATCGAAAAAGTGTCATATTCTATAATTGCCACAGCAGTTTGTCGATTTCCATTTGTATTTCCTAATAAATATATGTTTATGATCTGTTTGGGCATTAACTGAGAACAAGTCACAGAGATAAAAAATGTTACCTTATAATTACATGCTTGTTTGCATTTGTTACTTTAGTATCCAAGTTCAGTTTCAGTGAATATTGGGAATATAGTTTCTGTGGAAAGTTTAAGCATATCACACTGGTAGAGTATGCGTAATACACTAGTGACTTTAAAGTCTGAATTGATATTTTAGTAAAGAAAAAAAAAAAGGAAAAAGAAAAGAGAGGTCAACATCATCGGTGAAAAGACAGGTAGCAGTCCTTCCGAGTAGTTTGCTAATTCTGGTCCTCCTAGTGTCAAAATTATTGTTGCACATTCTGATCTACAGTCTCTTTGATGAAAAGAGTCCCAGTAGATTTATGCTTGGAACAAGTTTTGTTCAACCAAAAATAATTTTATGTTCAGTTATCTCGCTCCTGGTGGTCTGCTTCTTAATGGGATTGTTCTACCACAGTCTCAGTCAGTCAGTCTTCTTGTGCTCTTGTATCTTTTAACTTGCAATGTAGTAACTTATCTTTGCAAACAATATCAGTTTTTCGACAGCTCAGATAATTGTACATTTTTTTGCAATTTGCCATTCACCACTAACATGGTCGGTCACTCTTCAAAAAAAATTGTGTAGTTTTCCATCTTCTAATAACCTTAGGGAAGTAGTCAGGCAAGGAGATTCCGTATCACCAGAAATATTACAGGCAGCTCTAGATGAAGGTTTCAAATCGCAAGACCCATTTTGCAGACTATTCTATTGATTCCAAATTTATTTTTCTCAGAGCATCATAATATTTGCTCTTCTATGGCCTGACATCAATTTACTCAAAGCACCTTCAAGTGATACAGATGGGGATCAAAATTTCCATAGAGGGCTCATTATAATTATACAACAAAGAAAAAAAGCATGAAATACAAATTTGAGATTGCAATTTTGAACTCTTACATCAATACAAAACTTTTTCACACACAACACCTTTTATGTGATATTATAAGTATACTTTCTGTCAAGTAAATGGCAATGCCACCAACTTTATTATATGCTCTGCAATAAGATGATGATAGGTTATGTTTTGTTGTTTGGAAACAACGACTGTTCTTACTGATTCATGGTGTTCTTTAATAACTTATACATATGGAGCCACTCCTGCAATAATGACAATGTTATGAAAAGAATAGACTTCTACTCATCATATAGTGAAATTTTCCATTGTTCAGTTGTGTAATAAATTATTCAGAAGTACCTAAGCATTGTATGCTAAAAACCAAAAATAATAAATTACTCTCTTGCTAGTTTAGGTATGTGTGAAATATGTATGAATTGCATACACTGTCATTATATAGTGTAGCACAGGTGGTGAGTGTGTCCCACAAAAACATGACTCTTGTTCTGCAGTTACATTGCTTCATTGACATGGCATTTTGTGATTCTTTTCTGAGTAACTCTTAATTTTTTATTCTTGATAGGTATGAGCTTAGTAACACTACAGTGCACATTCAAAATATTGTTCAGTATTTCTAGAATAGTGGAAATTACAGAGTACCTCCCTAATCGATTGAGATTGAGATCATGTATTGTGTACAATCCTCTTCCTGTGCAACTTAATCAACGAATGTTATGTTTTTAAATCTTGTGCATTTACATTGTATCTCTTTTATCTGCTCTTTCTCCCCCCACCTCTCTCCCTCCCTCCCTCCTTCTCTCCCTCCCTCCTTCTCTCCCTCCCTCCTTCTCTCTCCCCCTCCCTCCCTCCTTCTCTCTCCCCCTCCCTCCCTCCTTCTCTCTCCCCCTCCCTCCCTCTCCCCCTCTCCCTCCCTCTCCCTCCCTCTCTCCTCCCTCCCTCCCTCCCTCTTCTCCTCCCCCCTCCTCCTCCTCCCCCCTCCCTCCTTCTCCTCCTCCCCCCTCCCTCCTTCTCCTCCCTATACATTTTTACCTACTCCACTCCACAAAAAATCCAACCCCACAGGTCTCCTTTCTGGTTGTCCTTTTGTGGCTGGCTAAAACGTTCTTACAGAATAAAAACCTCCGTCTTTGTTGACCAACATCGCCAAACTAGTGTCCCTAACCTCCTATCCTACATTCAAGACACTGCTAACTTTCTTTACTGCCTCTCCACAGATTCTGCCCCATTACTACCAGACTCCTTGTTGGTCACTGTGGACACGACATCCGTGCACACCAACCACCACCAAGCCCATAGTCGTGCGACCATGGAACACTATGTTTCCTAACATTATCCTGATACCAGACCTACCACCTCTTTTGTAATCCCCCTATCCAGCCCCATCCTGACCCACAATTATTTCACTTTCAAAGGTCAAATCTAAGAACAAATCTGTGGTACTGTCACAGCACCATCCAATTTCAACTTGTTTATGGGCCATCTGGAGGTATCCCTCCTATCTATTCAGCACCAGATAGATGTCACCCGTTTTACATAAAAAGGTCTTATGGCTTTGCCATTCGTGGATGCCACATCTGTGGTGGAAAGCAGGAGTTGCCTTACCAGAGCCTTTACTGGCAGACAGTATCCTATCCAGCTCATCCACAAACAAGGCTCCCATGCCATCTGCTCCTCTGACACCGGTAAACCTGTTAACCAGCCACTGACCAGCCCTCCCGTGATCACAAAGTTTCGCCCTGGTCATCAAAAGCTCAAAAACATTTCTCTCCAACCCTCCATTTTTCCCCTCTCCCTCTACCTGCATCTGTTTTTGTTGTATCCTCTGTACGCTTTTCATCTTGTTGTGCAGCTGCGAAGCCATCTCTTCAAAGACTTACCTCTTTCCCACTACCCCCTCCTTGGGTCCTTCCCTATCCCATCTTCACCTGCATCTGCTCAGGCAACTGCTTTCCATAACAGAGTATCAATAATTGGTCTTGCTGTGGCCACAGGAGTGTGTGTGTTTGGGTATCAGCATGGTTTGTGTGTGAATATGTGTGCTACTGCTAGAGAAAGAACTGGTGCTCAAAACTTAGTGTGTGCTGTATCCTGTTGTGTGTTGCTGTGCTCCATGAATCGATCTGCTGTAGGTGAGTGAATGTCTTTCCCTTATATTAATTGTTATAACTGGTAGCAGTTTTAGTTGATGTAAAGTAGTGCAAACAAAGGGAAAGATGGTATAGGACTTGCGGAAGTGATGTTCAGTTGTATTTTATGTTAACAATTTTTTGTTTGTTTATACTAGCACACCAAAACCCATAGTCCCTTTAGCTCCAGGAGCTGGCTTTAGTGATTATTTAGTAAAGAGAATCTCATAGTGTTCTGCATCTCAGATATTTTTTAAGTACAATTTTGCGAAAACCCTTGTCACTCACATTATATTTCAGTTTTGTTCTGCTGTAGGGATTTTTTTTTATGTATAAAAATTTTCACTTATTGATACAAAGTCTTCTCTCTATTGCATATAGGGAGGTTTTCTGCTAGCTCGTCTAGTAAAATATACAACGGAGAACTTTGCCAGTGAAGAACAGGCTACAGAAGTGGAAAATTTCTTTCGTGAACATCATTCTCCAGGTACAGAACGCACTGTCCAACAGAGCTGCGAGACAATACGGCTGAATGCTGCTTGGCTAGCACGTGATTCGGAATCAACGCGAAAGTACCTCATTGAGACACAGAAACACTCTTCGTAACTACTTGGCTTGTGTAAAGTCATATGTTGCTAGGGAATGCAGTTCTGTGTAACTAAAATAAAAAAAAGGTTTTTATACAGAAGAAAACTTCTTTAAGTGGAATTTGTGCTTTTATATTGTGCAGTGCACTTGTGGTGTGAAACTATCAATAACAGCAACATTCACTTTTTCTGTGTCGTCTTAATAATGTATATGCTGTTGCCTGTATGTATGTTACGATAGGAATTGAGAAGAGTGTGGAAGAGAATATCGAGACAACTACCTGTAATAATTCTTTCATACAGTACAATTGATTACCCGTAATTAGACTAGTTCTGGAGTAAGTTTTAGCTTAACATTTGCAATAGTTTATCATTTCAGTTGAATGTAAAATAACATTGCTGTCGTGTTACTGTTTACTTAAGAAACATGAGGACATTTTCTTGTGTACACAGCTCATAATGTGTATACAGTTGTCACCTCCCATCCTGTCAGAGAAGTAAACAGGTAATAATTTAAAAAAAGAAAATACCAAACAGTGTACAAATCATAAGTGCCAGTAAATGAACTATAACTTTGTTTTGGTTAGTATTTTCGATGCCTAAAGGCCATTGAGGACAATGTTGGGCTGTGTAAGCCTTTCTTTAGGTCATTTTGGTATCTGTCAATATGGATGTCCTGCTCTGATTTTGGTACTTAATACTTCTGTTAAGAATCGTTTTGTTTTAAAACTGTCAGAACAATAACCAGAGCAGTTCCTGTTGATAATGTGAAGTACAATTACAATATGATACCTGATAGTATGTTGTTAGTTACGTATGCACATATGTACATACTTTTTATAAAATCTTATTTGAGTTCATCTTATATTTATTGATTTGTTTTGTTAACTTAATAAGCTTGTATAATTTTATCTTTCTGGAAAAAGGTCTGACTTTTCATATATTTGACACACAAAATACATTGTTATTTTGTATTATTAAAATTGTATCTTTAAAAAGGCACTTCAAGGCAGGCACTTGGCAAATTGGAAAACAAATATAATGAAATCAGTGAAAAAGTATTGTATCCCAGAAACAAGTTTATTTTCTGTTGGATTCTGTAAAATTTGAGACTTGTGAAAAACTTGAACATTTCAGAATAAATATTCGTGTTGTTCCATCTTATATCCACCTCATTTCACATACCCATACACGTAAATTCGCATTTGATTGTTATTCAATTTTATAATGGTCAAAAGGCTTTCTACATTTATTCATGTATAACTGAATTGTTACTTGCCGCTTTGCGTCGTCATCCTCTGTAAAGATAATGACGAAGACATGGTATGCCAGCTAAAGTCCTCAAATCACATCTGTGAGGAGGCAATGTTCAAATCTGATTGGCATTTCAGTTTTTTAAAGCAATGTGGTTCTTGCAACAATCATCTTCCACATCTTTTTCCCTGCTTTGCTTGGCCATTTTTGAAGAAAAAAGGAAACCAAAAGTAAAATCACAGAATGAATACCAGCAGTTAGATGAAAGCAGCTATCTGAGTATAAGGGTGAGAGACAGCACCAATTATACCATTCTGTTGTTTATCTGTACCACAATGAAAATGACTGCTTTAGTGTACATTCACCAGTGACTCTTCCAGAAAAATTGAGATCTGAGGAACTTCCTTTTGAAAATTCCCATGGAAATGGTTGAATTTGTTTCTACTTTATTCAGATGCAGGTCTGATTCTAAATTAATGTGTTTTTACAGGAAGACATACACGTGTCAAAGTGATTATGTTGTGAGCATATGCTTCAACCCAGTTAAATGGCTGAGTCGTGACAGTCTTGCAGCCAACTGGTTGGAGGTTAAGCTTATAATGAAGTGTGCTGTCGTGCAGACAGCGTTTACTTTACATCAGAGTGGAGTGGGGCCCAGGGATGTAAATCCCAATGTTTGTGCTAAACACAATTGGGTTTGCCAGTGTATACAGAGCTGACAGTATTAAGTTACATGAAACTGCAGACATGCACAATTAGAAAAAGCTTTTGGTCACAGCTTTTATCAGTAAAACACACACACACACACACACACACACACACACACACACACACATCATTCATACACACAAGCAAGCACACCTTGTGTACACATGACTGCAAATTATAGCATTTCGGGCTGGAAGCATTCTTCTTATAGTTAGTGTCTTCTGTCAAGTCTGTAGATAGAATATTACTTCTGAATTTGCTGAACACTTCATACATGGCTCTCTTTAGGCTAAGTTTGGCTCCATGCAGTTGTTGATTATCTGTGAGGTTTTGGAAAAATTTAAATTTGCGGCGAGCCTCTCTTTGCCTTCATAGCAGCTTTCTAACTTGGCTGTTGCACGGTAGATCTTTCCCATTCCTCACAACATTGCTCAGCAGATACTTCATCTAAAGAATATTGTTGAATATTTGATCTTCATCCACTGAAACTTGACATTATTAGTGCTGGAGCTGAAATTTTCGTATTGACTACCCAGGTAAATTGAGACCTGAGGAACTTCCTTTTGAAAATTCCCATGGAAATGGTTGAATTTGTTTCTACTGTTTATTAGGGCTGGAGCTGAAATTTTCGTATTGACTACCCAGGTAATCTGAAATTGTTTCTTGTCTCACTTAAGTAGAAATATCATACTACCTTTCTTTGCGTTCCTATGTACTTCCTATTCAGTGATGCTGTGACAGCTATATGATCACCAATTCCCTGCTTTATGGTTAATGAGTTGAAAAGTTCAGTCAGTCTGTCACTAACAGATCTACAATGTTACCTTCACAAGTCAGTTCGCTGATGAACTGCTCAGTGTAATTTTTGGTATGGTATTTAAAACTATTTCCTGTCCCTACTACCCAACATAATTTCTTGAGTCTCACAATCTCCACCTTATACTGTAACATGACCAGGAAATTTACGTGAAATATTCTCAAACTTTCCCCACAAATGTTCCACCACTACTGCTCCTGTGGCAGGGAGTGTATAAAAGCTACATTTCGCGTTCAGAATCTGTACTAACCTCATGAGATATCGCATTTTTTATGGCTACAAACATGACTCCACCACCAGTGTTCAACCTGTCCAATCGGTGTTTGGAATTTCATGGTTATTAACATCTGTTTCAGCCAGCTTCCTGTCACTTGTACTAAGTGAGTATTTCTACCATTAATAAGCAAGGCTAGTTACAGGACCTGTGAATAGATGCTCCTGCAGTTAACTACTACTGTATTAACATTTTCTTCCTCCAATTTGCCATGAAAAATGCTAATTTCTTTAATTGTGGTAGTATTCTTCCCTTTCTGAAATCGAGACACATCTTATCGGACTCGTTGAGGGTATTCTCAGTCCTAAAAATCCAATAGCAAACCACACATACTCTGCTGTGCTAGTAATGCTTTCTTTCTGCGTATAGTACACACTAGACCTATTAAGGGGGTTCCTACAATTCTCACTCCAGTAGTGGAGATCGAGAAATCTGCATCCAAGATTGTCACACAATTGTCTGAGCCTCTGATTGAAACCTTTCATTCAGCTCAAAGCCAGAGGACCACTATTGATGCTAGGAACAATGCTCCAAAACATTAACTCTGCTTCTACCCTGCAAGTAAGGCTAGCTGTCTTCACCAAAGCAGCAGGCCACCTGTAAGTAAGAACTGAGGATGGCATGTGAAACCAGGTGGCAGGTGTCATTTTTGCCGAGATGAGCCACAATTGCAGCCAGATGCACTCATTGTGCTCAATTGTTGCTTGCAAAGCATCTTTCACAACTCAGACTTGATCCCTGGCAAGCAAACAGCTTGGACACTAACCTTCTTTTCCAATCCACCCACTATTTCCCTAAGGCGTTCCATTATCTGCCAACATTGGAGGCCCCCCCCCCCCCCTGGGAAAAGCTTTTGGATTGTACAAATGAGAATGGGATGTTCCTTAAGACAATCACAACTGGAAATGAGACATGGGTCTACGGTTATGATGTAGAGATTAAGAGTCAATCTTCACAGTGGGTTGGGAAAGGCTCTGTACGACCAGAAAAAGCTCGTCAGGTCAGGTCAAATGTCAGAGTTGTGCTGATAGTTTTCTTTGACTTTGAAGGATTAGTTCATCATGAATTCGTGCCACAGGGACAAACTGTTAACCAATGGTACTATTGGATGGGTTACGACGCCTGCGAGAAAATGCAAGAAGGAAATTGCCTGAAACATGGCGAGACAATTCACGGCTATTGGATCACGATCACGATAACGCACACACATTAATCCCTGTTGGTGTGTCACTGTTGCACAAAAAATGAAATCGCTGTGCTGCCTCATCTTCTGTACTCTCCAGACCTGACCTCTGCGGATTTTTTTTATTTCCGAACTTGAAAACTCCATTGAAAGGATGAAGATTTGTAACAACAGATGAGAGAAAAAAAAATTTGCAGATGGCACTTCATGCGATCCAGCAAGAGGCTTACCAAGACTGCTTCCGGAAGTGGAAACGGCGTTGGGAGTGATGTATCGATTGTGGAGGAGTGTATTTGGAAGGAGACCATGAACAGTAAATAAAAGGTAAGTGCACAAAAATTTTGTGACAAAGTTACGGAATTTTCTGGACAGACCTAGTAAGCTCCTGAATCACCATCCAAGCCAAAATAGGAACAGGATCAATACTCTTGTAATCCCAAGAAGTATATTTGAGGTGAAGCACCTTGGACACACAATACAAAATTGGAGTGTTTTGAGAACCAAAGAGGAAGAGCACTGAAATTGTCAATTTAAAAAAAAAAAAAAAAAAAATAATGTAATTGGATAGATAAAAAAATCTGCTCACCTAGTGGCAGCAGGAGAACACACATGTTAAGGTATAGAAAACGGGAATCTTTCCGAGCCAGTGACTCTTCCTGGCAGAAGGGTTGAAGGGGAAGGAAGAGAGTTGATAGAAAATGACTTTAGAAGAGGGTTTGAGTGATAAGAGTTTGTGAGAGTGGCAAAAAACAAGCAAAAGAAAGAGAGAAAAGAAAGGAAAACAAGGAAAAATATTTAAAAAATCGTGGGGAATGACATGGGGTGAGTGGGTGAGAATTTCTCTTTGGAATGTAAAGTTGGACCTTTTCCTTAAATAAAATGCAGAATTTGGTCAGTTATAGATCACTTAGCACCTAAGACAGAATTACAATCTTTTCCTTCTTATCTTCCCAGAACTACCGTACTTTGTGTGTTTCTTGTGTTCATTTGACACAAACTCCTAGATTGTGAATTTCAAATTTTGCTGTATTGATCAGTAGCCTGAAACTTTCCCCATTTTCTATGCTGTCTTCCACGATGTTAAATTTCCTGAAGTCCCTTCTCATCTCTTCCAGCCATCCCTTGATATTTTATAATTCTGAAATGAAATTACAAATTTTCTTTGTTAGCCTTTTGTTTTTCATTTTGTAAATTGACCATAAAATTTTAATCTCTTCTTTCTTATTGTATCTGCGATTGTTTCTATGTTTCTGTACTGATCTTTATTTCTCCTCTTGGTCCATCTGTTATCTTTGTTCTTTTGTGGTACTAAATTTTTTCTGAGTGTTTTCCTTTTTTCTTCTCCAGTTCTTCTTGTTCACCTCTTCTATTCAGTGTTAGGCATTCAGATCTTAAAGTGCTTCCAGTTTAATTACTGTTCTGCAAATTTTTGCCTGGAATGGTACTGTTCTCTTATTATATCTTGTACCCATTCTCCCAAATACTTAACATTATCATTGCACTTGATGTTCCTGTGTTGTGTTTGTACATATTTTTCTCAATTGTGTTTATGTTCAATGTATTCTATTTTCTCATATGATATTTGCAATCCAGTTTTAGGTGCAATTTTGTCAAGTGTTTCTATCATTAATTTTGCATTTGTTTTGCCGAAAGCAAGGCATTTCCCTCAGGTCTTCCTCTAACTTGTCCTATATGGATTCCTTAATTTTTTTTTCTAGTAATTCTTTATCCCACTCTCTCATGACCATGTCTAAGACCAGCTTGCAGAGAATTGGTGAGAGCCAGTCACCCTGCCAAACACCTGTGTTAATTCTGATGGGTTCAGAAACTTCCCCTAGAAATTTAATTTTTGAAATTGTCTCTGTGAGTGTGTGTTCAACTAACTGTCTAGTGGTTTTGTTGATACCTTCTTCTTCTTCTTCTTCCATGTTAGGAATATCATGTAACAACTGTTCTGATCCTAAGGATGGTTTTCAAGTTACAAATTTGCTCTGGGCACAATCTATTTTTTTTTTTTTTTTTTTTTTTTTTTTTTTTTTTTTTTTAACCCGCTTGGTACTTGCCAGTTTTGTGTTCTACTTTTTGGAGTATATGATATGAAAAAACTATGATTGGAAACAAAGAGTTGTTGTTGGGTTGTTTTGGGGGAAAGAGACCAAACAGCGAGGTCATCGGTCTCATCGAATTAGGAAAGGATGGGGAAGGAAGTCGGCCGTGCCCTTTCAAAGGAACCATCCCAGCAGTTGCCTGGAGCAATTTAGGGAAATCATGGAAAACCTAAATCAGGATGGCCGGACGCGGGATTGAACCAGGAAACAAAGAGAGAGAGAAGAAATGCTATTGGGAAAGCCATCAAAACAAGCAAAATTTTAGAAACAAGGCAAACAGAAAGAGGGAGTCATTATAGAGACATAATCTTCTGTGTTTGAGAAATAAAATAATGCAGAAGATGGCTGTAAAAGTCAATCATTGCGGTCTGGTGAAAAACAAATGCACAAAAATGAGAAAGAATTACATAGAAGCAAGGTAAGTGGAGAGTGGGAAAGGAAATTTCTACCAAATTCCCAAATAAATCAGTAAAAAATGATCAGGAGAAGGCTCTACAGTGTAGTGAATCATAAACAAAGTGTTACACGCAAATTAGTAAATAACAGTGGACCCATCTAATAACATGGAAAACAGTGCTAGAAAATATGTAGAGACAAGATGCTGGTTAATACAGGCGGTATAGGTTAACAAATTAGCGACCTAGCACATAAGGTCAAAAACAGACAACAGTTTGAACGAAATACATAACAACAAAGACTGACAAGGGAGTTACACAAGAAAGAATGCTGGCAACATGGGTAAATATATCAACAGAAATAATCAATTTTTGAAAATATAATGTAACTGGATATACAAAAAAAATTTACTCGCCAAGTGGTGGCAGGTGAACACATGTATCGGTATAGACATTTAAAAACTTTGGAGCCAGTGACTCCTCCTCCTGGCAGAAGCGCTGAAGGGGAAGGCAGAGAGGTGAAGGAAAAGAACTTCACCCCTCTTCCTTCCTCTTAACCCTTTTGCCAAAAGAAGGAGCCACTGGCTCAAAGCTTTCAAATTTCTATACCTTTATGTATGTGTTCTCCTGTAACCGCTTGGTGAGTAGATTTTTTTATCCATCCAACTACTTTATTTGAAGAATACTGAAAATATGACAAAACCAATAACGGCACAAATGAACTAAATCAATGGCCTAACAAACAGTTCCTCTTAAACACGTTGATGATGTCCTCTTTCTTCGTTTGGGTCATCTAAGGACCACACACCAATTTCAATGCTTCCTTCAGTATTCTTTCATCTTTTCATTATGTATCCTTTTTGTCTCCTCAGACCATTTTGACCCTGTCTTCTTCTCCCTCTTGCCTTGGAATCCTTCCATTTTTGACACTTTCCTCTTGAAACTCTCTCTTTCTGTTGCTTTTTTTCACTTATGTTTTTTCTTTCCAAATCTTTCCTAACTTCTTGTATCCAGGCTATTGCTGACTCCTTGTCCCAAAGTTATTTAAAAATCTGTTTGGTTAACCTGTTGCTGTTCGTTATGTATAAGTGTCCAAAAAAATAGCAGTCGCCTCTTTCATAGTGTTTCATTTATGTTTTCTATGTCGCGATAAACTTCTTCATTGCTTCTTAATTTCCATATTTCTGTATTTTTTGATGGTCCAAGTACTTTTTTAATGATTTTTGTTTCTAGGCCTTCAAGTTTGTGTAATTTGTAGTTCAGTACTAAACATTCACTTGCATAAAGACATTCTGGTTTTATTACTGTGTTCTGTATCTTCACATTTTTAGACAGGCACTTTTTGTTGTAGACATTCCTAGTTATTCCAATAAGCTCTCTCCATTTTATGTACTCTTTCTTCTATAGCAAATTTTTCTTTCTAGTGTTATTTGTAGTTCAGTACTAAACATTCACTAGCATAAAGACATTCTGGTTTTACTACTGTGTTCCGTATCTTCAAATTTTTAGACAGGCACCTTTTGTTATAAACATTCCTAGTTGTTCCATAAGCTCTCTCCATTTTATGTACTCTTTCTTCTATAGCGAATTTTTCTAAGCCATTTTCTTGGATAATTTCTCCCAAATATTTAACTTTATTTTCCCTCTTTATCCGGCCAATATCTGTTGCTAGGGATTCCGGAGCATTTTTTATATCTGTCATAAATTTTTTTTTTCCACAGATATTCTTAAACCTGCTTCGTTGGCTATTTCTTCTAAGAGATTGATTTGTATCCCAGCATTTGTTAGGTTTTCAGAAAGAATGGCAAAATCATCTGCAAATGCTAAACAGTGAATTTCAGTGCCTTTGTTTTTAGTTCCCAGTTTGATTGGTGATAGCTTCTCTTCTTTTAGTTTTTGTTTCCATTCTCTTACTATTTTCTCTAGTACATACTTAAAGAGGAGGAGACATGCCATCGCCTTGCCTCACACCTGTTTTTATGTTGAATGCCTTTGATATTTCACACTAAAACTTTACTTTTGATTTGGTGTCTGTGAGTGTTTCACAAATAAGGTTTGCTAATTTAGATTTGATGCCAAATTCTCTGATCACTTTATCTAGTGTTTCCCTATCAACTGAGTCAAATGCCTTTTTAAAATCTATAAAAATGTTACAAGTACATCTTTGGAGTTTGTAAGTCTATGACAAATTATGGACTTTAGATTGAAAATCTGTACTGAGGAAGATCTGCCCTCTCTAAATCCACTCTGTTACTCTTCCAATTGGCTATCAAGTGTTGCTTCTACCTTCTTTAGTAGTATTGTTGAAAATATTTTACAACCCACTGGCAACAAAGATATACCTCTGTAGTTATTTGCATTTTGCTTATCACCTTTCTTGCACAAGGGATGGATGATAGCCACTTTCCAGTCTTGTGGTACCTTTTCCGTTTCCCATATTTCTTCAAACGTGAGCTGAAGGTTAGTTATAATTTTTGGTTGAGACCATTTAATAAGTTCGGCTGTAATTGAGTCTTCTCCACTGGCTTTGTTGTTTTTCAGGGTACTTATTGCTTTTTTAATTTATTGAGCTGTAGGTGGTGGATCTGCTTCTGTATTTTCATGAAGATCTGGGAATTCTAGCTTACAGTTTGGTTCTTCACAGTTCAATTACTTTTCAAAGTACTTTCTTAGTATTTCACAATTCTGGCTGTTGCTTAGGCCTATTTTACCATTTTCTTCTGTGAAGCAAATACTTGGAGCTTGGTTGGTAGCCCTTTACATGACTTTTTAAACATCTGAGAGAAATTCTGGGAGTTATTTTTTACAAAGTTGTTTTGTATGTCAACAAGTTGTGATTTTTCAAAAGATCTTTTGGCACTCTGTATTATTCTTGCTGTTTCTTTCTTTTACATTCTAAATGCATCAAGGTGTTCAGGCTTCCCAGAACATTTCCATTTCTTCCACTGCTTTGTTCTTCCACTGCTTCCTCACAGATTTCATTCCACCAGACTTTCTTCTTCATTTTTTATTGTTCCAAATACATTTTTCGCTGCCCTGTTGATTTCTTTCGATATTTCTGTCCATTTCCCTGATTTAGTTCCTTTAGTTTCTTCCAGAAAATCTTTTATTACCTCTTTGGTGATGTTGAACCTGTCTGTACTATATTTAATTAATTTTTGCTGTCTCTCTTCATTTTTATTGGGGAGAAGTTTCAGTTTAATTTTAGTCACGTTATGATCAGAATCAAATTCCGTGTTTCTTGCTAATTTTACATTCATGATTTCTTCAAAATTGCACGTAGAAATAGCCTTGTGATCTAACTGGAACTCCCCTAGCATTGGATTCAGAGAGATCCATGTTTTTGCCTGTTTTTGGTAATTTTTTGAAGAAAGTTGACATTACCCTCAATTGAAATGTTCTACAAAGACTGATTAGTCTTGTGCCATTTTTGTTGCTTTTATGAGCTGGATAATATCCTACTATTTTTCGAAATGATTTTTCCCTTCCCTATTTGTGCATTAAAATCCCCCATTTGTATAACATTTGATTTTGGACTTTTTGATATTTCTTCTTCTAGAAGTTCCCAGAATGCTTCTACTTTACTTGGACTTTTCTTATTGTCATCATTGATTTGAGCATGACAATTAAGAAAGGTATACTGTTTATTTTTGCATCTAACTGTGAGAAGAGATAGTCTTTCTGAACTGGATTTGAATTCTGTAATGTTATCTACTAAATTTTTATGAACATAGAAAGTGGAACCAAGTATTGGCATGCCTTTCATGATTTTCATTGCTGGGTTACCCTTAAAAAATGTATGGATTTTGATTTCTGTAACATTTTCATTCAAAAATCTTGTTTCTTGAACTGCTAAAATTTGTATTTTATGCTTATCTAAGAGAATTTCAAGTTCTTTTTGTTTACCAATTTTTAGTAATGAGTTTACATTCAAGGTGCCTGCAAAGAATTTCCTTTTGAAGAGTTTGGAAGGCTACCAAGGATGCTCCGACTCATCCTTAATGCAGATGTTGGGACTCCCCAGAACCCTAGATCCCGATGCACTGCATAAAGCAATGGTGGATTCTTCTTTCGAGTTACCACCTGGGGTAGTGCTTTCTTCTAGCGGACTTTCCATTCTGCAATTGAAATTGTACATTGTACATGGTAGGAAATAAATTCCAAGGTAAGATCGGATTGTTAGTCCAAAATGATTATTTTTCAGGGTTTTCTCCATTAGGTTCTTCCGCTCTCTCTGCCATTGGCAGTTAGGATTCCTCTTCCGCCTTTGAGACCATTGACCAGGCTTCACCTCTAGCCCTAGGCAGGGGCCCTCACAAGGTGCTACCATCTGGAGCCAGATGGACCCAGGTTTTTTTTTTTTTACGAGGTGTTCCTCTCTCTCTCTCTCTCTCTCTCTTTTATATATATATATTATATAAACTGTTTATGTGTCTGAATCTGCTCATAGCATTAACTTACATCCATTTGAAATTGCTGACTCAAATGTTCAGCATTTTTCTAAATTCCATATTTCAGAAGCTTCTTGTGTGTATTTTCATATAAGACTGCATTCGAGACAAATGTAAGGAAGAAGAGCTTTAAGAAGACCAAAGAGGTCTTATCCCTGCATATTAGTCACAGGAGCAGAATGTCAGAACTGTCTGAGAAGTGATTACCAGGTACCTAGTATTTTACAACCAAGTGTATAGTTCAGCATGTCACCTTCAAGGATGTAGCCAAGATTTTCTCAAATGGGTGGGGGGTTCCAATTTGTTAAAGAGGACTCATGTTTTTTATTTATTCTGAAAATTTATATAAAGAATGCTAAACCATTTTACTCGACAATGATCTCGAAATGTTCACTAAGCAGAGATATAATCTTGTACTTAGGAGTGCTGTATATTGGCTATCCACTAAGAAGCAGTCAGGCTCCAATCCCCCTTCACGCTCCAAGATCATTTTACACTCTTCTTCTTTCAGTCTGGATTTGAGCTGAGGAAGTGCTCAGAAATGGATGAGCACAATTTTTGGGACACCATAATTATTACCAACAGGGTTTTTGAATGGAGAGATCTCTGTTCAACGGGAAAGCTAGAACAATTTTTGGTGGTGAAAATGCAAAGGATCTGAAATTATTCAGCCTTACACTTCCCCAAATTTCCTTATTTAAGTATGCATCTATCACTTCTTGTAGAGTAAGAAACGTCATTTTCTGCATCAAAGACAAATGCACGAGTCTAAACAATGAGAATTTGGATTATTATTTATTTATCACATGGTTTTTCGTGCCAGGAGTCTCCAAAGAGACCTTATAAGCAGCTCTTTTCATTTAAGCAAAGGTGCTGCATCTTTAAGGAAATTGGAATCTGTTATGAAAGAAAGGTATTGGGAAAGAATTAGCTGTGGCCTATAGGTAAGAGACCAGCCCTAGAATTTGCCCAGACTGAAAATGGGAAACCACAGAAAACCATTTTCAATGTTGCTGACAGGTGGATTCAAATCACCTCGCCTCCCGAATCCAGGGACTGCTAGTTCAACAGCTAAACATGCACAGCCACTGCAAGTCAGTGGAGAACTTGGAAAAACTAGTTGTACATTGTTTTAAAAGAAAATAAAATCCATCAGATCAAAAGACTGAAGTCTGACAGTGCATGTTTTTCCTTCAATTGTGTGTTTAGTAATTTGATAGTGCATGAATGAATGCATATTTTAAGATTTAATTGTGCATGGAATTGGTGGCTTCAGTTATTACGGTATTACAAGAGTGTAAATAGATTTTGGAGGAAAGGGAGAGATACAGGGCACAGTCAGTTCAGATGAATTCAAGCAGCCCACTGAAAAAATCTTTTAGAAATGAAAGAACTGTAGAATGTGCTGTCATCAGATACCCCTTCTGCTCTCCAGAAACCCCTCACCATTGTTTCGTATCAGAACTGATTTTCATAACTGAGTACCACCCAGCTGACCAGATTCAGCAGTATTTTGTCATTTGGGCTACTACTGATAGAATATTCAGCAATTTTTTAAAATAAATACAACAATTACCATTTGGGAGATATTTTTGTTGACCAACGTAATTTCTGGGCAACAAAGACAAATGAATGTGTACTTTCATGCACCAGTTTTAATTTAATGTTATTTACCACTCTGCTGCCTTATAAAATACTGAAATACTGCAACCCCAAAGTTTCACCAGCCTCCAAATAACGTCTCCAGTGCTAATATTAAACTGCTATAGATGGGTAATTAGGCTACTATAGTAGTGCATATATATTTTTAGCGTACTATAATGCCATTAAATGAATAAAAATTAGTTTTCCTCTTCATTCTTGATACAATCTTACCCATAATTAGAAATAATACAAAGCACACAGCAAATAAATAAATAAATAAATGGTAGTAGCACTTGCATTAAATTCAACTGCAAGTAAGAATTGAACTGATTAACAAAACAACAACTGAGCTCAAGCAAGGCTACCAAACTGGTGTTGGCTAAAACAGGAATGGGTGATAACTGATAGTGCTATGGATGAATACAAAGGGCATGCAAAAAGTTTTGCACAGTTGTCTCTAATTTATTTATTTTTTGCAGGAGGAGAATGAAATTTTTGTGAACATACTTGGAAAATTTTGCTATACATTGAGCCTACTCAATGTAGCCTCCATCAGCTGTGACACATCTGGCCCAAAGTTCTTTCCATGATGTAAATGCACTTTGGTAAAATTCTGGGGATTGCCTTTTACACCATCGCTTGACACAGGAAATAAGGTCTTTCTCACTATCAAATGATTTACCAAGCAGGTGGGCCTTCAGACTACTAAAGAGGTAAAAATCAGATGGAGCCAAGTCTGGATTGTAGGGATGATGAGGAACAATTTTCCAACCCATTTTCCTGATTTTCACCTGCGCCATAAGGGCTGTATTGGGTTTGGCATTGTCATGGTGTAGTCTGATGAGCTGACCCTGAAGCTGTGGTCTGTGGGTCTTGAAGGCATATTGCTGCTTGTCCAATGACAAAAAGTAACAGTCCCAGTTAATTGTGGAGCCAAGTTTCAAAAAGTCAATGAAAATGACACCACACTGATCCCAGAAGGAGGAGGCCATCACCTTTCTGCCTGCTGTTTGTGAAAGTCTTGGTTTCTTCTTCCGAGCGGAACCCGGACGACGCCATTCCATGGATTGGGTTTTGCTCTCAGGTTCGGACAAAAACAACCCTGTTTCATTCTGGGTAATGATGCCGTCAAAACACTGTTTCCACCCTTCAGTAAAGGTCTTCATGAGATCCTCGCACACATTCTTCCTAATCATTTTAATTTCTCTTGTTAATAATCTTGGCACCCAAAATGCACAGATTTTTCTGTACCCTAGTGACTGTACCAGTGATAACACACTACCCAATGACAAACAAGTCATTTCAGCAAGCTGCTGTGTCATCACACATCTGTCATTTTTAATGATTTGAGCAACGGTCTCCTTATTCACATCACTCAATGCCATCAATGGCCAACCGCATCATGGATTGTCCAGTAGAGAAAAATCACCTTCTTTAAACCTCTGCAACCACTGTTGGATACTGCTGTGATCCACTGTGTCCTGCCCATAAACAGGTAGCAACTGCCTGTGGATCGATGTTACAGAGTCATCACCGATCTTGAACAGGATTTCCATCACCGACTGTTGTCACAACTTGACATCTATTTCACGGTCCATTATGGCTCACCTGTAAATAAAAGAAAATTATTTTATATACCAACTTATAGCTAAATGTTCCAAGTATGTTCACAAAAATTTCATTCTCCTCCTGCAAAGAATAAAACAATTAGAGACGACTGTGCAAAACTTTTTGAATGCCCTTTGTAGTTAGTTTACATTTATAGTTGCTGACTGTCAATCTTGCTGACTGTCAGTAGTGTGTATCCATTTTTCGTCATATGATTGAAAATCAAAATATCTTCCAGTTTTGCTGCACGGCACATAGGTAATGTGTAATTTCATATAGGTGTTTTTTTTGGGGGGGGGGGGGGTCTGGATGCCTCCCCACACCCCACCCTCTACCTCCTTTGCCTACATCCTTGTCACCTGTTACTCAGGGTCTTCAAAAAGATGATTGTGTAATAATTGTAAGGCATCCGGCAACAATTTGGACCATTGTCTTAATTATACAATTATGGATGATATCAGGAATATTGCTGAGAATGTTGCTCACATTAGGCTGAAGATTGTGTCTCTCATTCAGTGTTATGATAAACTTTGAATCAACTATTTGTGGAACCTGTAGCTGTAGAGCTGGAGAAATTGCCAAAATGAGACAGTCACATGTGGGTGGGCAGAAACATATAACTGAAACTTTCTATTGACCAAAAAATTCACTCTCATATATAACCAGAAACATTAGGGGGAACTTCAGTTCACTACTATGTATGTTCCCTGATCATAGTGTCATCATTGGAGGGTGCTTTAAATCATCCAACAAACAGAATAGTTACAGCTTTGTAAGTGGTGTAGGTGACAGGACATCCTGCGAAACAATGCTAAATGCCTTCTCTGGAAATTAACTAGAACAGGTAGTTCGGAAACTCACTCACGATAGAAATAAGAGAGGAGATTAGTGTTTAATGTCTCTTCAACAATGAAGCCATTATGACTGAAATATATTGGTTCTAATGCAAGCAAATACACCTGACCTGGCCTGTTTTAGGAAATTCATGTTGACACTGGTGATTAGTGACCATCAGGTAGTTACAGCAACAATGATTACTAAAGCATAAAGAACAACTACAGTAAGGGGAAGGGTTTGTGTGTACGATAAATAAATGTCCAGACACTCTGTGACCAAAATGGTACTGAAACAGAGGATGACAGACTAAAGGCCGAAATACTAAATGTCTTTTTCCAAAGCTGTTTCACAGAGGAAGACTGCACTGTAGTTCCTTCTCTAGATTGTTGCACAGATTACAAAATGGTAGATATCAAAATAGACGACAGAGGGATAGAGAAACAATTAAAATTGCTCAAAAGAGGAAAGGCCGCTGGACCTGATGAGATACCAGTCCGATTTTACACAGAGTATGCGAAGGAACTTGCCCCCCTTCTTGCAGCGGTGTACCGTAGGTCTCTAGAAGAGCATAGCGTTCCAAAGGATTGGAAAAGGGCACAGGTCATCCCAGTTTTCAAGAAGGGATGTCGAACAGATGTGCAGAACTATAGACCTATATCTCTAATGTCGATCAGTTGTAGAATTTTGGAACACATATTATGTTTGAGTATAATGACTTTTCTGGAGACTAGAAATCTACTCTGTAGGAATCAGCATGGGTTTCAAAAAAGATGGTCGTGTGAAACCCAGCTCACGCTATTCGTCCACGAGACTCAGAGAGCCATAGACACGGGTTCACAGGTAGACGCCGTGTTTCTTGACTTCCGCAAGGTGTTCGATACAGTTCCCCACAGTCGTTTAATGAACAAAGTAAGAGCATATGCACTATCAGACCAACTGAGTGATTGGATTGAAGAGTTCCTAGATAACAGAACGCAGCATGTCATTCTCAATGGAGAGAAGTCTTCCGAAGTAAGACTGATTTCAGGTGTGCCGCAGGGGAGTGTCATAGGACCGTTGCTATGCACAATATACATAAATGACCTTGTGGATGACATCTGAAGTTCACTGAGGCTTTTTGCAGCTGATGCTGTGGTGTACAATGGAAAATTGTACTGAAATGCAAGAGGATCTGTAGCGAATTGAAGCATGGTGCAGGGAATGGCAATTGAATCTCAATGTAGACAAGTGTAATGTGCTGCGAATACAAAGAAAGATAGTTCCCTTATCATTTAGCTACAAAATAGCAGGTCAGCAACTGGAAGCAGTTAATTCCATAAATTATCTGGGAGTATGCATTAGAAGTGATTTAAAATGGTATGATCATATAAAGTTGATTGTCGGTAAAGCAGATACCAGACTGAGATTCATTGGAAGAATCCTAAGGAAATGCAATCCGAAAACAAAGGAAGTAGGTTACAGTACGTTTGTTTGCTCACTGCTTGAATACTGCTCAGCAGAGTGGGATCCGTACCAGATAGGGTTGATAGAGGAGATAGAGAAGATCCAACGGAGAGCAGTGCGCTTCGTTACAGGATCATTTAGTAATCACGAAAGCGTTACGGAGATGATAGATAAACTCCAGTGGAAGACTCTGCAGGAGAGACGCTCAGTAGCTCGGTACGGGCTTTTGTTAAAGTTTCGAGAACATACCTTCACCGAAGAGTCAAGCAGTATATTGCTCCCTCCTACGTATATCTCACGAAGAGACCATGAGGATAAAATCAGAGAGATTAGAGCCCACACAGAAGCATACCGACAATCCTTCTTTCCACGAACAATACGAGACTGGAATAGAAGGGAGAACCAATAGAGGTACTCAGGGGACCCTCCGCCACACACCGTCAGGTGGCTTGCGGAGTATGGATGTAGATGTAGGTAAACTAGATAAAGCTATAGTTGTGTCATATCTCAACAAGGAAACTTAAACATTTATCACTGACAGGAGCCTGTAGAGGAACTGTGGCTCAAGCTTAAAAGAATACTTGACTAAGCACACATCTACTTAGTAGAAAAGTTCATGATGGGAGTGACCTTCCATGGTATTCAACCACTGTAAAGACAGCAACTACTCTATAATAGATATAAAACAAAGCATAAGCCTATAGACAGACATATTCTGAATTAAACACATTTTCCTGTCAAAAGAGCAATGCAAGAAGAATTCAATGCCTTTTGTAGCTGAAACTTATCAAAAGGTCTCTCACAATATCCAAATAAATTCTGGTCATATGTATAAAGGAAGAACAAAAAGTTTCCATTTGAGGGTGTTGCTGCTGCATATATGAAATGCACACACTTTATTCAACATGTAAACATCACTATAGATATCTGGATCCAGGTTATGACATGTTAGATATGCCTGCCATCCTTGGCAATGGTGTGGTGCAGACGAAAACAAAATTCTGCATGACCCACTCAAATGCCAGAACATTGATGCTATTGATGACCTTCTGAATGGCTGTTTTCAGCTCAGCAATGGTTTTTGGGGTTATTGCTGTACACTTTGTCTTTAATACAGCCCCACAAAAAGGAGTCACATGTGTTCAGATCCAGAGAATATGGCAGCCAATTGAGGCCCATGTCAGTGGCCTCAGAGTACCCCAGAGCCAGAATACAGTCCCTAAAGTGCTCCTCCAGGTCATCAAACACACTCCTACTTCTATGGGGTCGAGGTCCATCTTGCATGAACCACATCTTGTCAAAATCAGGGTCACTTTGGGTAATGGGAATGATATCTTCCAAAACCTTCACATACCATTCAGTAGTCAATGTTTACAGCTTCTGCATAGGTAGTGTTCCTGCTGCTGTCGAAGAATCCTGTCAGTGTGTTCTGACACTTCAGCTGAGTGTTTACTTAAGTTTTCACAACACTGAATGAAACATATATTCTTCAAAGTTCCTACTTTCTTCTGAACATGTAATTCAACAACCTGTGCAGGAACAGCAACACACAGTTGAAGTAGCAGCTTTCCGTGTAGAGCAACTTTATGCATGTATCAATGACCTACATCTACAGGTACTTCCATACTCTGCAAACCACCAAGAGGTGCCTGGCAGAGGGTACATCCCACTGTACTACTTATTAGGGTTTATCCTGTTCCATTAACATATGGAGCACGACAAGAATGATTGTCTGAATGCCTCCATGTGTGCAGTAATTATTATAATCTTATCTCCAAGATCCCTATGTGAATGATACATAGGGGATTGGAGTACGTTAGGCAGTTCTTGAAACTTTGTTAAGAGACTTTCTCGGGATAATTTATGGCTGTTTTCAAGAGTCGTCCAGTTCAGTTCCTTCAGTAACACTATAACACACTTCCATGGATTAAACAAACCTGTGATCATTCGTGCTACCCTTCTCTGTATACACTGAATATCCTATTAATCCTATCTGGTACATGTCCCACTCACTTGAGAATATTCTAGAATAGGCTGCACAAGTGATTTGTAACCAATCTCCTTTATAGACTGGTTGCACTTCCCCAGTATTCTACCAATAAATCAAAGTTTACCACCTGCTTTACCCTTGACTGAACCTATGTGATCATTCTATTTCATATTTGATTTGATTTTTTATTGGTCCAGTTTTATCATACAGCACAAATTGTACAATTGATATTGGACAGGTCAAAGATAAGTTACAATAATACATAGTATTAGCAAAATAGTAGGCAAATTAAAAATAGGTACCTATTACAATTAATTTTGTTACGTATTCAGAAATTCTCTGACAGAATAGAAACAGTGCTTCATTAGAAATGCCTTTAGTTTAACTTTAAATATTGGATGAGCAGCATTTTTTATTTCCTCTGGTATCTTATTGTGTAGTGTTACACCAATGTTAATTATGCTCCTCTGATAGGTGGTGCTTTTGTGATATTTGTGATGTACATTTGATTTCCCTCTGGAACTATAGTTGTGTACATTTTTTGTTCTGTAGCAGTTTGCCTGTTTGCAGGAGGTAGTCCCTAGTGAACAAGATAGTTTCATAAATGAATAAACTTGGAACATTTAGAACACCAAGCTCAGTAAAATGGGATTTACAGGACTCCATCTTTTTAAGGTCACAAATTATTCTTAGAGCTCTTTTTTGCATTCTAAAAACCTTTACACTGTGAGTTGAGTATCCTCAGAAAATGATCCCATATTGGACTAGTGAGTGGAACTGTGCAGAGTATGCCTTTAGTACTGTTGTTTTGCTTGTTGTAGCCTTTAAAATTCTTAGGCCATAGCACACAGATAATAGTTTTCTAGACAAGTTATTTATATGTATGTCCCACTTTTAAGTCTTGCTGAACTCATAGACCCAAAAATTTTTGTGACACATTTTCTAGGGGATCACTTTTTCATTGTGCTTGAATAGACATTTGATTAGTTGGGGGAATTAAATGAAAATCAACACACACAGTTTTTTCAGTATTTATAATGAGATTGTTTTTTTTTGTGAACCACTCAGAAAGTCTTTTCATAGAACTTTCTGCTCTGGACTGCAAAGTTTCTGGACTGGATCCAGTGAGCAATATGCTGGTGTCATCGGCAAACAGGATAGTTTTTGTGGGACTCATATTCAACTAAGTCATCCACGTAAGTTAAGAAGAGTATTGGACCTAAGATTGAGCCCTGTGGTACGTCATATTTTATTGGCAATTCGCTAGAAAGAAAGGAGTTGTTTCTTGTTTTATTCATACTGAAGTGATACTTTCTGCCTGCAGTTTTTTTTAGATATGAACACAACCAGCCATGTGCTGCACCTCTTACTCCTCATCTTTCTAATTTTTCAAGCAGAATGTTATGGCCCAGGACTTCAAAGGCTTTTGATAGATCTAGAAAAATACCTGCAGCTAATTTATGTTGATCACGGGATTTCAAAATGCAGTCTAAGAATTCGAAAATAGCTGTCTGTGTAGATTTATTTTCTAAAACCACGTTGTTGTACTGTAAGAGGTGCATATTTATTTATGATGCTTAAAAGCCTGTCGTAGAAGAGTTTTTCTAGAATTTTTGAGAAGAAACTTAACTGTGACACGGGTTGATAGTTTGATATTTTTTCAGAAGAACCTTTCTTTAGCAGTGGTGAAACTTTTGCTATTTTAAAAATATCTGGAAATACAACAGTTTTTAAAGAGAGGTTGAAAATTTTTGCCGAGTGGTTTGCTATGTGGTGAGCAAACGATTTTAATATGAAATCATGTACTTCATCAAGACTACTTGACATTTTATTGCGTAATGATTTAATTTTACTTGTAATTTCATTGGGGTTATGTTTCATAAACATACATAGAAGCAGTCGAGATCACTGACTTGCTGGAGAAACTTGGGACTGGTCTTTGACAGTGTACTTGAATGAGGTCTTCAGCTAGTGAAGTAAAGTATTCATTGAATTTTTCCACAATTGAATTTGGGTCTGTGACTTTTGAGCCTTCTAGTGTTAATGATACATTCATTTTCTTTGGCACTGAACTACATGTTTCTTTCCTTATAACTCTCCAGGTGGATCTTATTTTGTTAGATGAGTTTCTTATGAAATTGTCATTTCACATAATTTTTGCCTCTTTGACTACTCTACCATAGTTTCTTTTGTAGGCTTTTGAATAATCTGCGAATTCTTGGGTTACTCTATATTTCTTATAACAGTACTGCACAAATCTGTTTCTCTCACTGGAAATTTTTATGCCTTTAGTTACCCATTGCTTATTATTGTTACGTTTTACTGTTTTTACTACTTTTGGAAATGCTACATTAAAATAGTGAAGTAAGATGCTCTGAAAACTCAGGTACATGCTATCAACATTGATCTGAGTGGCGATGCATTCCCAGTTTTCCTTCGCCAGTAAGAGATTAAAAATTTTTCAACTACTTTTTCAGAACTGCTACTACTTGTTGGCATTTCTATACATAGTAGCTGTGCCTCATGATCACTATAACCCATGCTCAGTACTCTGCTTGTGGATCTGTAATTTGTTTCTGAGATGAATATTTGGTCAATAATGTAATTTGTGCATTCTGTTAATCTTGTTGGGCAGTGTATTGTGGGGATCATATTGACTGTGTTGGTCATATTTATCAAAGCATCTCTGATGCTGCTGTCTTTGGAAAAATCAATATTGAAATCCCCTACAAAGTGATACAAACCAGGTATTTGCAGGAGTTGGCCAATTCCAGCAGCAACTAATTAAATTATAGTCATAGGATACTACAGTTTTTCATCTTGTGAAGTGGAAAATTTTACATTTCTGAACATTTAAAGCAAGTTGCAAATCTCTGCACCACTTTGAAATCTTATCAAGATCTGATTGAATATTTATGCAGCTTCTTTCAGATAGTCTTTCACTGCAGATAACTGCATCATCTGCAAAATCCTGATTTTACTATTAATATTGTCTGCAATGACATTAAAAGACAAAATCAACAGCAAGAGTCCCAATACACTTCCCTGGAGCACACCTTAAGTTACTTCAACATCTGACGACGACTCTTCATCCAAGAAAACATACTGTGTTCTCCCTACCAAAAATTCCTCAATCCAGTCACAAATTGCACTTGATACCCCATATGATCATACTTCTGACAATAAGTGTAGGTATGGTATTGAGTCAAATGCTTTTTGGAAATCAAGAATATGCATCTATCTGACTGCCTCGATCTAAATGTTTCAGAACATCGAGTGAAGAAAGTGCGAGTTGGGTTTCACATGATCAATGTTTTTGAAATCCGTTGCTCGTTTTTGGGGGGAAGGAGACCAGACAGCGAGGTCATCGGTCTCATCGGATTAGGGAAGGAAGTCGGCCGTGCCCTTTGAAAGGAACCATCCCGGCATTTGCCTGGAGCGATTTAGGGAAATCACGGAAAACCTAAATCAGGATGGCCGGACGCGGGATTGAACCGTCGTCCTTCCGAATGCGAGTCCAGTGTGTTGAAATCCGTGCTGGTTAGCATTGAGATCATCCTGTTCAAGATACCTCATTATGTTTGAGCTCAGAATATGTTCTAAGATTCTACAACAAATTGCTGTCAAGGGTATTGGACAGTAGTTTTGTGGATCACTTCTATTACTCTGCTTGTAGATGGGTGTGACCTTTTGTCTTTTTCCAAGAACTGGGCACAGTTTTCTGTTTGAGGGATCTATGATAGGTCATAGTTAGAAGAGGGGATAACTCACCTGCAAATTCAGTATACAATCCGACAGAGATTCCATCGAATCCTGGAGCTTTGTTCAATGTTAATGACGAGCTGTTTCTCAACACCACTGACGCTAATACTTATTTCATTCATCTTTTCGGTGGTAGAAGGATTAAACTAGAGCAATTCTCATGGGTTTTCTTCCGTAAAGCTACATTTCAGCTGTTGCTTTGCTATCCTCAGTTTCATTTCCTGTCTCATTCACTAGGGACTGGACACTAACTTTGGTACCACTGACGGCCTTCAGATACAGCCAGAATTTCTTTAGGCTCTGTGAAAAATCACTTGACAATCATTCAGCATCACTCTTTGTTTTACGCCTATTACACAGTAATCTCTGTTTCTTTACTGTGACCGTAAACCATGGAGGTTCCCTCCCATTATGCACTGTTCTACTGGGTACATATCTATCCAGTGCATGGTCAACCATTCTCTTAAACTTGAGCCAGTGTTCCTCTACATGCTCCTGCCCTGTGCTGAAAGTTTCAAGTTCCTCACTGAGATATGGCATTACTGATTTTTTTTATTTAGTTTACTGAACATATATATCTTTCTGCTCGTTTTAGTTGTCCTTTGTACTATGGTAATCACTGTTGCCACAACTGCGTCATGCTCACTGAAAGTTTCACATTCCTCATTGATATATGGCACTACTGATTTCTCATCTAGTTTACCAAACATATATATCTTTTTGATTGGTTTAGTTGTCCTTTGGTAATCATTGTTGCCACAACCGCATCATGTTCTCCGATACCAGTTTCGATGTGGACATCCTCAAAGAGGTCAGGTTTACTTATTGTCATTAGATCCAACATACTTCCATCATGAGTTGGGTTCTTAAGTATCTGTTATAGGTAGCTTTAGTAAAGTTTCGCATGAAGTCTTGTCACACCCACCACTAACAAAACTATAATTTTCCAAATTAACAGTTGGATGTTTAAAGTCTCCACCAATGATTAGATTATGATTGGGGGACTTATGTACATGTGATCTGAGGTTTCCTCTAAAATTTTAGAAGAGCAAATCACTGGACAGAATTACTTGCATTTTCTGGGAAATTCATTTGTTGAACACCCTGAGGATGTTCCTTTGCCACGTAGATAGCAACACTGAAGAGCCAAAGAAACTGGTACACCTGCCTAATATCGTGAAGGGACCCTGCGAGCACACACAAGTGCTACAACACAATGTGGCATGGACTTGACTAATGTCTGAAGTTGTGCTGGAGGGAACTCACACCATGAGTCCTGCAGGGATGTCTATAAAGCTTTAAGAGTACAAGTGGCTGGAGATTTCTTCTGAGCAGCACACTGCATGGCATCCCAGATATGCTCAATAATGTTCATGTCTGGAGAGTTTGGTGGCCAGCAGAAATGTTTAAATTCAGAAGAGTGTTCTTGGAGCCACTCTGTAGCAATTCTGGACATGTAGGGTGTCGCACTGCCCTGCTGGAATTACCCAAGTCTGTTGGACTGCAAAATGGACATGAATGGATGCAGATGATCAGACTGGATGCTTATATACATGTCACCTGTCAAGAGTGATATCTAGATGTATCAGGGGGTCTCATATCACTGCAACAGCACATGCCCCACGCCATTACAGAGCCTCCACCAGATAGAACAGTCTCCTGCTGACATGCAGGGTCCATGGATTTATGAGTTTGCCTCCATACCCGTACATGTCCATCCACTTGATACAATTTGAAACGAGACTTGTCCGATCAGGCAACATGTTTCCAGTCATCAACAGTCTAATGTCAGTGTTCACGGCCCAGGCAAGGTGTAAAGCTTTGTATCATGCAGTCATCAAGGGTACACGAGTTGGCCTTCAGCTCTGAAAGACCATATTGATGATGTTTCGTTGAATGGCTCACATGCTGACACTTGTTGATGGCCCAGCATCGAAATCTGCAGCAATTTGCAGAAGGGTTGCACTTCTGTCACCTTGAATAATTCTCTTCGGTCGTCATTGGTCCTGTTTGCAGGATATTTTTCTGGCTGCAGCAATGCCAGAGATTTGATGTTTTACTGGATTCCTGATATTCATGGTACACGCGTGAAATGGTCGTACTGGCACATTCTCACTTCATCGCTACCTCGGAGATGCTGTGTCCAATTGCTCGTGCGCCGACTATAATGCCACGTTCAAACCCACTTAAATCTTGATAACCTGCCATCGTAGCAGTAGTAACTGATCTAACAACTGCACCACACTTATTGTCGTATATGGGCGTTGCTGACCACAGCACTGTATTCTACCTGTTTACGTATCTATGTATTTGAATACACATGCCTATACCAGTCTCTTTGGCGCTTCAGTGTACGTGCTTCCAGCACGATGGAGCTCTCCACATTCTACCAGATAGGTGAGGGACCATCTCAACCGAAATTACCCTAATTCTGGATGGTCATGGCAGTACAATTAGCTGCCCACCAAAATTGTCAGACATTATGCCATTATATTTTTGTTGACGGGATTGGATGAGTCTGAGTAGTACAAATGAAAGGTGACTACACGAGATTAACTCCTTGGGAATATTGCAGATGCTATGCCCTCATTAGGAAACATGCAGATGCACTCAGATGAGCAACAAACATTTTCTCCCATTCCAGAATGAGATTTTCACTCTGCAGCCGAGTGTGCGCTGATATGAAACTTCCTGGCAGATTAAAACTGTGTGCCCGACCGAGACTTGAACTCGGGACCTTTGCCTTTCGCGGGAAAGTGCTCTACCATCTGAGCTACCGAAGCACGACTCTCGCCCGGTACTCACAGCTTTACTTCTGCTAGTATCTCGCCTCCTACCTTCCAAACTTTACAGAAGCTCTCCTGCGAATCTTGCAGAACTAGCACTCCTGAAAGAAAGGATACTGCCGAGACATGGCTTAGCCACAGCCTGGGGGATGTTTCCAGAATGAGATTTTCACTCTGCAGCGGAGTGTGCACTGATATTTCGCGGGCAAAAGGCAAAGGTCCCGAGTTCGAGTCTCGGTCAGGCACACAGTTTTAATCTGCCAGGAAGTTTCATATCAGCGCACACTCTGCTGTAGAGTGAAAATCTCATTCTGGAAACATCCCCCAGGCTGTGGCTAAGCCATGTCTCCGCAGTATCCTTTCTTTCAGGAGTGCTAGTTCTGCAAGGTTTGAAGGAGAGCTTCTGTAAAGTTTGGAAGGTAGGAGACGAGATACTGGCAGAAGTAAAGCTGTGAGTACCGGGCGTGAGTCGTGCTTCGGTAGCTCAGATGGTAGAGCACTTGCTTGCAAGAGGCAAAGGTCCCGAGTTCGAGTCTCGGTCGGGCACACAGTTTTAATCTGCCAGGAAGTTTCATTTTCTCCCATGCGTGCACAAATACATTCTAGTTGACACCGGGTTTTTCAAACGTTTATTGTGAACTATACAATTGCTGTAATGCGATGTGTACGATAATGCTCAGAGAAGAATGCGTTAATAAAAATTCACAACCCGGTAAGAATACTGACACAACTAAAAAAACGCAATACCTGAGAAAAATTGATTTAAAGAATTCTACACGACTTGTAATGGAATAATATAAACTTCCTTTTAATTTCAGGTAAGTATTTTTGGCAGTAAATTCCATTTTTTTAAACAACAGTAATATAGACATGTAGTTAATTTTTCATAAGCATTGAATTTTTTAGTTGTGTCACTATTCTTGCTGGAGTGCAATGTATTTTCCATTTGATACTCTGTAAAACTATTGTGCATGTGTATGTCTAACAATACACTGAATACAGAAAATAAACAACAATGTTATATTAAATATATTCTACCTAGATAACCATTCAGAACACGGCATTTGTCCACGTAATGTTTTTCACTTCAAATGATATTCCTGAATACTGACCATTCCTCCGGGAACACCCTGTATAAAGAATGTGTAGTTGATTAGCTTCTGTTTTAACTGTAATATACTGCAGATACCTTTTTTGGGGGGGGGGGGGGGGGGGGGGGAATCTGTAACTTCTTGTGACTGGAAGACAGCGCAGGTCATACGCGGCTACAAGAAGGGCAGCAGAAGAGACTCACAAAACTGATGCACAACCTTGTTGACATCCAGCTGTTGAGGATTCCTAGAATATATTCTGAGCTTAAACATAATGACATACCTCAGACAAAATGATCTCTTCCATGATAACCAGAATAGATTTTGAAAACACAGGTCGTGCTAAATTCATCTCGCATATTTCTTACATGACTTTCTGAAAGCAATAGATCAAGAAAATCTCATGGATGCAGTGTTTTGTGACCTCTAGAAAGGATTTGACTAAGCACCCTATGACAGTATGGTCATATGGAGTATCAAATGAAATAGATGACTGAACTGACGGTTTCTTGATAGGGAGGACACAGATTGTTATCTTGGATGCAGAATCGTTGATGCAGGGAGAAGTAAGGTCAGGATTACCCCCCAGGAAAGTGTGGTGGGGTTCTTCCTAGTTATGTCGCACATTAATGAACTGGCAGACAATATTTACAAGAACCTCAGACTTTTGCAAAGACTGCAGTTACTTATAACGATGTACTATATGAAAAAAAAGCTGCACAAATATCCAGTCAGATCTTGACAATGTTTTCTAATTTCCTTTTTAAAGGAACATTAAGCAAAACAAGATACACTCCAAACCTGCACATCATAAAGTAAAAGAGTCCCATCTAGGGTTGTAAGTTGTATCATGGTTGCCACAAGTATCCTCAAGTGAAATTCTCTGATTTCCAGACAAGTTTTAGCATTTATCCTGACAAATTTTGAGATAACAACAATGAGTAAAGATGTAAGTTGACAATCTGACTTTGCAGCCACAGAACAAGAAATAATTGTGCCAAAGAAGGAAATATCTAAATAAAACTTGCAAGCAGGCAGCGTTTGCTAATGTGAGCAAAAATCTTAAGAGCTAACATCAACATCTTTGTAATGAACTGTTTTTAGATGGAGAAAGCAAGCAAAATCACATGTGTATTTCATTTAGACCACTGATGTTATTTTATTTCAATAAAACAAAACACATTTGGTGACAAAAATATGCATTTCCTTGGAGTTGCAAAACAGATTTAAAATAACTTCACTGATTTCGGAAATAATCTTGGAAAAAATAGGTCTCTTGAAAGATTTGTATAAGGTGGGGAAAAGAGTTATGTAAAACCACAATATAAGTGCCCGCCAATAAAATGGTTATACTATGTTCATTACTGTTGGTTATTACCCACTGTGTTACATGTATTATTTTACAGGTATTAATTGATTTTTCTTTCAAGAAATATTTGCACACAATGGGTACAAACCATCAGCGACTGCCAAAATTTTCTTCTTCTTATCGACCATACTTTCTAATATATAAACTACTTTCGAAGTGTCGGAATGTACAAAAACACATAAAATGTCTATAAAACCCCACACATTGCAATATACTGGCGGTGAGACAGTCGCAATTTCTGAAATCCATCACCTGTGGCCTCTGACCTACTGAGGAATACTGCAGTCCTGTTGTTGTGGTCTTCAGTCTAGACGCTGGTTTGATGCAGCTCTCCATGCTACTTTATCCTGTGCAAGCGTCTTCATCTCCAAGTAACTACTGCAACCTTTATCCTGAATCTGCTAAGTGCATTCATTTCTTGGTCTCCCTCTATGATTTTTGCCCTCGATGCTTCCCTCTAATACTAACTGGTGATCCCTTGATGTCTCAGAAAGTGTCCTACCAACCGAACCGTTGTTCTAGTCAAATTGTGCTACAAATTCCTCTTCTCCCCAATTCTATTCAGTACCTCCTCATTAGTTAAGTGATCTATCCATCTAATCTTCAGCACTCTTCTGTGGCACCACATTTTGAGAGCTATTTTCTTCTTGTCTAAACTATTTATTGTCCATGTTTCACTTCCAAACATGGTTACACTCCATACAAATACTTTTAGAAACGACTTCCTGACACTTAAATCTATACTCTATGTTAAAAAATTTCTCTTCTTCACAAACGCTTTCTTTGCCATAGCCAGTCTACATTTTATATCCTTTCTACTTTGACCATCATCAGTTATTTTGCTCCCCAAATAGCAAAACTCATCTACTAAAATGTCTTGTTTCCTGATCTAATTCCCTCAGCATTACCTCATGACTACATTCCATTATCCTCGTTTTGCATTTGTTGATGTTTATCTTATAGCCTCCTTTCAAGACACTGTCCATTCCGTTCAATTGCATTCCAGATCCTTTGCCATGTCTGACACAATTACAATGTCGTCGGCAAACTGCAAAGATTTTATTTCTTCTCCATGGATTTTAATTCCTAGCCCAAATTTTTCTTTTGTTTCCTTCACTGCTTGCTCAGTATACATCAGGGATAGGTTACAATCCTGTCTTACTCCCTTCTCAACCTCTGCTTTCCTTTCATGCCCCTCAACTCTTAAAACTGCCATCCGGTTTCTGTACAAATTGTAAATAGCCTTTCGCTCACTGTATTTTACCCCTGCCACCTTCAGAATTTGACAGAGTATTCCAGTCAACATTGTCAAAAGCTTTCTCTAAGTCTAGAAATGCTACAAATGTAGGCTTTCCTTTCCTTAATCTATCTTCTAAGATAAATCGTAAGTTGAGTATTGCCTTGGCTGTTCCAACATTTCTAAAAAAACCCATACTGATCTTCCCTGGGGTCAGCTTCTAGCACTTTTTCCCATTCATCTGTGAAGAATTTGTGTTAGTATTTTGCAGCCATGACTTAGTAAACTGATAATGCAATAGTTTTCAAAACTGTCAATGCCTGCTTTCTTTGGTATTGGAATTATTACATTCTTCTTGAAGTCTGAGGGTATTTCACCTGTCTCACATCTTGCTCACCAGGTGGAAGAGTTTTGTCATGGCTATCTCTCCCAACACTATCAGTAATTCTAATGGAATGTTGTCTACTCCCAGGGCTTTGTTCTGACTTGGGTCTTTCTGTGCTCTGTCAAATTCTTCACACAGTATCATTTCTCCCATTTCATCTTCATCTTTGTCCTCTTCCATTTCCATAATATTGCCCTCAAGTATGTCACCCTTGTAAAGACCCTCCATACACAACTTCCACTTTTCTGCTTTCCCTTCTTTGCTTAGGACTGGTTTTTCCTCCGAGCTCTTGATATTCATACAGGTGGTTCTCTTTTCTCCAAAGGTCTCTCTTAATTTTCCTATAGGCAGTACCTGTCTTACCCCTAGTGACATACGCCTCCACATCCTTATATTTGTCCTCTAGCCATTATTGCTCAGCCTTTTTGCACTTCCTGTCAATATCATTTTTTGGATGTTTGTATTCCCTTTTGCCTGCTTCATTTACTGCATTTTTATATTTTCTCCTTTCATCAATTAAATTCAATATCTCTTCTTTTCCTATAGATTTCTACTAGCCCTTGTCTCTTTACCTACTTGATCCTCTGCTGCCTTCACTATTTCATCTCTCAAAGTTACCTATTCTTCTACTATATTTCTTTCTCCTGTATTTGTCAATTGTTCCCTAATGCTCTCTCTGAAACTCTCTACAGCCTGAGGTTCTTTTATTTTTTACAGGTCCTGTCTCCTTAAATTCGTGACTTTTTGCAGTTTCTTCAGTTTTAATCTACAGTTCATAATAAATTGTGGCCGGAGTCTGCATTTGTCCCTGGAAATTTCTTACAATTTAAAATCTGGTTCCTAAATCTCTGTATTACCATCATATAATCTATCTGAAATCTTCCAGTGTCTCCAGGCCTCTTCCTCGTATACAACCTTCTTTCAAGATTCTTAAACCACGTGTTAGTTATGATTAATTTATGCTCTGCACAAAATTCTACCAGGCAGCTTCCTCTTTCATTCCTTACCCCCATTCCATATTCTCCTACTTTTCCTACTACCGAATTCCAGTTCCCCTTGACTATTAAATTTTCGTCTCCCTTCACTATCTGAATAATTTCTTTTATCTTATCAAACGTTTCTTCAACCTCTTCCTCATCTGCGGAGCTAGTTGGCATATAAACTCGTACCACTGTGGTAGGCTGGTTTGGGATGTAAAGGGACCAAACTACAGGGTCATCTGTCCCTTCTTCCTGATGCAAACGAGGCTCAAGGTAAAACAACACTCAAATTTAATTTGTGGAGGTAAAATGGGGTAAAAGAATGGGGAACCACACCGAAAGAGAAGGTGTGAGCTTCATGTCTATCTTGGTTATAATAATGCAATCACTATGCTATTCTTAGTGGCTTATCTGTACTCCTATTTTTTTTTTAAATTCATTAATAAACCTACTCCTGCATTACCCCTATCTGATTTTGCACTTATCACCCTGTATTCACCTGACCATGGATAAACCACATAAATCCATGGCATTATGCCACACACAAACAGACCCGGCCTGCACGCTGGTTGGTGAGACTGGATCTTATGGGCAGGATATGCACATTAGTGAGAAAGGAAGAGCTTCAGATCGGCTGGCCCGAACCATTACACACACCTGCAGAAATGGCCTGTCATGAAAATTCACTGGTGTGGCCAGCTATTCAGGAGTCACAGACAGTATGTTGATGAAATGGTACCGCAGTGATCAATCCATGCAAATGATAACTTATGCAAATACTCTGAAAATTAATAATAATGATGATAGGTAGCAACTCACCATAAAGATGATCACTGAGATGCAGACAGACGCATAGCAAAGACACTCCACTCTCACAACTAAATTTTTGGCCATAGCCTTTGTCAGAAAGTGAGGGCACATATAACATTCACACACTCATCCAGACATAACTCATGCACACACATCCGCCACCTCTGGCTGCTGCATCTACAGTCTCTGGGAATCAGATCCAAACAAACCACACTTCACGTCCTCACTTATCTCTTGCAGCTGCAAGGCTAGCGGTGAAAAGTGGTGGCAGCACTGACTGCAAGCTGGGGCGAGTGATAGGAAGGGGAGCAGCAGTAGTAATGAGGGAGTAGAGAAGTGGCGCACGTGCTCAGCTGCACCCAACCAGTGATGATGCACGACATCTCAGTAAACAAACCATTTCATCTACTGGGACAAAAACGAGATTTTTCCAGTGTTTTTTTCCAAATGTCCCTGATATGTTTGGAATTCCCTTATTTCCAGAACCTGTGGCAACCCTGCGTATGCAAAGTAGCCTAAACAAAACATTTTTAAGTAATGGAAAACAGTCATATAATGGAGATGAAGAGTGCTGTATGGTTACACACACACACACACACACACACACACACACACACACACGAACAGTAACATAGTGACACAGCTTACAAAATTATACTATTCTTCAAGCCCCATAGTCATACACAAGTGCATCCACGTGTGTTCATTTACAATCTGTGGAGCATATCTGGGAAAACATTACCATTTATTTCACTCATATTTCTATACATAGTGTGGAACAAGAACCAGTTAGGACTTCCATTTAGTTAGGAAAAACAAACACCCAAAACAGCATTTTCTATTAGGGAATTAAATTGTATAATAAACTGCCAAATAAAATGAAAAAGATTACTACATGACATCCACTTAAAAGCAGAGTTAACACATTCTTCTTAAGTAAGGCATATGACACAATGAATAAGAGGTGGTCTCAGAGTAGAGGGAAGTAATGAAAGGAGGTAACTACAATCCCTGTCACATTTCAATATGTGGTCACGATTCACTTCTTTCACAAGGAAATCATGCGTTAAGGTGCAAAATAGTAATGTCTTGTCGTTTTCCTGGAGTTCAACCTCTCGCTCAACATGGTGGGATGCCAACTCAGTTTTTTCAGGTGGACTAAGGAGTTTAATATATGAGGCATCAAATCTGCTTTCTGAACAGATTGGAACTGGTGCAAGGGACAGGCAGCACCATGAGTTTACAACAGGTACCCTTAGTGCATTCAGCAATGAAGAATGGAACTGTGTTTTACACGAGTTACCTGAAACCACCTGTGTGTAAATCAAGTAACACTGCACAATAATGACCAACCAAACAGGATAGTTAAGCCATCAATAAACCGAGCTTATATTCAGGAGGATGAAGTTGCTCTTTCTGGCTAGCCTCATTTGTGTTTTTCTAAACCACTAAGGCAAGTGCCTAGCTGCTTCCTCAATCAACGCCATGGCTAATAACCTGTCCTATCCTCATAAAGCATATTATGTATGCTGTGTGTTGTACATTTTGAGTCACTGATTTGTTCCGTATTATACTGACAATACCTACATCGTTGTGAGATGATCCGAGGTTGAATAAAGATAAAGATGATGAAATTGGTCCCCTAATCAGGCTGCACAGCACATTAATGGAGATAATAGAGGGAAACATTCCATGTAGGAAATATATATCTAAAAACAAAGATGATGTGACTTGCCAAATGAAAGTGCTGGCAGGTCGACAGACACACAAACAAACACAAACATACACACAAAATTCAAGCTTTCGCAACAAACTGTTGCCTCATCAGGAAAGAGGGAAGGAGAGGGAAAGACGAAAGGATGTGGGTTTTAAGGGAGAGGGTAAGGAGTCATTCCAATCCCGGGAGCGGAAAGACTTACCTTAGGGGGAAAAAAGGACGGGTATACACTCGCACACACACATATCCACACAAATTCAAGCTTTCGCAACAAACTGTTGCCTCATCAGGAAAGAGGGAAGGAGAGGGAAAGACGAAAGGATGCGGGTTTTAAGGGAGAGGGTAAGGAGTCATTCCAATCTCGGGATCGGAAAGACTTACCTTAGGGGGAAAAAAGGACAGGTATACACTTGCACACACACACACACACACACACACACACACACACACACACACACATATCCATCCGCACATACACAGACTATCACAGATGATGTGACTTACCGGACCAAAGTGCTGGCAGGTCGATAGACACACAAACAAACACAAACACGAAATTCAAGCTTTCACAACAAACTGTTGCCTCATCAGGAAAGAGGGAATGTGGAATGTTTCCCTCTATTATATTCATATATATATAAAGTATCCTGAAAGCAACTGTATATGAAAAGATAGAGAGAGAGAGAGTGTTTCAAGGCTGATTATTTCTGAATATACTACAGCACATATGAGTTTATTACTAACATTTATACACATCTGATACATTTCATACATCAGTGTCTAGAAATTAATTTCTTTTGCATAAAAATAAACATAGCAAGTCTCCTCAATAAAAATGGAACATCAAACAGAAAGTACTCAACTGATTATTATGAGGTTCTTAACAATGTATCTCATCACACACATAAATGATAAATCAAGTGAAGCTGTCTCTGTCAATATTACAAATATACTTCTCAGTAGTTCAATGTAAGGGGAGGGGGGAGGGGGGGGGGGGAGAGTCGAGGTATCAGGACCTAGTTTACAGCTAACAGATTAATTACTTATTCGAATAAAACATTATTCAATACGTCATACACATACAAATATTATACTCTTAAGTGATGAAAGTGTTATCAAACCAATCAAAAAATATCAAAGTTACAAGTATGCAGTTCAGTACAGTTTTCATTCTTTCTGTATGCTTTTACTGACAAGTTCAGCAACTGAGTTACAGAATTAATTAGTATGTAAACATGTTGCATCACACACTAACAAATCATGAGAAATTGCTTTCAAAAGTGAGAAACTTTCTTCATGTGCGCGCGCCCACACACACACTACTTCTAAAGGTAATGTAAGGGCATACACCACCTATCAGCTGTCTTAACCACTGACCAAAAATATGTCGGTACTACCTAAAATGATGTGTACGAAACGATGCAAACTCAATATAGGTGTAAAGTTTTGTTAACATTTCTGGTACTTTACGGCAAAACTAACAGTAGTGTTATGAAGTGAATCATAATATGAAACATGTCAAATGACTGCTCAATCTCTGAAAGTTTCAATTGTCACAGTGCAAATGACAGGACTGCCAAAAGGATTGGCCCAAAATTCTCTCCAAATTTAGGTTTTACACTAGGCACTGAAGTATTTATGATATGCTCCGAGGCATCCCACTAGGTAGTGTCCATCACAATGACAACAAGGTATGTATTAGTAATTGCAAAGCCTTTTCCACCTGACATTTAATTTAAATGGGCTGCTTGTAATTGTAAGCTTGTGATTTTGTGTGAAGTTTCAAGTAAAGACCATAAAAGTGTAATGAAATACTCACAGAATACTATAAAAACAGGTGTAGTAAGATGATACTAACAACAGTAATACATCCCAAAAAAAGTAACTTACTGATATCAATAACCAGTTCATAAAACTGGACCCGAGTTTACATACCTATAATTAAAACAAGTTTTAATCCCTAGCTTTCCCACATATACACATTTCCTCACCATAAGGTGGACATCAAAAAAGAAAGAAGTGCAGGGGGCTGAGGAAAAACTAATGTTGCTCCAAACCATGAATAAGACGATATGAAGGCCATGTAAAAATTCTTGAAGTTGCACTACTGTCCCCCAGTTAAAAAGGATTGAGCGTTTCATTGAAAAACAAATTTTCACCTTATTCTCCCACTTATCTCATTCATTATTGCTGAAACAATTTTAAAGGAGGTCTTCATTCCCTTATGCCAAACCATTTAGCACCATTGAGATAAAAGGTTATGTACCAAATGCTATCAAGGCAAAGTTTATATTGTAAGATTTACGTAGCACAAACAAACTAATTTGCCACACATTGAATTATAATGTGATAGGCTGCCAACTGATGTAAGAGTCTGCTGAATCACCATTATAACCATATTAACACATTTCTGCAGACTCTTATCACACGAGCTCGCAGTTGCAAATTTTATTTTATTTTATCTTTTAAGTGACATGTTGTGTAACATTACACAAGAGAAACAACGATAGCCTATAGCCTATGTCTGCTTAAAATCCAGGTACAAACAATCAGTTATTTAGGCTACCTTTCATTTGAATTGACATATAAACTGAAAAAATGGCGGTGTTCTAGCAATATTTAACTCCATTTTTGCAAAAATTCCTTGTTTTGATGGTAAAGAACAGAAACTCCAATCAACATTATTTCGGTACTATTTTGACTTGCAAACACTTACAAGCTACCTGTGCCACTTAAAGTGATTTAACTGCCTTTTATAAAACAATACATGTAGTGCGACTCTGTAGGATAAACTACTATACCAGTATTTTAGGAAGTTTTACACAAAGGCAAACAGGAAAGTAAAATACAGACAAGCATCAAAACTGTCAACTTGTCGGGTAAAATAAAATATGTGACTGAACATGCTACATACAGGTTTACTTCTGCATTAAAAAGCATTTCTTTAACATATTTCACTTACTCAAAATATCTGTTAATCACTACTACTTCAGGACGACTCATATATTGACTATATCCATGTCACACACACACACACACACACACACACAATCTGAATGCGTAATTTATGCACAAGGAATTACACGGTGTGTTCTGTTCATTCATCTTCATTTTCATACAAGTGATTAAGTGACACTTTTCTTAGAGTTGATTGAGAATTGTCTTTTTTGATCTTTTTTGGCCTAGTTTTCTTTTCCATCCCAACAACGTATTCTGGCATCACGAGTTTGGAGCTCCTAAAAACTGAAGTCTTTAAACTCTCTGTTCTACTTGCATTCGAAGTTTCTTCTACCAATTGTTCACTTGCTTTCTTTGCGACCTGATGTGAAGGTTTGAAAATGATTCGTCTGACTTCCTCCTTGTTACCTTCTGGAGTTTGTTTCTGTTTCCTTTCTTCCAACTCTCGAAGAAATGACAGAGCAGCAGCTGTATTAGACTGATTTGTCATATCGTCTGGCGACACATCCCCGAGAGTATACTTCACCCATTTGTGCGGATTTCTTTGGTGATCTGGTATATCTCTAACACGAAAACGAGGAGGGAAGTCGATTGGTTTCTTAAAAATACTCTCTTTACCTCTGAAATGTTTCGTTTCTGATCTTTTCCTCTTCAGTGACACTCTTTCACATGTGCTGTCGACTTCCATAGACTCCGGATAACTCCTGTCAGGATCTTCCTTTTCCTTTTCATGTTTCTCCTTATCAAATGCGTTTATTAAGTTTAATATGTTTCGCTGCTTTTCTACAAAGTCAGTATTTGTGCTTCTTATATAGAACTTACAATCCTGCATCTTACGAACTTTAGTAGTAATTAGATGTGAGTAAATACTACTATTCGCTCCATCCACGATACATAATTTTTATTATGTTGTAAACAATGTAACACGCATTAACAGTTTCCACCGTTTTCGTTCCACTTTTCCCCAAAACATACACTGTCTTCTACAGTGAACAGAGTACAGATTACAGACGTTGTTCACTTGACTAAACCAAAGACTTTAATTCCAAATATGTCCCAAGCATCGTTTAGTTTCAGGTCTCTATAATCGTTTAGGTAGAAGAGAAAGTCTCAAAAAATCAAATCAAAAATTCATATTATATTAGATGAGCCTATTAAAAGCAGTGTACTGAAACTAGCAAATACTCTGAATGTCATTTGTGGGAAAACAATGTACCTCAAAGAATCGAATTGCATGACGTGTATGTATAAATTTGAAATTCACACACGGTTATTCAGAGATCTATTACAAAGTTATTGTTATTATATTATCAAATGCACAAGAAAGTGTTTCAAAAAGAAATATTCATACATTTGCGAAGTGTCATCCATTGAATTTGCTACATATCGACCAACAAACTCAAAGTTGACATGGCGATGGCGGTGGATTATGAATTGCCTCTTATTTAATGTTCCGCGTTTAGTGTTGACACTCTCTGATTTGTTGTATGAAAGTAAGTATTTTTTACACATTTTGTGCTACTTCAAAGTGTCTGAGCGCCGTGTCCATTTTTTTTATGTCCTTGTATTTACGGGTCATCGCAATAGTGTATCGTGAGAAAATGTGAAGGTAATTCGAAAACACATGTGTTGACTTGCACCTGTCAAAGTACTTAACGTATTACCACGCAATTGGGATTTTGACGAATTTAGTTGAATACGACCCAGTAATACAGTGTAGGCTATAACGTGGCCGGCGCCGTAGGGCATTTCTGAATCTAGACCAACTTCGACTTGTTATTGACGTCTTTGCCCTGGCGTAACTTATTATAATATTCCTAACTGCTATGAGTTCAGATGTGTTTGCATTTAAATGGTGTAATCAGTGTGACATATTCCTGTAATTACTGGACGCTGTTCTTTTCCATGAGTTTGTGTAATGTCTCCTAAAACTTTTGAGGATCTCTTTGTATTTAAGAATGTATGAAGGCTTCATGTTAATTCAGACGAGGAAGGACAATGGTTACAAGTTTCGTGATTATTTCCACACGCCATCAAGATGATTGGTAGAAAGTAGATGTAGAACTAAGTGCTCAACAAGTCCTTGTTGTGTGATTCAGCTGTGTGCCCAAAAGTCTTGAGGCAGTAGGGCAGGTGAATCACACTGGAGAGTATTGCTCAGCTGGCTAGAGAACCATTGTCAAACAACCTGAGTGACAGATAGGCTGTGTATGCTGTGTCACCCAGAAAACACGTTATATAATGAAGTATTGGCACACACATTATGCACATATATTGCATATAAAGTACAAAAAATGCAGTGGGGTCCACTATATAACTTTTTACCCATTGTGAGCTTCCACCCGCCACCAGAGTCAGTCAAAAATCATTGTGTGTGTGTTGTGAAAGCATAATAATTAAATTCTGTAGGAATTTCGTTGCAATTGAATGTGATTCCTAATTGTTTTATGCCGTGTTGACTCTTAAAAGTATTGTTTACATTTGGTATGACTTGACCTTCATATGCAAATTTCTGAAGAAGTGGTTAACATAAATATAGCCAACTAAGTATCTGTTGGATCTGATGGGTGGTGGTCAGCAGGAATTGTGCAGCTGTATCCACAGTTTTTGTCAGGAGATGACAACAGAATAATGTAAATGGATGCTATTTTCCAAATTCACTTTACTCCAATGTAGTATAGATTTGTTTTTGGCTTCCTTATTGCCTCAATGGAATGCATATGTTGGATTGTTAACTGAGTTTATGGGTTGAACATAGTGGTCTAAACTCAGAGACCACCTTTCTAATAGCTTTTTTCTTTTTATGATTATTACAGAAATAACTGAAGCTTATAATTTCTTCTGTAGTTTGTATAAATATGTTTTAAGATTTCATTCACAAATTTTCGTTCATATTCAGTTATGTGCACTGTGATGCACGAAGATTACTACTGTTGCTATTGTTTTCAGGTTTATATTCTCTTTATGCTGTTATAACATTTCAAACTAATTTGTATGTTTAGTTGCAATGGAACTATAAACTATTAAAGCTATTCAGAGTACAGTTTTGATGTTTTTAAAAAAATGTTTCCGATTAGGAAAACACACACACACACACACACACACACACACACACACACACATATATGTGTGCACCCCACCTCCCCCGCCACCCCCAGTCAACGGAAGCATCCGATTCCACCTGTCTGCTTTGACCCATGACGTAAGGGTGTTGGGGTGTGTGGCGTCATTACGGTGTGGAGTTTGAGTTGATTGTGTTTGAAGATGTCGTTGTCTTGTGTTTGATAGTGCAACGAGTCAGTAGTTATAGTTGACATATATAGGTCAAGGGATATGGCCGATTCCAATTTTTGTATTTTTATATGTGGGTATATATGTGTTGGTACCGTAAGCTGTGGTCAAGGGAAATGTCTGATTCCAATTTTGTTAGTTTTTTGCTGTAGGCACTGGTGTTTTGGTATCGTCAGCTGCCATTGGGCTATATAGGTCAACAGAAGTCAGATTCTTGTAGATTTTTGTAAAATTTTTTTTTTATCATCTTGTGTGTTTTGGTATCATAGGGTGGTTTTTTTCTTTCTTTCTTTTTTTTTTTTTTTTTTTTTTTTTTTTTTTTTTTTTTTTTTTTTTTTTTGCGCTGTTATATTTAGCTTGTTCTCTCCCTAAAACCCCCAATTTTCCACAGTTCTCTCGTTAGTTTGATTGTATTTTTGGAGGGAGATGTTATTGTCTTTGTTGGAATTTAGAATCGATGCCTCTGCTACATATTTATCTTTGTCGCAGTTGCTAGGGATGCTTTTATAGACGTTCCTATTAACATGGTTGTGTTTTGCCTATCCTTGTGTTACATTCGTTCTGTGTGTGTTAATTAAAGCATTTATGTTCACTTTCAAACCTTAACCGTGTGTTTATTTAAAGTTTAATAACAACAGGTTATGGGCCCAGGTACAGTCACCCAGCAGTTTATTTCAAGTGAATGAAAACATTTTTTTCATCGCAGATACAGAATGCCGATATGAGTTTAGTCAGTGCTAATTCGTTGCTGTTAATTGAAAAACTGAAAGGAAGAGAAAATTACAATACATGGCAATTTGCAATGAAAACTTATTTACAGAATGAACAATTGTGGCAGTATATAACGGGTGAGATCAAAGATGAAGTTAATATATGTACCACAACGGCCAAAATAAGATCTCGATATTTATGTGCATCTGCAGAGCAAGTTATCTGCAAAAGAATTGTGGGATAAATTAAAAATAAAAACTTACGGGGATTCAGGACTTTATCGAAGAATAGGCTTGTTGAGAACGCTTTTAATGACACGATTCGAGAACTGTGTGTCTGTGGAAGAATATGTGTCAAGAATAATTTCAACATCAAATAAATTGAATGATCTTAACTTTGAAGTGAAAGGCGAGTGGGTAGGATGTATCTTGTTAGCTGGGCTGCCTAATGAGTACAAACTAATGATAATGGGTTTAGAGAACTCCAACATGCCAATAATGGATGATCCCATTAAAAACAAATTGCTACAGGAAGTAAAGGACGAAGCGTGTGGCTACTCATATGTTAATCATGTGGCTCTCCAGGCGAATAAAAAAATACAAGCGAATCAGCTCACACCACAATCCCAAAGGTCCGAGATGGTACAACTGCAACAAGTATGGACACACAGCGAAAAATTGTTGCAGTAGAAACAAGGCAAGCGGAAAATCAGTGATTAAAGAAACCAGTTACAAGAAATTCTTCATGATGCCACTGTCAACTAAAGCTGTACACAGAGAGTGGTTTGTGGCTTCTGGTGCATCAGCTCACATGTCAAACTATCCATATCATTTAAATTTTGTAGTGTCAGTTCCCAGTTCACAAGTGGTTGTAGCCATCAATGAAAATTTACCTCTTAAAGGGACAGGTTGCACGCATATTAAAGCTGTGGCAGGCTGAGAGAAAATAAATATTAATGTGACGGATGTACTTTGTTTCTCAGCTGAGTACAAATTTACTTTCCGTAAGCAAAATAGTGCAGCAGGGTCACTCGGTCATTTTTGACAGTAGAGGCTGTTGCATTCGAGATACAGAGAAGAAATTGATAGCTACAGCATTGTTAATCAACAGAATGTATAAGCCGGACCAACCCAGTGATCGCAGTGCGGAAACAAAATATGCATCCATGTCTATTGTTGATGCGAATCTATGGCACAGAAGATTAGGCCACCTACACTCAGATGCGATGGAAAAATTACGAAACGGTTTGGCTAATGGCATCAAATATAAAGGAGCCGTCGACACTCCATGCGTTACATGCGTAGAAGGTACGCAAACTAGATTTTCCTTTCTACACTCCACTTGTAGACCTAAAAGAATTTTGGAGTTAGTGCATTCAAATTTGTGTGGACCCATGCAAACCACATCGATTGGTGGAGCTAAATATTTTCTAACTCTGATTGATGATTTCTCCAGAAAGATTTTTTTGTATCTGTCAGCAATAGATACCAAGTACCTGACATTATACACAATTTTAAAAAGTTCATAGAGAATCACAGGTGAAAGGCTTTGTATCTTGCGAACTGATAATAGAAATGAATATGTAAATGAAAGACTGACGAAGTTTTTAAGGGAAGGAGGAGTTGAACATTTAACTACTGTTCCCTACACTCCAGAATGAAAGGGTGTTGCAGAAAGGTACAATAGAACAATCGTGGAAAAGGCAAGATATGTTATTTGAAGCGAAATTACCTATGAATTTTTGGGGAGAAGCAGCCTCCACCGCAGTGTATCTCATTAACAGATAACCGACAAAAGCTTTGAACAACATAACGCAAGAGGAAACTTTCTCAGGAAAGGAACATGACCTCAAACATCTAAGATTATTCGGCAGTAAGGCATTTGTACACATACAAAAAACCATTAGGCACCAATGGGACAAGAAATGTGTTCAGTGCATACTCGTCGGATAATGTGAAGACAAGGCATATCGGTTGTTCCATCCGGTTCAACAAAGAATCATTAAATCCAGAGATGTGATATTTAAAGAAGAAATAATTAAAAAGAATAATAACAAGCCAGGAACAGGTGATCGTCAGATATCTATTCTGTTCACAAATAAGGAGAACATCATGATTCAAGATGGCTCAAGGGACAACAGATCAGATAACAGCATTTCAGAAGAAACAGGCTGTCGAAATAGAAGAATCTGAACTGCCTCAACAAGTGCTCACTAGGGAACCTCCCCATCGCACCCCCCTCAGATTTAGTTATAAGTTGGCACAATGGATAGGGCTTGAAAAACTGAACACAGATCAATCTAGAAAAAAGGAAGTAGTTGTGTGGAACTATAAGGAAAAAATAAGCAAAATATACGGACTGAGTAGTCCATGCACAAGATAGGCAACATCAAGGAGAGCGTGAGCTCAGGAGCACCGTGGTCCCGTGGTTAGCGTGAGCAGCTGCGGAACGAGAGGTCCTTGGTTAAAGTCTTCCCTCGAGTGAAAAGTTTTTTAAATTTTCAGACAACTTTTATCTGTCTGTCCGTCCGTCCGTCTGATGCGATCACTTTTTTGGGAGTGATTATCACATCCGCAAGGAAACCTAAATCGGGCAAGGTAGAAGAATCTTTTTACCCATTTGCCAATTGTAAAAGTTAGGTGGGTCGACAACATATTCCTGTCATGTTACGCACATGCCGTCACCAGTGTCGTATAGAATATATCAGACGTATTTTCCTGGGGAGGAATCTGTTGACCTATGACCTTGCGATCAAATGTTTTCGGTTCCCATTGGAGAGGCATGTCCTTTCGTCTACTAATCGCACGGTTTTACAGTGCAGTCGCAGAACACATACACTAAACTTATTACAGTGAACAGATGCCAATGAACGAACGAACAGATCATAACTTTGCGAAAATAAAGGAAGTAAACTTTTCACTCGAGGGAAGACTTGAACCAAGGACCTCTTGTTCCGCAGCTGCTCACGCTAACCACGGGACCACGGTGCTCCTGAGCTGAGACTATCCTTGATGTTGCCCATCTTGCGCATGGACTACTCAGTCCGTATATTTTGCTTATTTTTTTCATAGTTCCACACAACTTCTTCCTGTTTTCTCGATTGATGTGTGTTCAGTTTCTCAAGGTCTATCTACTGTGCAACTTATAACTAAATCTGAGGAGGGTGAGATGGGGAGGTTCCCTTGTCAGAAGATCTTCCATAATACCCATACCAAAGCAGGTGGATGATTATGTAACCTATTGTACTAAAGAAGATTCACAAGAATCAGAGCCATTAACTTTGGAAGAAGCTTTGCAATCCAAGGATTCAGAGAAATGGTTTCAAGCAATAGAAGAAGAATTGAAGTCGCATGCAGAAGATAAAATTTGGGAATCAGCTATCCTGCCTCAAGGCAAAAAAGTGATTGATGCTAGGTGGGTCTTTAAGATAAAATGAGACTTACAAGGACGGATAATTATCCATAAAGCTCGACTTGTAGTTAAGGGATGTTAACAAGTTAAAGGTTTAGACTATGGAGAAACATACTCACCAGTGATATGATACAATTCACTCAGATATTTTAGTCTAGCGGATAAATATGACTTGGACATTGATCATTGTGATGTGGTGACAGCTTTTTTGCAAGGTGATTTAAAAGAAGAAATTTGTTAAAATTCCCACAGTTGACTATGTGACAAAAACTGTCAAACATGAAGGTATTAAGATTCGAGAAAGCAGTGTACGGACTTAAACAGGGAAGTCGATGTTGTAATATCAAACTGGACAAAGTTCTACTAAGTCTAAATTTCAGCAGGTCCAACACTGATCCACGTGTTTATCACAGAAACCAAGGAATCGATATATTAATTGTAGTTATTTATGTAGATGGCACGCTGATATTTTGTAGCAATATGCAACAGAAAATTGCATTTAAAGAACCACTAAAGGAACAACTTAAAGGACCTTGGAGAAGTATCCAATTGTGTAAGAGATCATAAGCTTGGACTTTTATGGTTGGATCAGACTCATTATATAAATCAGATTTTAAGGGAGTATAAATGGAATACAGTAATCCCGTATCCACTCTGCTTGACAATAACCAAGTATTAACTCATGAAATGAGCCCAAAAACAGAGACAGAAAAAGAGATGCCATAAAGTCCAATATAAAGAAGCCATAGGTACTAGACCAGATCTAGTGTACACAATTGGAGTTGCTAGTCGGTTTAATAATAACCCTGGAATATCCAACTGGCAAGCTGTAAAGCGAATCCTAAGGTCTATAAAGGGAAATAAAGACTTCAAGCTACAATTTTCCGAGGAAGGTCATGACATCACAGGTTACACTGATGCTGTCTGGGTGCTGGGACATAGGAGACAGAAAATCAACCACTGGTTTTTTATTTGTCACAAGGTGCAGCAATATCATGGCATAGTATAAAGCAACAAACAGTAGCTCTCTCGATGACAGAAGCAGAATATATGGCTTTAACTTCTGCATGTCAGGAAGCACTTTGGCTACAACGTCTGCAAAGAGAGATATCCCTTTTCCCAAAAGAGGGCCCAATAAGATTGTTTTGCGACAACAAAGGTGCAGCTGATCTGTCAAAGACAAGTGGATACAAAGGTTGCACTAAACACATTGACACCAGGCATCATTTCATCAGGGTAAAGATAGATACAGGAGAAATCACAGTGGAGCAAATTTCCACAAATGCAATGCTTGCAGATATGATGACAAAGCCACTGCCAAGAACCAGACATCAGTAACTAACACAAGAATCTGGACTCAGAGAATGAAGTACTGACACACATCACTTCTAGTGGGGGTGTTGGAATTTAGAATCGATGCCTCTGCTACATATTTATCTTTGCCGCAGTTGCTACTGATGTCTATAAAAGCATTCCTATTACATGTTCAAACAAATTTCGGGCTTGCAGCCGGTCGTCGTTCAATACGTCGCACGATATTTCAACTGGGCACCTGCCAGTCGTCTTCAGGTGAGCCGTCGGGGTGCAAGCCCGAAATTTGTTTAAACAGTCAATTCGCCGGGAAAATTTTAAAATTCACATTCCTATTACATGGTTGTTTTGCCTATCCTTGTGTTACATTCATTCTGTAGGTGTTAATAAAAGCATTTATGTTCACTTTCAAACGGTAACCGCGTGTTTATTTCAAGTTCAATAACAACAGTTTTATTTATACATATTTTCGTGTTTGTTGGCATGTGTATGTAGTGATATCATAGACGCCATATTGGAGATGCTTAAAATAGCCATTTCCGTCATATTGGTGATGTCATTGGTCAAAGCAGAGGGGTGGAATCGGACACTTCCTTATTTCCCCTTCCCTTATCCATGTCACCTTCAGCTACCAATTTAATACACACTCAATTTATTAGACAATATGGTGAAATAACTTTTCAGGTTCTTCTCCTCAATCTACAGTGTGACCTTTTTTGAACACATCCGATTAATGAATGAATATTTTACTCACCAGGGTATTGTATGTTGTTGTCGAACTACTTGTTCATTTAATACCATTTCCCAGGCCAGAACTCAGACCTTTTGTGATTTAAGCCCTTTTCAACTAATCTGTTTACTGCCTAAGGAGGATGCTAACAATTGCTTATCCACAATTTCCAGCATAAAAACTCGTAGCTTTCACGGTGCATTTATTAACTTGAGTAACCACTGCTACAAAATCATCATGATCACTAGTCCTTGTCACTATAGTGACAGACAGTAGGGTCAAGCCTGTTTGTAGCTACAAAGTCCACAATTGACCTTGATAGGAATACAAATTTTTTTTAAAAAAAGTGTAATCAACACTTCCCTCCTTATGAGATCTAACCTGTCTGTTTTGTATACATTCTATGCTTAGTTAAAAATTAGGGCATACTGAAAAGTAAGGCCTTCAAGTTTTTTATGTGAAAACTCTTAACACTTTTTAAATAAAATAAGTGTTGTTAATGTTCTACATCTTTATTCTTCATGTCTGCATATTTATTTCTCAACTTAAGTTAGTATGGTGGAAAAATACATTTCCCTTAATGAGAGTCCAGTTTGTTGACACTGTCACTGCAGAATGACTGCCTTTATTGATGGAGCCGCAACCTCAACTTTGCTTGCACTGCTTCATCCTTATCAAAGAGAAGACCTCGAAGTTATTTAAGTTTTGGAAACAGTTGAAAATAGGATAGTACTGAGTCAGGACTGTGTGGACGGTGATTGATGACAGTAATCTCAAGGTGTCAGATTTCTCAGCACTTGTGTATGGACTGGCATTGTTATGCTGAAGGAGAGGGTGCTCTGTGTGTGGGCAAACTCTTCAGGTTGCTTTCCACCACCCATACGGTTCTTCTGATTTTTGTCTCGATTACACATCATCCCACTATACTTCAGAAACTGTGTGTGTAAATTGTAGCAAAACTCCTCACAGTCATTGCCCTTGTGGACAATCTCTTTTGTACCAAGCTGTCCAGAGCCATCACCTTCCAGAACACAGGTTTGCCCAAATTTTTATTTTATTTTTAGGAGAAGGAAATATGGGAATAAAAGACCTCTCCTTTAACAGCTTGTCAAACTACGAAGGCCATATGAACGGCTTATGCAGTGGATATGGTATCAGTTCTCTGTTAAGTCATGACTATTTTATAAATCATGAAACCGTTCGAGAAAGAAGTTACCAACTCCCTTAAACACTACCCATACTGCATGATTGGGCACCCCTCAGCTGATTTAGGTGGTTGCCCTCCATCTCTGGAGTTGCTGGAGAGATGGATGCTCTGCAGAACATTGTCGTCCTGGACTGTAACTGATCCCACACACAAATAATTATCATTGAAGGAAAGGAGCAAGTGCATCAGTATGTATAGTGATCCACTCATCCTCTTACCCGGTTGTTCAACCAGACAAGCCTCCACAATAGTTAAGATCTTCTAAAGAATAAAGGAAGTGAAGGAAAAAGAAAAGATGTAAACAAAATTTGCATTAATGGTGCACTTGATCTTGAATCTACTCCTACAGATGTATTACCTGTAGACATCGTTATTACACAAGTTGTACAAGAAGCTGAAGAAGGAGCAGAGATATAAACATACCACCTCTGATGTTTGTTGCCCCCAACACTTTCTCTTATGCTGATAATGCCATGGAACTGTTAAGACTGTTATCACAACCTAGCTGAACTCACAGTTGATGTCCCTCTTCTCCATTATATGTATTCCACAGGAGGAATTGTGATTCTTGGAAAATCACCTGCCAGCAGACAGGAACTACAACATTTTTAGGAACTACCAAACTATTGCCATGATGGTTACAGGAAGTATTTTCAGATTGGTGCAGCTGTCAGTTTTCAGTGAACAGTTACTGCTGAACACCACACTAGAGTTTGTGGCCAGTTGAATGCAAAGCCATCTACCTTGGCAATGGTTTGCAACTTAAGAGATGGGAGAACTATTGCATCAGTTACCCATCCCCTTTATCCTGCTGGGTGGTTTCAGTGCCCACTATTGTGTGTGTGTGTGTGTGTGTGTGTGTGTGTGTGTGTGTGTGTGTCAGTGAGAATACAAACTGTAGAGGTCAACTAAGTCAGTGGCACCTTGTGCTTTTTAGCCTTTGACTAAAGAATAAAGTAACCCCACTGCACTTTAGTAGTACCTATGTCACATTTATTGCAATTGATTTAACCCTCTGCAGGGCTAGACTCTCATCTCTGATACTATGAAATGTCCAGTGATTTGCATGATATCTTTACACAGCCATTTTATTGATACCAAATTTGAGGCCCACTGGTGGTCTACTAAGGGGGTCCACACACAACCCAATTGGCAAGCTCCTCTGAAGCCATTGTCACAGTATCTCAAGAAAAGGACATTGACGAGATAGTGCAAGAAACAACTAATGTGATTATCCATGTAGCCCATAACAATACCTTAGTCCTCCAGATCATCAGTACACAAGTGTATGCCATGATAGTCTCTAAAATGAGCTGAGGCCATCAGAAACAGGGGAAGAGCCCGACACGAGTAAGGGATAAGATTTTATAGTAAAGTTCTAGTAGAATGTAAACATTTTTGGATTAAAGGAGACCATTCACCGAAAAGTAGACGAGTTGAGCTATGTTTCAGAGGAGGCTGGGGGTGGAGGGGGGTTGCCTGCCTGTGAAGGCTTTTGTAAGACCTTAGCAAAGGAGTCCTCGTCAATGCATGCACCGTAGAGACACACCGTAATATTGAAGCAGGAAAAAAAAAACTACTACTACTTTTTAGACTGCAAAGTGAGATTAAAAAATATTTTTGAACTGACCTTTAAAATCCCTGAAAATTGTCATCTGTACTACTACTTCTTCTTCTTTACTGCCATTGACCACGACTGTTCTATTCACTGACGCACGTTTGACTGTAGGTCGTTTGAAAGCTCCCTTTAGTATGAATTCATTTTGGGTTTTATCCATCATCCATTTGTGCAAAACCTCTCTAGTATACACTTCAAATGGTTTATTTATTGATACATCAAGAGCTTACAGTTGTGAAGAAAGTCCTCCCGGAATAACAGCAAGCTCTGTATTGCCCTATCTCAATTCATCATTCACAGAATTTTTCAAATGACTGCCTACTAAACTAATCTAGCACAAGAAGACATCTCTTCTTCAATAAAGCACCTTTCTTTCTCTCCCATACTCTGTTAATCCAGAATTTCATACCAGTCTTGTCCATCCAACTCTTGTCATGTATGTGAACACAATCACTTGGCGGTATTTCAGAAGGTTTTGACATTGTTTTGCACTTGAATATGATAATTGGCTTAAGTTTAGTGCCATCAGCACAGCATGAAAGAACAACAGTTAGTACTTTTTTATGTCCACTTGTCTTTGTATTTACAGTTTTAGCTCTTTTGATGTCAAGGGCTCTGTTACTCAGCACATCAAATGTCGGCGGAGGAGTTTTGTCCATATTCGCCACTTGGCTGAGTTACACATTGACTTTCTTTTGATGTTGAATAATAAAGTGATGGGAAGATATTTTCTCTTCATACTTTTGTAGCATTTTGTGAGGTATTTTGATTTTGATTCACACGCCAAGTCCATGAGGCTTCACAAACTTGTAGCACAACCAACTCCACCCTTAGTCTGTTAAGCTCCACTGTAGAGCTAGCTTGAGAGCATGTATTTGAATCATTTTTGTATTAATTTCAATGCCGTCTTGACAATGTCCTTGAATCCATTTCAGTACATAATCTAGTTCTGGCCATTATGCATTCAGTTCTTTATTTGCACATTAAGTCTTACTCATTTTTTTTCAGTTCTTCTTTACTAGCCCACCAGTTGCAAGCGGTTTTTCTGGTGGTGGAGGGATGAAATGCTTCTCAGCTGGTCTGTTTACATATTCTTCTGCATATGCTATTACTATCAGTGTATAGCCCGCATCATATGAATACCTTTAATTTTTTCCATTACAAAACTAGCTACTAACAAAAATATTGTACTGTTACTGACAATACAAATCACTTTCAGTTAGAGTTCACCAGCCCCGTAGACTGCAATGATGCATCATACTCTCGGGTAATCTGTATCACTTCTTAGTCTCGGATGTTATTGAATTTAGCATATGTTCAAATTCAGGAGTAAGTAAGAAACAGGTATTTTGTTTTCTCCAAAAAAAATTCCTGCCCTGAATACAAGCCTCCAAAGATGACACTGCGAACACCATTTTGAAGATGTGAACTTAGGAAAAATTATTAAAATGCTGTATCTCTGTAATAGTTCTGGATATTTTGTTAGAGTTTTTTTTATTTAAAAGATAATTGCTTTATGATTACATTGGTATCCTTAGTTTGAACTTATCTGTCAAAGTTCTTTTATTTTGAAATTTTTAATAATTTACAGATTTTTTTTAACAATGCCAATCCAAAAAAGTTAGATTTTTTTGTTTTCTGTCAATTAATACCATGCTATATTCTCTGTAAAGGAGAGCTTCCACTTTTAAGTTGGACAGATTTCATTTTTAAAAATTTTTTTTGTAACTTTCAAGAGTATTGTATGTACTGAAGTTGTTTTGTACTAATTTCTTTGTTACATTGTTTATTTCTATTGTCTTTGTTGCAGTTACTTCTTATCACTTTCTTTTGTTGCAGTTACTTCTTATCACTTTCTTTTGTTGCAGTTACTTCTTATCACTTTCTTTTGTTGCAGTTACTTCTTATCACTTTCTTTTGTTGCAGTTACTTCTTATCACTTTCTTTTGTTGCAGTTACTTCTTATCACTTTCTTTTGTTGCAGTTACTTCTTATCACTTTCTTTTGTTGCAGTTACTTCTTATCACTTTCTTTTGTTGCAGTTACTTCTTATCACTTTCTTTTGTTGCAGTTACTTCTTATCACTTTCTTTTGTTGCAGTTACTTCTTATCACTTTCTTTTGTTGCAGTTACTTCTTATCACTTTCTTTTGTTGCAGTTACTTCTTATCACTTTCGGTGCTGCAGATATTTCTTAAACTTTGTTGTAGTTTCTTGTTAGTTTCTTTGTTGTGGTCGTTCGTTGCATGTTTCTGTATTGTAATTGATCAGTGCTAATTTGTTTACTGAAGAGGCGTCTAAGAAATCTGAGACCATCCAGCGAGTTCTGTGTTTTTGTGAAGGATTTGCCAGTTGACACAGTTGCAGTTGTTTTGTGAAAAGGACTGTTTGAAATGTCTTGCTACTGGGGCCACAGGAGAGTGAAGTGTGCTGACTATTTGCATATCCATAAAATAGTGATATAAAAGACAAACAAAAAAACAGACTTCTTTCAGGTTGAGAATCAGCATTCTCATTTGAAGACTGTTTCAAAGTGAAGATGTTTCCAGTGACGACTTTTTGTGTTCTAAATGACAGTATCTGAACAAGGTGAAGCCTACCATGGTGCAGATGATGCAGATTTTGCATCAATAGAGGGAGAATTAAATATCCTGAATCAATCAACTACAGAGGTAGTTGTTAGTCCTGTTGAGAAACCATGGTCAGTGAAGTCGAGTCTTAAGCTCTATTCATCAAGAAAGTGTAGAGAAATTACGAAAGCTATGGATGAATACACTACAGCAAAACTGACCACACTCTTCATAATAGAAATTCCGTCTTCAGAAGAAAATGAACCAAAGCACTCTTGCACCTCTTGCCAGGAATTTTTCACAAATATCAATTCAACTGTTGAATATTGTGCATCCTACAGTGAAAAGGTGCAAGTTTTAGCTATTATTCCAGAGACATTTTCAAAGAAAACAGTTTTGAACCAAATTCCATCAGTATCAAAGTACATGGTAGACAAATAAAGAAATGTGAGGTCTTTGAAAGGAGTCTTTGGAAGCCCAGATCCCTATTATGGTCATCCTGTAGAATTAGCTAAAGTTCAAATAGTGCAGCCATTTTATCTGGAAGATAAATGGGACTGTTCACACCAGAGTGCAAACAAAAAAGTCAGTATGACTCTAATAGTTGAAGGTGGAAAAAGTTGTGAAAGTGAAGACATACATGACTCGCGGTATCAAAGAAACTTTTGCTATTTATAAGAGCAACTATACAACTTCACATATTGGAAGAGCAAAATTTTATGCACTACGACCTAAGTGGGTGGTTCCACACCCACCTAGATATGTCTGTTTATGTGTATACTGTGCGAATTTTGATCTTTGTGTGGTAACTTTGAAGAACTTGCTGGAGTATGTGTCATATGGCACCTTGGTTGGGCATGTGAAGTCATTAGAGTCTGTGAAGTAAAGCAAGAGACTTTTTTGTTTCAAGAATGTAGTGACTGCTCTGGAAAGGGAGGACTTTCTTTACAGACACTTAGCCTGAACAATGAAGCAGAAATTACATGTGTGACATGGGAGGAAAATAAACGAATTAAGAAAACCATTGCCTTTGACAGTTTCGTTGATGACCTTAGTAAATGTTCAGTGAAAGCAGTAACACACCAGCATCTAAATAAGTTGCAATAACAACACATTGCAGAAGTGAAAGGGTGTGTACAGACTGAAGAACTATGTTTAGTGCTTCACTGTGATTTTGCTGAGAACTGGTCTGTAATACTTCCACAAGAATTACAAGGGTATCATTGGCATAATGACCAGGTTTGAGGTTTTACAGGAGTGACATATTTTCAAAACAAGACCACAAGTGTTGCAGTTATGAGTGATGACACGGAACGTGACTCAGCACATGCTTTGCTAGCAGTGCGCAAAGTTCTTCAGCTGCAAACAGGGGCAGAGAAGATCGTCATTATTACTGATGGTGCCCCTAGTCATTTTAAAAATTGTTACCAGCTGTTTGAATTGTGTAAGTCACTTGTGCCAGTTGACTGGGCATACAGTGCTACTGGTCACGGTAAGGGGCCTTGTCATGGAGTAGGAGGCCTGCTGAAGCACCATGTTTCAAAACATAATCTTTAAAGACCAAATACAGCTGCGATTCAGAATGCTGAGGATTTTATGAGGGTCATTAAATCTCATACATCCACAGCTCTCATTCTTTTGTCCAAAGAGGAAATAGAATAATTCCTTGAGCAGAAAAAAAAGAATGGTCCAAACTATTCTAGTGTAAGGAATTCAGAAGACAGATTTTTGGACTCGAAGTGATGGACGAACTCGTCTTGTAAGCACTGTAAAGAGCAAGAAAGAAGAAATTTTGTTCGTTCGCCCAGCATCTCAGAAACAGTAGGATAATATTCAGATTCACAAGCAGAGATTATAGACACCAGTTATGAGTTAAACGAAATTCCAGCTGAAGGACAGCAACAATGCCATCAGTGTTCACTTCCTGTTCACAATGTTTTGAAGATTGTAAGTGCTCCAGTTCCTATTGGTTCAACAGGAAGGCATCATTCTATATCAAAGGAAGACACTGAACCATTGGAACACATTTTTAGTTCATTGACTGGCTAATTTCAGTACAAAACAGTGCACAGAAGCTGTATAAATTGAAACCTTAAAGTCTTTGGACCTTTCACATACATTTTGGAACCATTTAAAATGCTTGAAAAATGAATCTCTTACTCATCTTTCAAAACTAAAATTATGTTAAATAAGGCTAGGTTTTGATTTTTTGATCCCGTTATGTGATAATGTGGCAATAAAACAGTTTTTATGTATGGCAAAAATTTCAATTGTTTATAAAACCTGTTCAACATAAAAGTGGAAGCTTTCCTTTTCAGGGAATGTAGAACTATATGGTACTAATCAACAGAAAAAAATCAAAATTTTATGGATTGGCATTTTTTAACTTTTTTTCATAAATTATAAAAAATATTCAGAATTATATAGTAAAAGAACTTTGATAAATAAGTCCAAATGGAGGATTTCTTTGTAATCATAAAGCAAAATATCTAGAACTGCTCCAGAGATACAGCATTTTAATATTTTTTTCCAAAATTCACATCTTCAAAATTGTATGTGCAATGTCATCTTTGGAGGGCTGTATCTCGGAGCAGAATTTTTGTTTGGATAAAACAAAAACAATAGGTGTTCCTTACTTAGTCCTTCATTTTAACATATGTTAAATTCAATAACATCAGAGACAATGAAAGTAAGAGTTTTTCCTGCCTGCCTGAATTGATATGGACTATGCTTGCTAGACAATGTCCTACATTTGTGTTGGAGGGACTGGAGGGAGACAGTATTAGGTTTCCCACAGCATTGAATATATTGTCATTTTCAAGACAGGCGGGAATTTTAAGTCAAACAAGGGACATTTTAATATTACTTTTGAGTATAAGATGCCCCTGAATTTTTGAGGCAATTTTTGAAGAAGAAAATGTATCTTATAGTCCGTAAAATACAGTAAGTCATCAGAGGGTGACCTGGTTGCATGGGAGTGATTTTTTTCGCGCGCGCGCGCGTGCGTGTGTGTGTGTGTGTGTGTGTGTGTGTGTGTGTGTGTGTGTGTGTGTAGCCATGAGAGAGGTGGATGTCAATGTCCAAGAATGTGGCATGTTAGGTAGAGAAGGTTCATGTGGAGTGGATGGGAGAGGTGGTGTTGTGGTTGTGAAGGAATAAGGATAGAAAGTCTTGGCTTGGAATCCAGTCATGAAGGTATCATTAATGAACCTGAACCAGGCTAGGTGTTGGGAGGTTTTGTAGGCTAAGAATGTTTCCTGTCGGACTATAAACAGGTAGGTATAGAAGGGTGCCCTTTGGCTGCCCATGCCTGTGCCATGAATTTGTTTGTATACCTTTCCTTCAAAGGAAAAGTGGATGTGGATTAGGATATATGTGGTAAGGTGTATAAGAAATGCGATGGTGGTTTGGAGTCTGAAGGATGTTGGGAAAGGTACTATTTGATAGTGGCAAGGTCATGGGCATGAGGAATGTTGGTGTGTAGGGAGGTGGCAACAACAGTGATGAGTGGGTATCCAGGTGGTAAAGAGATGGAATGGTGGAGAGGCAGTAAAGGATGAAGTTAGTGTCTTTGATGTGAGAGACTAGGTCTTGGGCAATTGATTGGAGGTGTTGATCAAGAAGAGCAGAAATTCTTTCAGTGGAAGCTCAGTAGCCAGCTACTATGGAGCATAAATGGTTGTTGTGTTTGTGGATGTTTGGGATCAGATGGACGGTAAGTTGCAGGGTGTTGTGGCTGGGAGGAGGTGGATTAATTCAGGCGAGAAGTTCTGAGAAGGGCCTATGGATTTTAATAGAGATTGTAGTTATGTCGGCCACCTGGGATGGGATCACTATGGCAGAGTTTGTAGCTGTCGAGTTAAGATAGTTGACGGAGCCTTTCTTCAGGTAGTTGCTGCCATTCATCATGCCAGTGGTGCAGCCTTTGAATGGAGGGAGGATGATCATTTTAGATTATATTTTGAGGTAGTGGATGGCTGTCATTTCCTCTGCTGAGAGATTGGTGTTCTTAGTTGGTTAGACAGGAGGGGGAAGTGGATGTTCACAGTTGGATGGTGTACTTCATTCACTGACTCTCAAGCATTCCCACGCCTTTACCTTCTGGATCCCTACTCGTCACTATTGATGTCACCTCCCTACATAGCAGCATCTCTCATGCCCATGCCTTGCCACAATGAGGCCAAAATGAAGCACTGGCGCCATACAGGGGCATAGGTTTGAAGTGTGTGTAGAGAGAGAGAGAGAGAGAGAGAGAGAGAGAGAGAGAGAGAGAGAGAGATTTGCTCTAGCTTATAAAAGATTTACTCAGGAAGGTAGCAAGTCTTCTTTCCTGTTGTCTGTGTCTATTGATGACTGAACTCTGCTTTTCGGCGAGTACTCACCTTTAACTCACAGGTATTTGCAAGGAGTAAGGGGACACCCTTCTGTGAATAATCTTAGTTATATAAATGAAAAACATGTTATTTAATCAAACAGCAGAAATGGGAGTGTTGGGAACGGTATGTTGCTTCAATGAATTCATCCAAAACAAATGACCCTAACTCTCTTCACCGAGCGAGGTGGCGCAGTGGTTAGCACACTGGACTCACATTCGGGAGGACGACGGTTCAATCCCGTCTCCAGCCATCCTGATTTAGGTCTTCCGCGATTTCCCTAAATCGTTTCAGGCAAATGCTGGGATGGTTCCTTTGAAAGGGCACGGCCGATTTCCTTCCCCGTCCTTCCCTAACCTGAGCTTGCGCTCCGTCTCTAATGACCTCGTTGTTGACGGGACGTTAAACACTAACCACCACCACCTAACTCTCTTCAAATCCTTCCTTTCACTTATTCTATTACTCTGCAGCGCATAGTTAAATAGTGATGACATGTTTCAGTTGTAGAAAAGTTACTTCAAGTCATATTAACTTTTATAATCAATCACAATGTAAAATGAACTTGTGATCTGAAACAATTTCAAATAGCTCAGTTTGTGCTGTTAAGTGTGCCCATTTTTTTTCTAAACTGTGAACTATTGTGAAAAAGGGAATACAAATCAAAACAGCCTCATTCACTGACAAGAGTTCTGGTATTTTACATCTAGAAAATTGATGAAATAAGCATATTTAGTCCCTGAATAATTCCATTTCCTCAGCTACTCCCTCTTTTCTCTCCTCTTCTCCTGTGTGTAGTAATGTTTGATGCAAAAAATGCCAAAAACATATTGTACAAGATCTCTCAAAAAAGAATTAAACTTTCTGTTATCAACAAACTGGATGTTACACAACTACTATACTATACTGAACTGTGTTTTCACGCGGCAAGCAGTTTCATCAAAAGCAGTCAGCTCAGTTACAGTGAATAAGCAGTTTATTACAGGCATGTTCTAGCACTCTTCTGGAAGGCAAAAATGGTTTCCTGCTTAGCTCCACAGAAAACAAAATTGCAAAAGTATTTTGAGCAGTGGCTGGCACAATTACAAATGTGCAGAGTCAGATGAGACCTACCTTGAAGGTTACCACCACTAACCGAACAAACTGATAAGTATGCAAATTAGCTGCCACAGTTTCTTTTTTGTCTGACCTTATATACAACATTTAATGGCAATGTAAAACAACATATCTGCGGTAAACTGCTAATCCACTGCCATTGAGTTGTTTGAATTTGTGACAGTTTAAGGATGCAGTTAAAAGGAATGGTGGAGAGGGGAGGGTCACACACTAACATGCCACATCAAACAAGTGTTTATCTTTTTTTTGTCACAGCATGTATTTTAAGGAAAGAAAGATTTATTTTCTCATTTCATTTACCTTATATTTATGACAGTGATTTACTCTCTTCACTAACTTCGTTTCATTACATGCAGGAAAACAATTATCAATAAAGAAAACACAGATAACCAGTAAAAAGAGTGTATCACCATGCATACCTATTTTTATTTCCATTTTTTGTGTGATTTTCAGGTAAATAGAAGGGTTAATTCTAAGCTTTCAGTTACTGAACTTTGTGAGATGTATTTGTCTCTTGTGGTAGTGATGATGGTTTCTCTTTTCTCCCCACAGTTTAAACCACAAGCCGATCCTCACATTGCCAGATGTGCTTCCAAATTCTCCACTGTGACTAAGTGATTGCAGTACAGCAATTTCTCTTGAACTAACAGAGAACTACTCTGAGTCCGAGCAGCATGCTGCAACATGTACAGTTCGAGATAATCATGTCATTGTAGAGATGTGTTAAAGGAACTAATGAAAGTTGAAGAACAGAGCTACATCATTTTTGCAGCTGTTTGTATGCTGTGAACGAACTATAACAATTTTAATTTTGTGAGACTTTGTCCTGATAATTTGAAGTTCAGAGAAAGTACTGTAATGGTTTTATCATAGCTTTTTAAGAAAACATTTTATGCTGTAGTTATGTGTTTTTCTTGCGTTAGCACTGAATTATTAGTAATGAGTATGTCCTGTAGAACACAAACCTAGCTTTTTCTGAAGCAAGTCTCAACAACAGTAAAGTGAAAAATGACAGTTCCAAAAAGAACTTGTGTATAAAAACAATGTTCCAAACATCATTTTTTTTGCTGTACCAAAACTGTGTGCAGTCTATTGTGAATATATACCACGTTCTAAAAATTCAGATAGTGTATGAGACCAAGAAATTGTGTATTGAAGTTTTAGCTGATTTACATTTAGAAGGAAATGATTATTATTTATAAAATAAAATAAGAAAAAACTTCTGTTTTGTATGAACATCGGTGAACTTTTAATATTAAAGTCGTCATTAAATTAGAAGTGTGAGTTTTGATATGAAAATTTTTGCTAACAAATTTTCATATGCCACAAACAGTAAGAAGATTAAATCTGTACAAGAGAGGGATAATGTAACGTGTTCAGAATTAGCATACAACAAAATAAATTGTGATGAAGTGTCACAGTATAGCAGTTCAGATGTCACAACGGGCAGAATATCACCCTCTCAAAAAAAAATTGAATCTTTGCATGTTTTTCGCAATGAGGAAGGAAATGTTACCAATAGGGCCAGTAAAAGCAAAAGTTTATCTTTGGGGAAGAGCAGAGTACAAACCATTCATAAACTTAAGGAACTACGTGTTGTTCTGAAAAGATTGCCTGAACTGTGGTTAAGAAAAAATCAGTTCACTGTTGGCAGAATCGATAAACTATCAAATCAAAATAAATATACTTCCAGAAACATAGCAGTTAAACCAAATTCTTGTTCTGATGTCAACAAAAGCAATTGCACCAAAGCACAAGTTACAGATAGTTCTGATTCATCATCAACTCTAGATGCAGTGCTTCACAAAGGAATCACTGATTCCTCAGCAGTACAGGATGCTGAGCTGATTTTGTTTTTGTCTAAGTTTAAAACAGAGCATCCAGAATTTTTAGTCAAGAAACTGCATGTATCTTTACACAAATTGTCAAGTAATTTACATTCATATAATTGGTCTCAGATAGAAAACATTTATCAGAGATGCAAAGATTGCCACATCATTACTGTTCATAACAGCATTAATCAAGAAAATTCACCCAACCGAGCGGCAGTCGATAAGAGTTCAACTCGGTTAGAATCAAGTAAGAAACTGAGCATTTTACATGGGAGTGAAAGTTCTTATGAAAATTTGAATGTGGTAGTTAAGAGAAAAAGACAGAGAAAGTGGCATTTCAATTGCATATTTTGTTCAGATGATAATGAGACAGCTCAACAGAACCATTTATCCAAAAAATGTAGAGGACTTGAATCAGTGAAAACATTTTCTCCTTTTGTGCTAACAGAGATAGAACTCAGTGAAAACGAAATGGATTCCTCAGATACGTCTTATATTCCTGCTAAAGAAAGAAAGCGTACTGTTCATAGTAAGCAAAATATCCATAATAAAGAATTATCGAGATTGCGCAGGGTGTCGCCCATGGAACTTATAAATGCTGTAAAGTATGCAATGCATTTGGCACTGACTGAGCCATGGTTGCAGCTGGATGTGTCTGGTCCTCCAGAATGCTGTGAATCTCAACATCATAGGATGGTATTGCATTGGATGAAGCCAGATATAAGTATGTCTGATTTATTCAGAAATGCTCTGTCACAAGGTGTATGGCTCCCATCTTTACTTCACATGATGATTTCTGCTGGGGCAATTCCTCAGCCTGAGGATGTGCAAAACATTCTGCTGTTTGTCATGGTATGTATTTCAGTAAACCTTTTGTTTCTTTTGTTTGTTTGTTTGTGTGTGTGTGTGTGTGTGTGTGTGTGTGTGTGTGTGTGTGTGTGTGTGTGTGTGTGTGTGTGTGTCTAGAGTTGTTACCTTCACTGTTTAAAATATTTATATTTCAGTAAGGAATTTCCATATGAAATACTTTCTGTATAGGTAAAATGTAATAGTAGCAGGTGTCCAGTCAGTTTCTTAAAAGCTTGGGTTTCTAATAAACCATTTGACACAATGTGTTCATTTTAAGTAGGTGAGTATTAGAATTTCATAGTTAGAGAAACTTAAATATTGGGGCAATTTTGGCCTTCACTGTAAAATACATTATTGTTGCTTAACTCTCATCATGAGTTTTACTACTGTCCATTAACATAAGATAGTCAATACCGTGTAATTTGAAGGTGACTGGTAGTGGAAATCAGTTATCCACTAGCAAAAATAAGCATACATAAATACTACATTTTTCAGACTTCTATCTTGCATTATTTTATCCAGTTTTACACTTATAAAGATAGGCCATAGTCACAATCAATAAAATTTTTCTGGTTTGTGACCACATTGTCAATATGTAAAACTACCGACTTTTAGGTCACTGTTGCATATGACCTTCAGGGTGTTTTTGTTTACTGCTGAATGAGAAAATTTTATTCCTTATATACCTGCAGATGTGGCTGTTACCTAATTCTGATAGGCTGTTAAGGATGAAGGAGAGGGATGGTAGAAGTTCTTTGTTGGTATTCTTATTATTTCTTTTGACTGATGGAAACTCAAGGTTCTGATTGGTGTTTGCGTTACTGCATGTTATTGCTGGAAATTGACGAATGGAAAACCAGATGGCAGTTGTGACACGGCGTCATTTTCCTGCTTTCTAGCAGTGACAGAGACGCGATAGTACTCTATGTGCCTGCGGCCATTGCAGTCTCCAGCATGCCTGTGCGTATTGTTTCACGTGAGCTGTCATAGCGTACTGGTGTTATTGCTGGCAGCCAAGATGTTGGAAGTTGATACCATTCTTCTCTCTTCATGTTGGCAGGTCGCTTGGCTATTTCTATTGCCTCTCTAATCTTCCTCCTGAAAGTAAGAGGCTGTTTTACCAGTAAACGAGCTTCACCAAAATCAATCTGCTTTCCACACATATACTGGTGTTCTACCGCTGATTTGGTGTGTTGTCTTAGTCGGATATATCTTTTGTGTTCAGATACACATGTGCTGATGGGTCGTCCCGTCTTGCCTACATACATTAATCAACATTCGCAACTGATTACATAAACTTCAGCAGCATGTAGTTTCTCCAATGCCTCTTTCGTTGTGCGCAGAACATCTTTTATTCTGTTGCTGCTTTGGAAAATTGGCTTGATGCCTGCTCGGCGGAGCAGCAATAACTATCTGCTAGCAATAACACCACTAAGCTATGACAGCTCACGTGAAGCAATACGCACAGGCATGTGGGAGACCACAACGGCTGCAGGCACATAGAGTACTGTCGTGTGTCTGCCGGTGCTAGAAAGCAGGAAAATGATGCCATGTCACAACTGCTGCCTGGTTTTCCATTCGCCAATTTCCAGCAGTCACATGCAGTAACGCAAACGCCAATCAGAACATTGGGTTTCCATCAATCAAAAGAAATAAAGAACTTCTAACATCCCTGTCCTTCATCCTTAACAGCCTATCAGAATTAGATAACAGCCACATCTGCAGGTATATAAGGAATAAAGTTTTCTCATTCAGCAGTAAACAAAAACACACTGAAGATCATTTGCAACAGTGACTGAAACGTCGGTAGTTTTACATATTGACCATGTGGTCACAAACCCAGAAAAATTTTATTGTGTGTTTCAGTTTTACATTTCATTACAGTCTGTGTCATGATTTTCATCTTCCTTACAGTATGAATACTCTGTTGTTCCGTTGCACATGGGCTCAGAAAGTTAGTACTATTAGTCTATGTCCTCGTTCAATATGTTAGTGCAACTGGCAATCATTAAGTTTTGGGAGAAAAGAAAAATCAATGAATATTTTTGTCAGGAACAGCTGGAATGCAGATGCCAAGTGGAAAAGTCACCACATTTCTTGAACATAAAGTCTGACAGGAACTGAAATTGAAGATAGCAGAACAAAAGCAGAAATGCTTAACTTCATTTTCAAATATTCGTTTACAAAGGAAAACCCAGGAGATTTGCCTCAATTTAATTCTTGCACTACTGCGAAGAAAAGTGAAGTAAATTTGTCCCTTGTACTGAGGAACAACTGAAATTAATGAAATTGAACGTAGCTCCAGGACATGATGGAATCCTTATCAGATTCTATAGTGAATTTGTGGCTGAGTTAGTCCCCTCTTTTAACTATAATCTAACGTAGTTGGAATAAAACACTTGTTTACAAGAAGGGTAGTAGACGTAACCCAATATCTTCCACATTGATATGTTGTAGAGCCTTAGAATATATTCTGAGCTCAAAATTAATGTAGACCACAACAACAACAACAACAACAACAACATCTCAAACAGAACGACCATCTCCATGCCAACCAGCATTGATTCCAAAAACATGTAAAACCCACCTCACAATTTCCTGAAGTGTCTTCTTAAAAGCTTTGGATCCATAGTCAGGTAGAAGCAATATTTCTTGATTTCTGAAAAGCATTTGACTCAGGGCCATGTCTACGCTTATTATTAAAAGTTCAATTGTATGAGGTATCAAAGAAATTTGTGACTGGATTGAGGATTTGTTGGTAGAGAGACCATAACAAGTTAACTTGAATGGGGAGTCATTGACAGTGAAGTAACCGTGCACGTGCACCAGGTAAGTTTGTTGGAACCCTTGCTGTTCGTGCTGTATATTAATGATATTGTGAACAATGTCAATAGTAACCTCAGACTCTTTGCAGATGATGCAGTTACCTAAATGAAGTATTGTCTGAAAGAAGTTGCATAAATATTCAGTTGGATCTCAAAGATTTCAAAGTGATGCAAAGATTGGAAACTTGATTTAAATGTTCGGAAATGTAAAATTGTGTCTTGTCACAAAACTTAAAAAAAAAAAAAAAAAAAAAAAAAATAGTGGTATCCTATGACTATACTACCTGAGAGTCAGGGTTGGAATCTGTAAACTGGTACAAATATCTGGATGTAACAATTTGCAGAGAAATGAAATGGAACCATCGTATTGGCTCACTTGTGGATAAGGCAGGTGGTAGATTCCAATTTATTGGTATAATACGAGGAAATGCAATCAGTTTGCTAATGGCATCAAGTATCCCAAGAAATCCTACTTAAAAAATTTTAGGAATTGGCTTTCAATGATGGCTGTAGGAATGTACTGCAATGTTCTATGTATTTCACTCATAGGAATTGAGGCAAAGGTTATATTAATTACAGATCACATGCAGCCATTGTTTAAAATCGTTCATGCTGTGCTCCTTACCTGAATGGAACAGGTGAAAATCCTAACAACTGGTACAGTGGGATGTACCTTCTACCACACACTTCAGTGGTTTGCGGAATATACAGGGTGAATATTAATAAAACTAATAAACTGATGGACCAGACTCCTGACTGGAAATGAAGGAAAAAAATGTCCTTTGAACATGTGTCCAGAAATGGATGATTTGTATGCAGTGCCAACAAATCGTCTCTGAACACAGTACAGAACTGCATCACATCCATGTCACAACAGACGTTCAAACTGGCCTCCATGGGACGCAGTGTCATGTGGGATTCACTTACGTTTATATGTGAGAACGTACTTTGGCTTAAAGCATGTTGGTGGTCCACTTGCCTGGAGCTTGTGTACTAGGGTTCGTCTCGACGTCTTGTAGAACCCCGTCCTCCATTTTGTGATGGTACTTGTTTTGGTATAGCCGTGCTTCCCCTTGACTACACACAAACACCATCTCAGCTTGTCCCTGACATGAATACCAGACCATTCCGCTGCTTACGGTTCACTGCTGCATCGATCACACAGCCTGCATCATACAAGGAACACGTGGCATGTGGTCAGAGGAGCTGCCATTTGACAACGCCATCTACCATGGCAATGATGCATTTCCGGACCTATGTTCATAGGACCTCTTTATCTCCATTCCTGCAGTTTGTTAGTGTTATTAATGTTCACCCTGTATATTCTATGTGGTCTACACCTACAGTGGAGCTTTTAAATTGGACTGCTGATATTTCTTCTGAAAACGATGTTGTGGATGCTTTTAGAATTATAATTATTTACACTAGGCTGCTCGATGGTCTGATCGATGCAGAAATCCAAGTGTACTTCTGAGATCTGGGTTTCATTGCTGTGCATCAAGTGATGAAAGAAGGAGATGCCTCCTTAGTGCCCATATGCACTCTCTTTCTCACTTTTGGTAGAGTGGTTCTTCTGTCAAAGATCATAGCAAGTTATGAAGTTGTCACAGTCAGACTATATATTCTGAATCCGATGGGCTACTACCAGTTTCATTGTTACGACCACAGTCGAGAGTCCTGTCGACACCCAGCCAAATCTGTAACCTGTGGCAGGGATGCTCACGAGGACAATTGCCCGCCTCCTTCTCTCCACTGCATCAAATAAAATGGCGACCATGCCACTGCCTCTCATGATTGTCTCGTGTATCTTGATGAGCGAGATGTCCAGGAGATCTGAGTGAAGGAAAAAGTGCCTTATCCGGTTACTCGCAAGTTGTTGGGTAGTTGGAAACCCTGCGTTCCACCATCTGGCCTCTACAGTACTGTTCTTGCTACATCTCGCTCAACGAAGGACATGGCCATGCTGACATGGGACCTCACTTTCAGCACCGCGGTTGTGAAATCTGCCAGTTTCATGGTAGTGTCCCCGTTCTTCTTCCAGCTGTGCAACATGTCACCAAACTTTCGCCTCACTGGGTGAAGACACAAGCTACACAACCAGCAGGTTGGAAAGGACAGAAGGAATACTCCTTTGAAGACTTCCAATGTCCCTCCCGCCAACCAACATCTGAGTCTTCTTCTGCCAACCATAAAGTCTCAAATAATTCAAACAAAGGCAAAAGGTCACCTCCTTCACTGCCTCGAAGATCCTCTTCGATGATGTCATGTGGTACCCTCGGCCGCCTGATTTCCTTATTGCCGATGCACACCACCAACTGTTTTTCTGCCCTGGACTCCGCAGGGCAAGAATGTCAGGAATGCCGATGCTTCTGCAGACCTCTTGGAGCAGGATCCTCCTGCCTGTGTGCCCTGTAGCAGTGAGTATTTGAAGGCTGGCACCCTGCAGTCACCGAAGTGACGCCTCTTCATTTTTTTCGTTATCATGGCTCTCCTCGAATGGAGTGTTTGTGGTCTTAGATCCAACAAAGAGGATTTATGGCTGCTCTTAGAATTGCACCATCCATTTGTTCTCTGCCTTCAGGAAGCAAAATTGCAACCTCACAACTGCTTTGAGCCCATCTTGGGCGGGAGTCATGCTGCTCATATGGGATGACATTCATAGTCAACCCAATGTGCTAACTACCCGCCTTCAAACTGTTGCCGTTCACTTTTTCCTTCCTCACATGACGTTTTAACTGTGTAATATTCGCGTCCCTCCATCATTCGATGTCACCAGGGCAGATTTCCTCCAGCTTATTCTGCTGCTGGGTTGCTTTAGTGCACACCTCCCAGAACCTGTCCAAGGTGTGTCCTCTTGGCTGACCTTCTCAATCAATTTAACCTCATCTGCCTTAACATGGGAGCAACCACATTCCTTTCGGACTTCACACACACACACACACACACACACACACACACACACGCACACACACACATATATTCCCATTTGGACCTCTCCTTCTGCACTGCCCAGCTTGCCCAATGTCTTGAGTGATCTGTTCTCTCTGACACTTACTCAAGTGACCATTTCCCATATGCTATCTGTTTGCTGACTCCTACCTCACCTATGTGCTCACCCAAATGGCAGCTTACTAAGGCCGACTGGAGGCTTTACTTCTCCCTTGCTACCTTCTACGAACAACATTTCCCCATTTTTCATGACCAGATGGAATATCTTACAAACATTATCCTTACCACCACAGAATGTCCCATTCCTTGCACTTCCTCTTTACCGCCCTGTGTCCCAGTCCATTGATGGACTGAGGTGTGCCGCGACACAATTTGCACGTGGAGACATGCTCTCCGCCTTTTTAACCGACTTCCTACAATGGCAAACTATTCATTATATACAGTTGTGTCCACAGCATCGTTGCGTTCGTCAGGATAGCAAAAAACCTAGGTAGATTTAATTTACTAGTTCTGTTAACAGTTGCACTCCCTCTTCCGAAGTGTGGGCCAATCTGGGACCAAGATCCATTCCCCGATTTACGGTCTGCCAGTAGCAGACAATGTCATCGTGGACCCTATTGCTATCTCCAACACCTTGGTCTGCCATTTTAGAGATTTTGAGCTCCTCCCACTATCATCCTGCCTTCCTCCATCAGAAATGAGTAGAGGTGGCTTGGATGATACACTTCATGTATTGGAATTGTGAGTGCTACAATGCCACTCTTAGTAGGGAGCTAGATCATGCTCTCACTTCATCATGATTCTCTGCCTTGGGGCCAGATGCTGTTCATTCAGATATTGGAGCACATTTCTCTTGGGGGCAAGAACTTTCTGCTTCATAGGTACAACTGCATCTGGGCAGAGGGCATGTTTCGCAGACACTGGCATGTAGCCACTGTCATACCCATACCTATGCCTGATAAAGACCTTCCTTCTCGCTACCACCCCATTTCTCTCACCAGCGGTTTTTACAAGGTGATGGAACATATGATTCATGCTCAGCTGGTATGGCGGCTTGTGTCTCACAATTTACTCACCACTGCACAGTGTGGATTTGAAGCACGCCGTTCTGCAGTTGGCCATCCCGTCACTTTGTCCATCCATGTCATGAATGGATTTCTGCAGAAATCCCAGACTGTGGCCGTGTTCTTTGGTTTGGAGTAAGCCTATGACACATGCTGGAGGACTGGTATCCTCTGTACTCTCTCCACATGGGGATTATGTGGCCAAATGCCCCATTTCCTTCAGGAATTTTTAAAAGACTGTGTTTTCAATGTACGTGTGGTTTCTGCCTTGTATGACACCTGTATCCGCCATTAACCCTATAATTGCCTGTCTCCCACTGGAGGTCTCCAGCTTCTTTTTCGTTGACAATTTTCCCATCTATTGCAATTCTCCACAGACCTGCCTCATTGAGCGTAGCCTTCAGTGGTGTCTTGATCATCCTGACTCAGGGAACATTGACAATGGATTTTGTTTTTCCACTGACAAAACTGTTTGTATGAATTTCTGGCAGCCCAGTTGGTTTCTTCCACCGTATTTGTATATTGGTCATGTTGCTCTTTTGTTTGTTGAAACTACGATAGGAGACTCATGCTCGGTAGGAGACTTTCTTGGTCCTCCCAAGTGTCTGACCTGACAGCCCGCTGTACGCGGTCCCTCAAAGTCCTACATGTCCTCAGTGGTACTTTGTGGGGAGCAGATCGAACGACCATCCTCTAGTTGTACCAGTCCCATGTCCGTTCGAAACTAGATTATGGATGTTTCGTATATGCGTATGCATGTCTGCCCCTCTTATGCTGTCTCAATACTATCCACCAACATGGCATCTGTTTGGCCACTGGTGCCTTTTACACTAGCCCGGTTGAGAGTCGGCATGCAGAAGCTGCCACTACCACTGTCCTACTGCCGTGACTTTCTCCTTAGCAGAGATGTGTGCTGTTTGTATGCCATACGTGGCCACCCATCTTATGCCACCTTCTTCGGTGACTCCTTTGATTGCCAGTATGGGGCGCGCCCCTCTTATCTGTTACCTTCTGGAGTTCACATTTAGCTCTTTGCTCTGCCAGCTTAACTTCACGCTACCTGCAACTTTCCCGGTTGGTGTAAACCCTTCACCACCTTGGCTTTGTGTGGTGGCCCATGTTCAGCTCAGCCTTCATTTGCTTCCTAAGGACACTACTCGAGCCTCTCTCTGTTGCCTTCAGTTTCATGACCTTCGCATGAAACTTCGTGATAGTACCCGATGGCTTCAGATTGAGCATGGAGTTGGGTGCGCCTTTGTCATTGGCGCCGTCATTTTTCGGTATCAGCTTCGGAACACTGCTCGGTATTTACAAAGCTTGTGTGTGCTTCACACCGTCCATCCCTTAGTGCAGTGTGTCCAGGAAAGCTGTCAGTTGCTCATTCTTGATGGAGCCACTGTGATGTTCATGTGGTTTCCGGGTCACATCGGTCTGACAGGAAACGAGGCTGCTGATGCAGCTGCCAAGGCTGCAGTCCTCGTACCTCAGCCCGCATAGTTCTCACATTCCCTCTGATGATCTCTGTGTTGCTGTCTGTCAGCAAGTGGTGTCATTTTGGCATCACCACTGGTCCTTCCTTCATGGGAACAAGCTCTGGGTTATTAAGCGTCTCCCAGTGGCTTGGATGACCACCTCTCGGCCCTCTCGCCATGTGGTGATCTTTTTAGCTGGATTGCATATTGGGCACTATCTTTTTGTGGTGCTCCCCACCACTGTGTGCACATTGTGCTCAACTTTTGATAGTCAGCTGCTTCCTGACGGAATGCCTTTTTTTTTTAACCCTTTACATTCTTGTTTGTGTTTGCTGTCTGGCCATTTTGGCGAACAATACACGGACTGTCACCCCCAGTTTACTTTTTATCTGTTGTAGCAATATGGCGAAGGCCATTTAATTTTCAGTTCAGGACCTACGTTTCTCTATGGTGTATTATATCGACCTTTCTCCACATCCCAGTTTTAAGTTGTCTTCTCTTTCGTCGATTGGGATTGATGTGCTGTCGTTTTTAACTCCTCTTAGTCTTCATGTTATACAGTTTTGACATGGGTGCATATGACTCTACTTGTTTTAATGCCTTAAAAAAAAAAGACCATAATAGTTCAGTTGCCACATGAAAATTGATAATTTACACAATCATAGAGTTTTGCAAGATAACAGAAGGTGCCCAATTATCTTATTCTTCAACTCTGCCAAGACTTGTAGTAGACTAAAGTTTAGTTTCCTATTGTAACTTTTAGAGAGGTGAACAGTTACATTGTTAACATGTTATTATCTTACAAAAGTATCTGTATTCTATCACAGGCCGCCCTTCCAAAAGGTTTTAGGAAGATCCACAGACCAAGGTGAATCTGAAATTTGTTAATCTCACATGATATGCAATCTTATTTCTGTCCTACTACCTGCTTAATAGCGTGTTTGTCCATCTTTGGAATGAAATACATCCCAGATTATTCGTATCAGGGATGCAACAGTTTGTTGGTAAGGTTGTGGAGATGTGTCTATGCACAGGTCATGTAATTTATGTGAATAACGGACTGCCAATTTGCGTATGCAGTGATGTCACCCGATAGTGATGCAGATGGGTTCCATAGGCGAATTTGGTCGCCGATAACAATAATACTCCTCATACCACTGTTGTACGGTTCTGGCTCAGAGACACAGACAGTTACACTGCTGGAAGATGACATCAACGTTGGGAAAGGCTTCAAGCATGAAGGGATGCAGGTGGATCGCAGCTGTTGGTGTGTTGTTGATTATTACAATAGGTTCCATGCAAGTGCAGAAGAATGTCTCCCATATCGTAATACCGCTTCCTCCAGTTTGCATCCATGGCCGCTGCACATTTTGAGCCACCATTCACCTCGATAATAGCTTTTGTGAAGATGACCATCCACCTAGTGTAGCAAAAATGTGATTCACCTGAAGAGCCGAAACGTTTACGTTGATGGTCGAATCTTAATAGTTCTATGCCCACTGTGGTTGTTATTGACGATGCCATTAGGTCAATATGTGAACACATAGGGGTGGTCTGCCATGGAGCTCCACATTCAACAATGTACGATGAATGGTGTGGTCTGAAACAACTGTGCAGGCACCAGCATTGTGCTCTTTCGGCAGAGATGCCACAGATCACCATCTATCCTGCTTTACAGAGCAGACAAGCCTCTGAACCCCATGTTCTGTGTAGAGTGAGGGACATCCAACCATTTAATGTCTAATAGTAGTATCGCTGTCCTATCTCTTTCTGTAGGACAGTAGCATGTAAATGTTCGACCAGCTTCACCATTTTCAAGATACTTGTTCGCATTCTCTGTGTAATAATACTCTGCCCTTTGTCTAAGTCGCTTATCTCAATGGATTTCCTCATTTGCAGCCCTTATCTTTACTAGGGTGATCCGCCATCCGTGTCTGCTCTACTTACACACTTCTGTTACCATGTCACACGGCCTCAATGCCATCGGGCAGCATCCAGTGTCCGCAGTGGGCAGTGGTCCTAATGGTGATGTAAGAAGACCTACATTGTGGTGGAGAAGCCAAATATCTGGCTCAGTAATCTTAAAAGCCTGCTGGAATTTGGAAAAACAACTTAAAAATAGATGCAGAGACTTTGTGTAAAATGTGGAATCTGTCACTCAGTTTGTGAAGAAATTAAAGTTAGATTGCTCAGCACAGACAAAACACACATAGTACAGATCTCCATTCGTATAACTGGGTATAGAATATTATATATAAAAACAAAGATGAGGTGACTTACCGAACAAAAGCGCTGGCAGGTCGATAGATACACAAACAAACACAAACATACACACAAAATTCAAGCTTTCGCAACAAACTGTTGCCTCATCAGGAAAGAGGGAAGGAGAGGGGAAGACGAAAGGAAGTGGGTTTTAAGGGAGAGGGTAAGGAGTCATTCCAATCCCGGGAGCGGAAAGACTTACCTTAGGGGGAAAAAAGGACAGGTATACACTAGCACACACGCACATATCCATCCACACATACAGACACAAGCAGACATATTTCAAATATGTCTGCTTGTGTCTGTATGTGTGGATGGATATGTGCGTGTGTGCTAGTGTATACCTGTCCTTTTTTCCCCCTAAGGTAAGTCTTTCCGCTCCCGGGATTGGAATGACTCCTTACCCTCTCCCTTAAAACCCACTTCCTTTCGTCTTCCCCTCTCCTTCCCTCTTTCCTGATGAGGCAACAGTTTGTTGCGAAAGCTTGAATTTTGTGTGTATGTTTGTGTTTGTTTGTGTATCTATCGACCTGCCAGCGCTTTTGTTCGGTAAGTCACCTCATCTTTGTTTTTATATATAATTTTTCCCACGTGGAATGTTTCCTTCCATTATATGGGTATAGAATATGCGTGTCAAAAATGGAGCAGCTGTTGTTGCCTCACAGTACAGTTGAAGTCCACAGTCAGCATATTTTTGTTGTTAGTCAATATCTTCATTTAATGGTTTGTGTGTGTGTGTGTGTGTGTGTGTGTGTGTGTGTGTTCATGTTTGCCGTAGGGGAAAGGGGTGGAGTTATTTGGCCCTAGTGGTCCATATTAATATTATGCTAGCCAACTTCCCTATTGGACAGTATCTTTTGTGATTCAGATATAATTTTTCCCCATTTAGTAACATTAAAGTTACAAAGGGACGCTATCCACATTTATTATTCGTATCTGTTGCATTTCTTTCTTGTACTGAAATAATGCTCTGTAGTACATTCTTAATTTGGTTCCACAATTGTTAAGTTACATGGTGGAAGGTTTTCATATAGTTAGTATGTACAACTGATCAGCATCTATGTATTGTTTGTTTTTTGGACCATTATTAATGCTATTTTCAAATATTTTTATTTAATATGTTCACTGTGCTCCAATTGACCTGTATGTCTTCTTTTTAGTACTGTAATGTTTTTGTTCCGTTTCATTGTGAGTGAGTGAGTGAGTGAGTGAGTGACTGACTGACTGACTGAATCTTCTTCATTGTGGAATAAGTAGATGGTTGTGATAATGCCTTCCATCTGAGTCACACTGTTAAATTCTGTTGTTTGTTATTTGTTTTTCAGACATCAGAAGACCAGATAGTAAAAGAAAATGCATTAACAATAATACAGATGTTATTTGATGTATGGCCTCCATGCTGTCTCCATACGGGCTCTTATTACAGTTCTGTCTTCAGAAAGTCGCACAAGGTGAGCAAATAAAGTATGGCAACTCACAATATAGTGAAGGCATTGAGGAATAAATAGGCACAAAAACAATACTGAAACATATCTAAAGTATTTAGGAATACAACAGGTTTTGTGAGCCAGTTGATTTGGCATCATTTAGTAATGCTCTTTAAATTCATTAAGCTGATAATGGGATTTTAAGAATTATAGCTGTTGAGCAACCATAACTGTTGTGATATTCTAAATGATTAGAGAATGTAATTTCTAAAAAATACAGAACAGAAAGAAATATCTCTCATTCCAGTTTGTAAATGAGTTGGATTAGATGAAAGTAAGTTGAGCGAACTAGGAAATGTTTACAAGTTTACAAGGGGGCCACATGGCAGTTGAATTTATGTTATTTTTTTATATTTATGGTACATGAAGTAGTACGGAAGTCAGATACCAATTTCCCAAATCAGTTTACGGAACAAAGTGGCGCAGTGTTAGCACACTGGTCTCTCATTTGGGAGGATGACTGTTCAAACCCACATCCTGTAATCCAGATTTAGGTTTCCTGTTATTTCCCTAAACCACTTCAGGCAAATGCTGGAATGGTTCCTTTGAAAGAGCACAGCCGATTTTCTTCCTGATCCTTGACACGATCGAAACTTGTGCTGCATCTCTAATGACTTGATGGTGGTGGTACGCTAAACCCAATCTTCCCTCCTTCCTTCTTCCCAAATCAGTTTGGTGAAACTCTCAAAAATTCTCAAGAAAAGCAATTTTGAAGTTCTCCAAGCATCTTTAACTCTCTAAAATTAAATGGCTTTTTTGATGGGCTGCATAGTTCTGTGGTGGAATGTGTACCTGTTGTATGTGGGGCCTGGTTTAGATTCCCAGCTGACGTAAATTTTTTAGCAAAGTTACATGTTCTATAATCATTCCTGTGAAGAGTAAAATGCATTAACATGAAAAAAATCATTAGTGTTGGAGACTCCGATCTGCAGAACGCCAGTTTTCTTTCTCCTGATAACAAGTCGTCTTGAGTAGTCCCCGCCCGGAGATCCGAATAGGGTACTATTTTACCTCCGGGATATTTTACCCAAGAGGACGCCATCATCATTTAACCATACAGTAAAGCTGCATGCCCTCGGGAAAAATTACGGCTGTAGTTTCCCCTTGCTTTCAGCCGTTCGCAGTACCAGCACAGCAAGGCCGTTTTGATTAGTGTTACAAGGCCAGGTCAGTCAATCACCAGACTGTTGCCCCTGCAACTACTGAAAAGGCTGCTGCCCCTCTTCAGGAACCACACATTTGTCTGGCCTCTCAACAGATACCCTTCTGTTGTGGTTGCACCTGTGGTACGGCTATCTGTACCGCTGAGGCACACAAGCCTCCCCACCAACGGCAAGGTCCATGGTTCATGGCGGGGGGGGGGGAGGGGGGGGGGCTGCAACACCTGAGAGAGGTCTTCCAACAAAATGGCTACAGGTAGGTATTCTAATAGGGGGGGGGGGGGGAAACTGAAACACGTTCAAACCAGTGATTACCAGTTTCAGAAGCTACTGTTTGTTTTCTTTCTTCACCTTTAGGAATTTTTTGTTTCACAGAAATGCTTGTAAAATGTGTGCCTTTGTGTCAAAGCTTGCACATGTGGGAATTGAACCCAGGCTGCCTGCATGAGAGGCAACGATTCAACAACTGAGCAATGCAGACCATTTTCGTTACTTTAGTGAATTATAGCTGCACAGAATTTTTTAGACTTGCACTGGACTACTTTGCAGATTGATATTATAGCTGTGAATTTCAGTTCCATAATACAAAAAATTACAAAAAACTGATTGCCATGTGGTCTTATTGGTAGATGATAAGGAATGTAGGCATATGAGAGATAGTTGCAAAGCCATTACAGCTAATAGCTTGGAAAAAGAGGAATGAAAAAAATCAGTATGACTGTGTAACAACCTGTAACTTAAATGTGACTGTAGGCTTTCCCGGCGTAAACTATTGATGAAGGTTTCTCGGGTCTCCAGCCGGGTGGTAGCGTTGATATCTCGCGACGTTTCGGGAAGTGTCATACTACCCATCTTCGGGCGAAGTGTCGAGATTCGCAGAGAGCGGGCTATGTATATACGTGGTCACCCCCCTCCACTAGACCTCAGGTGGCTGCGGTGGACCAGCGGCATGCGCGTGGTGGTGGGGATGGCGGTCGCCCCCGGCGGCCGCGTTCGGTTCTCGGTGTAAGCATTCTGTTTGCATCAGCGACGGAGGACATTGACGGGCGCGCTCCCGACGGATTGCCGCTATCGCCGGGTTCCATGCTGCGCTGAGTTGGTATCCCTTGTCTCTGTTGACCAGATTCTCGTGAATCGCCGGGGGCGACCGCCATCCCCACCACCACCGCGCACGCAGCTGGTCCACCGCAGCCACCCGAGGTGTAGTGGAGGGGGGTGGCCACGCATATAAATAGCTCGCTCTCCGCGAATCTCGACACTTCGCCAGAAGATGGGTAGTATGACACTTCCCGAAACGTCGCGAGATATCAACGCTACCACCTGGCTGGAGACCCGAGAAACCTTCATCAACCTGTAACTTCCTTCTTCCAAGCACACCGAACCAGGAAGGGATGTTGGCACTTGTCAGTTCAGTATTACATCATCACCCATCGCTCTTGCAGCTATGCTGTCAGTTAACCATATAAAAATAGCTTATACTAATGGCAGGACCCTCATAACTACACTCATAAGTTGCTGATCATTCTTGGATGGCAGTGGTCTGTAGAACTGAACCCTCAAATATCATCCTGTATATGGCAAAGTCCTGCCAGTCTGGTCTTGTATGCAGTACTGAATAAATGTACTGAAATTGTTGTGGTCTTCAGTAGTAGTTGTACTCAGTCCATTCATTGAACCTGAGATCCCAGCCACCTTAGCAAAACTGGGCAACCAAGTTGAAGCAGTCACCACCACCACCTGCAATGGCCCAGAACCTGCAGATGTGCGAAACACATATGGCTCACTGGATATACACTAGGTTAGCCATGCTCTCACATTGCTTACCATACAACACAGAACATCTGTTGTTAGAGGTGCGATTGTTGTGTAAATTCCAGCAGGTGCAGGTATCTGCCCAATCAGTGTTAGTGGTGCAGGTCATCACAGATAAATGGGGGATGATACCAGCATTTGCAACGTGTTTACGCTTGGTCTCTCTCTATCCTTAGCATCCAATATTTATGAGATGTCACTGGGTGAGAAAGTTGACTCGTGTAGGGCAGTTCAACTTACCTTAACATGTTGCTGAGCTGCTTGTGGATAAGCAGTTTGACGGAGAAACTGAATGATTCAAGAATATTTATAATGGTGGAAATCACTTCACAAACCAGGCCTTTTCCCCAACAATGGAGAAGTAGAAAGATTTTTTGAACAGTTTGAGGACTGCAGTAATGGTGGGTAAATCCAGAGTATAGCATAGCTAAAACTAACAGGTTGCGTGGGTGCTCATAATGTGGTATGAGATACTAAGATGTGTGAAAATTTTCATAGGCTGTGTTGCCTGGCCACCAAGAGCTGTTGCAGGACGATTTGATTCATGGATCCAGTTATATGGCTCCTTCTGTGTGTAGCGATTTTACGACTATGACGGGTGGGACCTGAAGATGGCATCAATGTAATGCTGAAACTGGTAGCACATAGAAGTTCATAAAATAAAATAAATTTCTACAATACATATGGCTGTTGGTAAATTATCGAATCAAGAAGTTCATGCCAGCCGTCATCTCACGATCCAAAATGGATCAATGAAGACTATCCACCATTGTGGCATCCGTTTGGCCACGGGCGCCTTTTACACCAGCCTGGTTGAGAGTCTGTATGCTGAAGCTGCTGAACTACCCCTGTCCTACTGCCGTAACTTTCTCCTCAGCAGGTATGCATGCCGTTGGTCTGGCATGTGTGGTCACCCATCCTACGCCGCCACCTTGATGATTCCTTTGATCGGCAGTATGGGGCTCGTCCTTCTTCTCTGTTGCCTCCTGGAGTTCACTATCGGCACTTACTACAGCGGCTTAACTTCGCATGACCTGCACCTTTCCCTGTGGGTGTGAACCCTTCACCACCTTGGCATTGTGAAGCGGCCCATATTAACTTTGGTCTTCATTCGCTTCCTAAGGGCACTACTCCAGCCTCAGTCTATCACCTTCAGTTTCACGACCTTCACATGGAACTTTGCGATATTATCTTTGTGTACACTGATGGCTGTCGGCACCCATGTCTTTAGATATCAGCTTCTGGCACACTCCTCAGTATTTATAGCTGAGATCTTCACCTTGTATCAGGCCACAGAGTACATCCGGTGACATAGCCGTTTAAATTGTGTCCTCTGCTCAGACTCACTCAGCAGTCTTCAAAGTCTATGTGCGCTGTACACAGCCCCTCCCTTAGTGCAGAGGGTCCAGGAAAACTGTCAGCTGCTCAGTCTTGGTGGAGCCAGTGTGATGTTTCTGTGGGTTCCTGGTCATGTCAGTCTGCCAGGAAACGAGGCTGCTGATGCTGCTGCCAAAGCTGCAATCCTAGTACCTCAGCCCGTGAGTACCTGTGTTCCCTCCGATGATCTCTGTGTTGCCATCTGTCAGGATGTGTTGTCCCTTTGGCATCGCCAATGGTTCTCACTCCACGGGAATAATCTCTGGATTATTAAGCCTCTCCCAGCGGTTTGGATGACCTCCTCTCAGCCCTCCTGCTGGGAGGAGGTTAGTTTAACTCGGCTGCATATTGGGCACTGCCTTTTCAGCCATCATCATTTGCTAAGCGGTGCTACCCCACCACTTTATATACATTGCGCCCAAGTTTTAACTGTCCGCCACTTCCTGACGGAATGTCCATTTTTTAACCTTTTATGTTCCCGTTTGGGTTTGCCGTCTGAGTTATCGGCTGCTGTAGCAAATGACGTGCGGGATGTTGACTGTGTTTTACTTTTTATCCGCCAAAACAATCTGGTGACAGCAATTTAATTTTTAGTTTTGGACCTCTGTTCCTTTATGGTGTCTCTTTTAGCCCTTTTTCCATGTGCCTGTTTCTGTCCGTCTTCTATTATGTCAATTGGAACTGACATAGAATCATTTTTAACTCCTCTCTGGCTTTGTGTTCTATAGTTTTGGTTTGAGCGCGTATGGCCCCAGTGTTTTTGTGTCCTAAAGCATAACAAAACAAACAAACAACACTGGTTGATGAAACCCAGTGTAAAATCATTTATGTGTAACTAACTGTGCTCTGACTTTTGAATATGCCTCCAGCATATAATTTACTGTCAGTCTCCCCCATGAACTTCTCTTAAATTTTTTTAAAGCCTTGCTTCCTCTTTGTAGTTCCCTCCAAGTTCTGTTTATTTATTGACTCAATTCACTTTGGCATAGTGACTGGTGACATCATTTCGTAATGCATAACGTTTCTTTATTTAGCTCTGAATTTTGTGTTAGCATGTTGCTTTCCCCTTATGTTTCTGTTTCAGTTATTGGTGCATCATTTCCTGTCTTCATTCCCTTGATTTTGGTCTTTTTTCAGGTCAGTTAGCTCTGTGAGATCCATCTGTATTTCCTCTGCATTTTTCTTGACCTTACCTGTCTTGCTACCGATCAGTCAATAATGAGGTGGTACGTACACCTATACAAATGTTAGGAATGGACTGTTCCCTTTTTACTCCATTAGCTTGTCTCCCTCCCTATGTAAATCCACATTAGCAACCTGCACTTGAGCTAACTGATCCAGCAGCTGCTGAATTGTTTTCCAAGTTGATGCTTTTTCACTTACTGCCATTTTTTCATCTGTTAGTGCCAGAAGTGAACAATATATCCCAGAAAAGAGAAAAGGAAGTGCGGGAAACAGCCAGACGGGCCCATATAGAAAAGAAACTTAGTTGACACTTACTTGTATGTTTTCATTGAACTCTGCTGCTGCACTGCCACAGTAATAATAATAATAATAATAATAATTTCAATCTCAAACAGCTTTTCTGACACCACTTTTGGAGGCTGTGGGATCAATGTGGGTGAGCAGTTCTATGGTGGAGGTGGGAGTCGGTGCAGAAGATGAAGATACCCAGTGGTGACAAATTATTTATTGATGTCTTAAGTTGGACAGGCATCGATACAGTGCCCACTGGAGGCGGGCGGTGGCGGCGGCAACAGGGAGTGAAACACTATTGGAATTTGTTGGCGATGGTGCACTGGAGTCAGCTCTTTTCATCAATATGGCTTGGCAGCAGCTTTGCTAGCAGTGCATTGGACTACCTCAGTGCTGTGTCACACAAAAGCGCCCTTCCTCTCGTAACTGCGATGGGAATCAGCCAACATATGGTCCCAGTGGTAGTCAGTGGCGGCCCTGTGCCAAACCCAGGGCTGGTGCTTGGACAGTAGTGGTTGGTGCTGTCAGACCAAGGTGATTCGGAGCTGACAGGACATTACCTCAACCCTCAGCCCATGTAGGTTGTGGCCGGACCCCCTGGCTGGCGGTTCCATTGGTATAGTGGAAAAATGTTGGCAGGCTTGCAGAGGCAGCTGACACATGGCAGACACTAATTTGAAGCCCAGCTGTCGAAACCTGCCCAGCCTGTCCAGATTGCCAGTCTTTATATACAATGGGTCAGGTCTTGTTGTGACTGAGGTCAGATACATGACCTGCCAAACGCTGCTGAAACTGAAACAGCAGTAACGTGGGAGTGGGAGCACTCGGTTTTCGTGACTGAGGGGGGGGGGGGGGGGGGGCTGACACACACATATTTTTCCATTAATTATTTAATTTTTCCATTAATTATTTAATTTTTCCAACTCAGATTTCATTAAAAATGCTGGAAATCTCACCAAGTGAGCAAAACAATTTCGATAACGTGGTGTTGAATTGTGCTGAAAACACAGATGCTCACTGGTGCAAAACATGAGACCAACACAAAATTAAAACTGTTCTTACACATTAGATCAGATTAGTACTTGTTCCATAGATCATGAATGCGACAATTCGTAATGATGTGGAATGTGTCAGGTTAATAAAAGGTGTCTGTACAAGATATTACATTACATAAAATATTACATGACACTTAATTCCTTTTTTTGGGGGGGGATTCCCCACTTACTATATCCAGAAATTCATTTAATGAGTAGGAGTAGTACTGCATACAACAAACACACACGACATGTGTTCCTAACCCCAGCATCCAGAGACTTAGCCTTCTCTCAGGTGACATGGAGTAGGGCAGAACTAGCCAGAAATATTGGCTGCCTCTTGCAGTTGTGGTGATAGCTTGTTCTCTTTGTGTCACCGAGAAGTGGAGTCATGTATCAGAGGTGTTTGTGATATGCTTTTCGTCATGCCAACATGGGCAATGGATGCATACTGTGTAGTTTTCTTCTGTATAGCTGAAATGCTTCAAGTATTTTGTTCTGGTATTTGATCATGATTACTCATTCATCAAATTTTGGAAGGATTGGATAGTATTCTTACTTTATGCCATCTTCAGTAAAAGTTGTTTCTTGTAGGGACCAGCAAGCTGCCGTCCCCATGCTTTGCAGTGATTTTGTGTGTGTGTGTGTGTGTGTGTGTGTGTGTGTGTGTGTGTGTGTGTGTGTGTTCCTAATCTATCATCATGAATTAGGTGTTCTGAAATATGTTTGTTCCTCTGGAAGTCGTTTAGCAACACACAAAACACACACACACACACACACACACACACACACACTACATTCACCACAAACCATAGGGACATCAACTTGCTGGTCCTTATGAGAAACAACTTTTACTGCAGATGGCAGAAAGTAAGAATACTATCCGATCCTTCCAACATTTAATGAATGAGTAATTATGGTCAGATAACAGAACAAAATACTTGAAGCACTTCAGCTAAACAGAAGAATACTAAATAGTATGCATCTTCACTGTATTGCCCATGATGGCACAATGAAAAGCATATCACAACCACCTCTAAATACATGACTCCACATCTCGGTGACACAAAGAGAACAAGCTATCACCACAACTGCAAGAGGCAGCCAATACTTCTAGCTAGTTTTGCCCTACTCCATGTCACTTGAGAGAAGGCTGCTGGGGACCTCAGGTTGCGAAAACAGCTGCCAAAGATCATCTCTTTGACAGCAGCACTGTACACAGCAGGTGGTGGGATTTCAGAAACACTGGAGGGCAGCAACACAATGGCACAGAAACATCTGAAAACATTGGTTATTACCTCGATGCTTACGTCATAGTTGCTGAGATGCTGGCTTGACAAAAATTCTGAGCCAGTGGGTATCGGCAAGTGCCTGGATTTCAGCATTGGGTTCTGGCTTGAGCATGTATTGCTATACCTCCATGACTGGGATTCAAAATCCCCCTATCAATTTTTACTCATCAGTTTTTATCCCTTTGGTTGTTTTTTGTTAGTTGGTACATCGCTCATCTCCCCCCATGGGTACAAGAGAATGGGATTATGCAGGGCTCCATACTGAGTATTACATTCATCACGACCTATGGACTAGGACCGCTACTGGAAAACCTGTCACCCCTTCACTGCATGTTGACTACTTGTTTTTGGTATAGCTCTCAGTCTGTACCCTTTGCTGAATGCCAGCACCCAGGTGCCATCCGAAGTGCCTCTGCTTGGACCCTGTCCCATAACTTCCAATTCTCTCTTGCGAAGACACAGGTCGTGCATTTCTGTCATCACACAACAGTCCGTCCTTATCCAGAAGTCTACTTGGGTACCAAGTCATGGACTTAGTTGCACAGTCCTGATTTTTGGGACTCTTCTTTAATAAAAAGCTGACATTGCTGCCCCACATTCATCAGCTTAATACTAGCAGCATGTAAAACTTGACTCTGCTTCCTTGCCAATGCCTCTTGGGGTGCAGATCACAGTACTCTCCTTCATGTTTACTAGGTCCTAGTCCCGCACCAATATGACTATGGTTCCCAGGTTTATGACTTGGCAGAACCTTCTGCTTTGAAATTCTTGTGCCCAGTCCATCATTGTGGAGAGAGTTGCCTCTGGCACTTTCCATTCTAGTCCAATAGACAGTCTCCTTGCTGAAGTGGGTCCCACAGTACTTACTCTTGCTCTTTTATGCAATCATCATGCGTATCCCAAGGATTGAACTGGTCTATTATTGGCTTGAGAAGCAATTACTCACCCAACATTCACTTTGAAAATCTTACGTGCAAATTTGCAGGTGCAAAGAAGAACACTCTTGCTTACCTTCTTTGCCAGCTGCCTCATTCATTCCTTTTTACTCTATTCTAATTGCTTTTGGGTTCAGATAACCCCTTTCCTGCAGCAACCTATTTTCCATTTTAGGGGTAACACACTAATGAATAGTGGCTGCTGTCCATCTTTAATGCTTGGACTACAATGGATCAGGGATGGGACTCCCGTGGGAGGGACAGCCTATATCCCCTGGCCCCACCCACTTGCTAACCTGATTATTTTTCTCGCCTTGTTTTATTATTGATGGTCCAACTGACGACCATTACATTTTTAGTCTTCTGATTTTTACTATTACAACTCACCCAGCTAGAAGGCATTCTTTACTCTGTAACTGTCTTTGCCCTTCATGTCAGGATGGCAGGGGATCCGTTGTGGGCGGAGTGTCTCTCGCCATAAATGAGACTGAGAGATCCCACATCTTCTCTAATGTGTGGACTGGCCCTACCCATATGCTTTTACTTCTCCTTAAATTATTTCTCAGCTCTGGCATCAATATTGCATTTAATTCAAGTACTTTCGTAATCCATTCAATTTCTTTCAAATGTCACTAACTGTAGGTGAAGTATGTCTTGACCGAAGGACTGATGACATCGCTGTCTAGTGTCTTAACTCCCAAGCAACAGATTTGGGCTTTTCTTACAAACTTGGTGATTTACTAATCAGTTACTCCTGAGAGCCTTCAAGATTCTGCAAGGATGATTTTCCTTCTTGATGGAGATTTAGGGTCATTTTCAAATTCACTTCATACAGTGAAACCTGGAGGATAGCAGGATAGATGCTGGGGCATTCATTTGAGCTTTCAAAGTTGACTCGCTTCTGCAAAAGGTGAAAACAGTGATCTTATCATTGTGATATCAGATCACATGAACTGTTGGCTGTTCGATGTTTCAAATGCATACACTTTGGTTACATATTATTACACTGTGGGAACAACCCATTCTATGTAGATTGTGGCAGAGCATTACATGAGAATGCTCCATGTGGTCAAACAACTAGTTAGTCCATGAGACTAGTGAAGAGATACAATTTAATACTTCATTGGAAGTGGTAGCCCTACATATACACGTCGATTTTAAGCATTGCAATACTTTCTACATCCAAAGCATTATCGAAATGTCTCGCCAAGCAATCTACTATAACCGCCATTTTATAATTTCAGTTTTTGTGTTTTAAATTCTGTGTCTCCCACTAATTTTAGTGCAGCATATGATGCTTTGTCAGTTGTCAGAATATTGGTCTGTAGTCTCAGCTTTCTCTTGTGGACTCATTTTAACATGCACGATGTTTTATGTGATAGTGACCACTTTGACTGCCCATTCTCTGCCGCAGTGATACCCATCAGGATACTCTTCAGTTTAGAAAAGCTGATTGATTTCTTCAAATCCTGCTATCCCCTCTCAAGATAGAAGTGCATTTATCCTCAGACATATGACAACTGTGATATTACATGCATCAGATGCAGTGATTCCTCTTGCCTCACAAGGGAAACTCCCTATCGCACTCCCCTCAGATTTGGTCTTAAGAAGGCCCAGTGGAAAGCCCATCAAGAACTGAATATGTATTAAGCATGAAAACAGGAAGAAGGTGTACTGAACTGTGGGGAAAAAAAGCAAAATAGAAACAGTGAATGGTCCAATCTCGAGATGTGTAGCATCGAGCATACTTGCATAGCCATGGCATCATGATTATGTGGGTACGATGTTGGACTGGGAAGGGGGATATCCATGTTCAAATCTCGCTCATGCCCCAATTATTATTATTATTATTTTGTTTTTTCCCCACAAAATTATGAACTGTCCGTCCAGTTATTGAAGTGTCTGTTCACGGTATTCACATTTTTGTTTGTGTAGTGGTGTAACGTCCGTTTGCAAGGTGGTGTGAGAACGGAAGTGCCAGGCACACATACCTCCTATTTGTTCTATCCAAGTGCCACATGTTATGACTCTTGCATTCCGTTTTGGAAGTTTTGATGCTTGAATTGTTTTTTTGTAACATAGTTCTTACCCACTTGTGTGTGTGTGTGTGTGTGTGTGTGTGTGTGTGTGTGTGTGTGTGTGGGGGGGGGGGGGTTCCTTTCCTTCTTTTCCTCTTTTTTTTTATGTGTGTGTGTGTGTGTGTGTGGGGGGGGGGGTTCCTTTCCTTCTTTTCCTCTTTTTTTTTATGTGTGTGTGTGTGTGTGTGTGTGTGTGTGTGTGTGTGTGTGTGTGTGTGTGTGTGTGAGAGAGAGAGAGAGAGAGAGAGAGAGAGAGAGAGAGAGAGAGAGAGATCAATGCAGCATCTAGCCTGCTCTCACTATTCATCACATTTACTTCCAACGGTAATATATTCTTACCATATGATATGTTCTGTAACCAGTGTATAATATGACAGTTGCCAAGACTTCAGAAGGAGAAAAGATAAGTGACCAGATGGAAAGTTAATAATTTCGTGAAAAAAAAAATTTGGGGCATGAGCGAGATTTGAACACCAATCTCCTCCTTCGCAGTCCAATAACGTGATAACATAACCACAATGCTGTAGGTACACAACTATGTTTTTCAGTACACTTTCTTCCTCTTTCCATTCTTGATCTGTTTCCAGTCTTTGACGGCGTATACACTAGGCTGTCTTATGACTAAATCTGAGGCGAATGCAATGGGGAGTTTCCCTTGTCAGTTTCCCACTGCCATAAAACTCAGATAACATGACGGGACAATGAATGAAAGTTACCAAAAGGCAATATAGCGGCATAATGTTTGTCAAGGAATGTACTTAACACTTTCAGAAGACTCAGTCCAGACCTGCTATCTAATTAAAGAAAACTCCAGGAAGAGTATTGGAAAAGATTAGTACTCACTCATTATTGGGAAAAACAACGCTGCGAGTACCACTCATCCTGCAGCATTCTGTGGCACCACTCATTCTGACTCCCTATCATTTTTGATGAGCAACTAGCAGTGCAGTTTGCTTGAGCTTTGGCATCACAAAGTTACCCTCCTGCCCCTGACCCCTGCGAATCTGAGTGTATAGTATTTATCCAGCCTTCAGTTCTCAGCTTCTGCAAGCACACAATGACCAATAAAATAAATGTGAACTGTTCAGCATCTTAGTACAGTGCAAAGAGGCACCAGGCACTGATCACATACATGAGCAGATGACACACTATTTATCCATAAATTACAAACATATTCTTGCATTTTTAATCATGTTTGGCATTAGGATTAGTTCTTATCCCACTGGAATAAACAAAACATAGTTTCTGATTTTTGAACCAAGAAAGAACCCTCATGAGGTGAACACAATCACACCAACTTTCTTTTTTTATAAATGCTTTATGCTACTGTTAGACTAAATGATGAACTGGTGACTGGAACTCTTGTGACTGAAAGACCTCTATCCATATTTCTGTGTGGGGTTTGGAAAGGACAGTCAAGAAACAACCACATAATTAACTCTGAATCTGCCATTAGAATGACATCACCCATTATTATTATTATTATTATTATTATTATTATTATTATTTTGAATGGCTCAATGGCGTGGTGCAAGCCTTTCAATTGGACACCACTTTGAGGACTTATCCAATAATCCCATGGGGAAAGTGGACATAATTCTTTAATGTGAAACCTGAACTATGTGTCATTTCTTTACATTATTGGAGGTTGAAGGCTAGGTTAAAGGTGTCCTGAAAAAGTACCTGTGGTTCAGTCGGAATGCACTCCCACAATCTCTCTGCTTCCAAGCATGTTCTTTACCACTAGGCCACCAGGTGCCATCTAATAGCACTTAAGACTTTTAGAGGCTGTGTGACTTGCAGTCTCACCTTCCTTATATGTTGATGTTTTTTGCACCTATTACATGTTTTCAAATGGGAGTATTGTACATGTTCCTACAGGGTGTTGTAAGAAACGTCCAGTTGTGACCACTCACCCATGGCATTCAGTTCACTATTTGAGACATGCATGTAATGCGGTCATTGAAGAGTTCTCCCAGAGTCAGTCCTCTGTAAAACGAGTTACGGAATGTAGTGGAAGTATACTGCTTTCTAGGTCTAGTTTTTGATGCTAAGAAAGCGTAGCGACTTCATATACACTGTCTTAAACAAGTGCCAAACAAAACTTAATCTTGTGTGCTGTGATTGCGCCACTGTTTGGTGACTATATAAAGTTCTTGTCCTATCCCCTCATTGCTATACTTTTAAGATGCAGTTCATCACTGTAGTTTCGGACTTGAAATTAGCGTGTATCAGATGAGCCATGTAGGTATCATCCTGAGAGACGGGCATACACCCTTTCCAATTCGATGGCTCGAACTATTACTTAACTATCCTGCCCATGTACTTCATCTAAAAAAAAAAAAAATCCGAACCACGATATTTTCTTCCTGGCCAAAGGGTATGACGCCCACAAATACACCTCTGTGCAATGTCCTGATACCAGCCAGTGTACAATCCAAACTCTCCAAACTACATGTGACATTTTGAATCTTTTCACAATTGTCTTCACAAACACCCCTGATAAAGTCTCTTGCCCATAACTTATATATATATATATATATATATATATATATATATATATATATATATATATATATATATATAAAAATATAATAGAGGGAAACATTCCACGTGGGAAAAAATATATCTAAAAAAGAAAGATGATGAAACTTACCAAACAAAAGCGCTGGCAGGTCGATAGACACACAAACAAACACAAACATACACACAAAATTCTAGCTTTCGCAACCAATGGTTGCCTCGTCAGGAAAGAGGGAAGGAGAAGGAAAGACAAAAGGATATGGGTTTTAAGGGAGAGGGTAAGGAGTCATTCCAATCCCGGGAGCGGAAAGACTTACCTTAGGGGGAAAAAAGGACAGGTATACACTCGCACACACACACATATCCATCCACACATACACAGACACAAGCAGACATTTGTAAAGGCAAATGTCTGCTTGTGTCTGTGTATGTGTGGATGGATATGTGTGTGTGTGCGAGTGTATACCTGTCCTTTTTTCCCCCTAAGGTAAGTCTTTCCGCTCCCGGGATTGGAATGACTCCTTACCCTCTCCCTTAAAACCCATATCCTTTTGTCTTTCCTTCTCCTTCCCTCTTTCCTGACGAGGCAACCATTGGTTGCGAAAGCTAGAATTTTGTGTGTATGTTTGTGTTTGTTTGTGTGTCTGTCGACCTGCCAGCGCTTATATATATATATATATATATATATATATATATATATATATATATATATATATATATATATATCCTTCAATCCTAAAGACATGACAGCCATACCTATTCTACAATGATTGTTTCATGTGATTCCGAGTTCAGAAATAAGCTGCACTGAAGGATCATGTTGATTACTGTGCAGGCTATGCATCCCCACCCATATATAATACACACACACACACACACACACACACACACACACACACACACGACCATGAAAAACAGTCTTTGCCATCGGAATGTAGTATCTTTACTGCAAAATTAGTTACTGAAAAGGACACCCTTGTCCTGATTTGTGGATGACCCTGTTCAATTACTCTTCATATCTTGGAATAGAGAGTGGTATGCCATTACTGCCATGAACAAGCTGTGTACCATGTGAGTCTAGAACGGCATGTGAGTTGTCTTGCAGAATTTGCGTCCTGCCGAGGATCTGTAATTCTGTGCCAACTCAACACTTGAATGTCCACCTCTGTTGCTGAATCATTAGCATGGCTTGCTGCTGTGCAAGGGACCTAGGTTCGACTCTCGATACTGCAGTTGTTTTTTTTGTGGGGGTGGGGGGAGGACTGGTATGGGCTGTACTCAGCCATGTGAGGCTAACTACTGAGGAGCTACTTGGCTGATTAGCAGTGGTTTGCAGGTCAAGAAACATGACAGTGACCGGGAGAGCTGTTTTCTGACCCCCTGCCCCTCCATACTGTGTTCAGTGATGCAATTGACAGAGGATGACATAGGTATTGGCCTGTCTATGACTAGAAGGTAGAACTTTACTCCCACCCCCTTTTGTACCACATCTGAATGACACATGAATGCATTCTTAAACATTCCACTCCCATCTTCTTGTGTTGGTAGTGCCCTTAATGTAATTCTTGTTTGCCGTATCCCACCCATAATGAACACTGCAGTGCCTAAGTAACCTCACCACACCTAAACTATCAATGGTAAATATTGTACACGCAGCCCAAAGTGTATGCTAAAGGCAGGTGCACAGATGATATTATGGGTTGGTGTGTCTCATAGTACGCTGCTCCTTGCCATTGTGCATTGTGTGACCAGCCTTCTCCTTATGTGTGCACCACTATAGTGGACTAAATTTTAATAGATTGCCTCACTTTTACCATGGTAAGGTGAACTTCAAAGGCAGCCAGCTCATTACCTTCAGTTTTAGCTGATGAAGTCCACGCAAAAATCCTGGTTTTACATTTTGTCCAACAGTGCAGCTTATATTATCTTATTTTAAGGCGGATAATCTAATCTTGCCCATCTCCAGACAGAGGTGGGTGTGGCTGGTTGTATCCCACTTCTGTTTCAGCCCCGGAGGACTTCCAGCTATCCATGGCTAACAGGATAAACTTTTGATTCATTTATGCTTTACATTCCTCACAAATCTAATCTCAGGGTGTCACCTGACTTCCTCTTACCATTTTGTTGACCCTGCTAACTTTTATGATGAAGGGAATGCTTCCAATTCAGTGTGTAGTAGATACTGCTCTCATACCATGATGATGGGAGGCCTTCAACTGTTTTTCAGACACTATTTTCTATCCATCCCATGGCACTTTCTTCTCCTTATGTAACTGGTGTTATCCTTCCTCCCGTCTCCTTACTTTTTCCATCCCAGATGAAAATACTGAGGGTTGATATAGGTCACCATCTGGTTTCTTTTGCAACAATTTTTATTGAGATTACACTCCCTGGAAGAAAAAAACAACAACCTTAAAGTGTAAAGCCCATCATACTAAAACATTGACTTATTTGTTCTACCGAAAATGTGTTTTCTCTGTAGGATGTAATTATCTTGCCACTCACACCAGTCACTCAGGTACTCTCTCTCTGTACTCATCTTGTTTCTATACCATAGTACTGTCACACTTCGTAACTGTTGACTGTTATCTTCCTCTGTGCTTCCCCACCTATGCTAATTCAGTGACTGTTTTGTACTAGAACTGCTGTCGACCGATACTACTTTTGTAAAGTAGTTGACCATAGTATAAAATAATGAATGATCTTCCATGAAATTGCACTGGTTTACAATACAAACAAAACATAAAATAAGCAGTAAAGAATTACAGTTGTAATAAGAATAATAACAGAGTGCCCATTTGGCTGTATATATGTTAAATGAGAACTGTGGTGAATTTCCAGATACATCTTCTATTCTGAATAAATTGTGGCTTACCTTGTGTATTTCTGGCACTGTCACTGATTAGTATAACTGTAAAGTAACCCACAAACAAATATACATTATGAAAGAAACTGAGTTGGTATATGAATCATTTCAGTGCTTCTCTCTCAGGTAATTTGAATTTAGCTGCTTGCTTTTGTGCACAAATATAACATAGCTAATTGTGAGTGATAACCTGGTTTTTACTGTGGCATCCAAACATCACAGCTGACAAATTGTTAACTACTTTTGGAATGTAACGTCTCACAATATTTTAATGAAGAGAGTTGAAAATAGCCATTTGCAAACGTATAGGATCATTGACCATAATCAGCTGTCTTGTTTTTTATATCAAACCGATGATGTTCCATACTTTGCATTGTTGTAGTTCTGCAGTCTCCAGCCAGAAGGTCTCTGGAGCAATAACTTCACTGAAAATTAATGTAACTCAGAACACAGCAACATAATACTGCCTGGCAACAAGAAATGGCTCAAATACTTTGTGGAATATATGGATGGGATCCAGTGAGATGTTTCGTAAAACACACAATTGTCATTACCAACAATGTACACCCACATAATAATTATTTATTGTAGCTGGCAGGGAACAATTGATTCAAAGCTTTCAGTTTCATAACATTAATTTTTGCTATGTCCTCTACAAATTGTAGTTTAAATGTGTTTTCACAGTTCTGAATTCATCTGCTGAGCATGAATGTCCATGTAACAGTTGCTTTTCTGTAGAAACCGTTCTCTCATCTGCCACAGTTCACCTTCCTTCTTTCTCCTCACTGATGAATAAATAACTATTAACTTTTCTGGCAGTCTCTCATATTACTCTGTCGACCCATACTTCTTTCAAAAGAGTCCCAGCAATTCTGGTTCTTCCAGTGTCTTCATTCCTTAGTTGATAATCTTTTGTATTGACATTTCAGCTCATGTTTCTTTCTTTCATCTTCTTACATAAATTACAAAATTTACAATGATGTTGCATAAAACACAACAGAATGTATATTTGGAGATAACATAATATTCCTTTAATTTTAAGCTTCATCTTAGGATTTCTATTTAAAAACAATAAAACACACATTGCCAGTACATCAAACCAGCGTTACAGTCATGGATAATAGATGAGAAGTTCCTATTCAAACTGATCTTACAGAGAAGAAAATCTGTTGCAGTACCAAGAAAAAATTTTACTTGCAGTTTTTTTTTTCTCTCCACTAATGCTACTGATGAGTGATATTGAAGAACTTTGCAGGTTATCCTGCACACATCTACCATATTTACCATATGAAGCACTTCTGCAAAAATTTCTGTTATCTTTTAAAGAAATCATCACTATTTTTTGAGCAGTTCTTTTTGCCACCCACAGTGTAGCCGCTATAACTGAAAGGATGAACATTTTCTGCTCATACACACCATATCTACAGTCTAAGGTGATAACTGACAGTAAATATGCATGAATGCAAATGTGTCTTTAGATAGATTACCAACTTGTTTTGGAGCTGGCTCAGGTTTCTGTCTTGGGTGTGTTGTAAATAAGTAGTTGACTTTTTTATGTGCCAGTTCACTTTTTTGTGTTTTAACTCTATTAAAATGATATTCTGTAAAATTTGTTTGTAGGTTGGGTGCCAGGAATACAATGGATTGCTCTTATCAATGGTTGCAGTCCTCCATTCCCAGTTGAGTTGTAAGGTTGAGATGGCATCTGACTTGGTCACTTATTCAGCTTTAGTCATTAAAATTGTTGTCAGTGCATTGGCAGCTGATGTGGCAAGTTGGCTTTCCCGACATCAGACGAAGGTAATAAATAAAATAAAATAAGTGGGGTTGTTGTGAAACTCTTTAATTAAAAACATTGAAAGCCGTAGCTTTTGTTAGTTTTTCAGTGACTAAAGAAGAGATTACATGCTACATATGCTAAGATGTATTAACTACCTGTGAATGTGTACCCTCCAAACTACCATTTGGTGTGTGCTGTAAGGCATATATGAAGCAGAATCTCTCCCCCTTCCTAAGATCATTTGCTAACAGTAGATTGTAGATACCTATTATGTAAGATAAATCTCTCTAATTTTGCTGTCAGTCTGCTTACTGCAAAGTCTCGCTCTGCCGCCCCCCCCCCCCCCTGCCCCCCAAAAAAAAAAACCCTCCACTGCCCTGCCCCCCCCCTCCCACCCCTTACCCACATGCGTGAACACACACACACACACACACACACACACACACACACACACACAAGAACACACACACAGAGAGAGAGATTATGTTGCACCATAACTTTTTTCCCAGTAGCATGTCATTATTTATTCAACCAACCCATCTAATCTTCAGCTTACTGCTTATCAGCAACATTTCAGTTATGAACATGGCTGCATACAAGACAAATAACTTCAGAGAAGTCTTCCTAGCACTTTGATTTGATTTTGACAAGGAAGCTTAAACAGCTTAGGTCTAAACTGCCACTGCCCGCGCCGAAACGGAGTTTATTGTGCGGTATCACTCCCTGTATATGTAGTAAAGCTAACCAAGGCCCTTAAATAGTGCAAGGAGTCCCTTTACCAGTTTTTTGTTAGACACAATTTCTTCAGTGCCAGTTGTCCCAAATATTCTGTATCTTACGCTGTCCAACACCATGCATTCAAAGATAAGGTGTGATGCAGTTTCTTCACTCTCATCCCCTCATCACAGATCCTACATTAGGGTCTTCTTCCATTATACCCATTGTGTGTTGGTGTTTTATGAAATTCCCCTGGCCGGTCATCAGTCTAGTCATGAGTTTGATCTCTTTCCTGTTCAGTCCCATGATTACAGAGCTTCTTTTAAAACATGGCTTGGGCATCATTACCTTACCATGTTTTTGTTTATGGAGCTTGATCCAATATTATTCGTGATGTTTCCTAAGCCAGTTCCATAGTTCTAGTTTGATCATAACCTTGGTGATTGTCAGGACAGGTTCCGGCCCAATAAATGGAGTCGTCCCCATCCTAGCCAATCTGTTGGCTTGTTCATTGCCACAGATCCCTAAGTGGCCAGGGACCCACACTACATTCACCCTGTGATGTTCTTCAGCAATCTTAGATCTTGTTGCAAGAGCTGCCAGTAATTTTAGGGCTGCCTGGCTGTCTGAATAGATGTAGATGCTACAGTCCTTGTAGCACTTACGCATATTCTCCTCCACACATGCCCTGATTGCTTTAATTTCAGCTTGGAATACAGAGACCAGTATTCCTAGAGAGATGATGCCCGCCAGTCTTGGCTGAACCCCACACTCCCCTGCCACAACGCCTTGGTCTGATTTCGACCCTTCAGTGAACCAAACCATGTCCCCTGTACGGTGTTGAACTGTAGTTTTCCACTGCTCCCTGCTTCCAATTATTATGTTGCAAGGCTTGTTGGAGCAGTTGGGAGTTGTTATATAGTCAGCAGGCATTTCCCCAGCCATTCCTATATGTACCTCACTCACTATGTTAGTGTGTGATTCTGGATATCCCAGTGAGATCCAGTTTTTGCCAGTTTTAAGTCTTTAAGCACCAGCTGCTACCTTCATCTTTACCGAAAGGTGTAGTGGAGGCATGTTCAGCTTGGCTTCCATTCCAGCAGTTGGCATGCTACTAATTATGCCTGTTATGGCTAGGCAGGCCAGTCTCTGCACCTTAGCAAGCTCCTTAGGTCTAACCACCGTGGTGTATATCCAGTGCATACCTCTGGGGATTAGGCCCCAGTTTTTACCACAAGTCCTTCTGGTACTCACTACAGTACTTTTTGCCTTGGAGCAGATGCTCTTAATGTGAGGGGTCCATGTTAGTTTCTCATCTAAGGTTACCCCTAGATATTTCACTATCCCCTTCACAGGTAGAGTTTCATCGAAGAGCTTTAGATTCCAACTTGAGTGTTGGATATGCCTCTTCATAAATGGCACCACAATAGTCTTCTTAGCATTAACCCTCAGATCCTGTTTAATGCACCAGTCTTGCACAATGTCCGATCCTCCTCGTGCCGTGTTTCTAACTGTGTCAGTAAATTTGCCAATTATTACTATGACAAGGTCATCTGTGTATCCTGGGCAGAGGCATTGTCTGGAATTTAGTTCCACAATGAAGGGACAGAGCTCCTCCTTGTGGGCAACCTCTAGTGGTGTTAATTACCATATTTTCGTTCATCATGGTAGCTTCTACCTTCCTTCTTTTAAGCATAGCCCTGGTCCACCTACATATAGTGGTTCCTAGGTCATGCACCTCTGCTGCCTTTACCATGGAATCGAAGGTCGTGTTACTGAAGGCCCCCTCGATATCCAGGAAGATGCAGAGGGCTATTTCTTGGAAGTGAAGTGCTTTCTCCACCCTCCCAATGAGTTGATGGAGAGCTGTCTTGCATGATTTACCTGGTTGATATGCATGTTGGTGTGAATGTAGAGGGGCTGTAATTAGCCTCCTCTCCGCAATGTATACATTAACCAGTTTTTCCAATGTTTAGAGAATGGGAGAGGATAGACTGGTCGGTCTCATATCCTTGGCCTTAGTATGATCAACTCTCCCTGGCTTTGGAATGAAGACAACCTTCACTGCCCCCTAAGCATTGGGAATGATTCCTAGTTCTAAGCTAACCCTGAATAAACTGCATAGGACTCTTATGAGATTCTCTCCTGCCTGTTGCAGGAGAGCTGGAAAGATTCAATCTGGGCCAGGAGACTTCAATGGTTGGAATGTTCCCATTGCCCATTGTATTTTATTGAAGTCCATGCCCTTCTTGGCCGATTCCCAGTCCTCTCTCTGAGTGCCTGAGAACCATTGTCTGTCCGGGATCACGTTCTGTTCTGTGTTGTCTGGCAGAGCATATTGAGGAAAGTGAGTTTTGAGGTGCAGTTCCAGCATTTCATGTGCTGTTTTTGTATATTCCCCATCCTCCTTCCTCTACATACCTATTGGCTTGGTTGGTACTCTAGTGAGGATTATATGAGGTCTGGCTTGAGGAGACATGCTCTCCAATTCCTCACAGAATGCCTTCCAGGATGCCTTGTTTGCTTGTCTGATTGCAAGGTTGTAGTTGACAAGGGTCTCACGATATTTTACCCATTGTCCTTTACGTCTTGCAAGGTTAAACAGTCTTTGTACCTGTTTCTTTGTACCTGTTTTCTTTGCATTTCCAAGTTATTATTCCACTAAGGCACACTCTTATTTGTGCACTTCTTTGTGATTGTGCATTTGTCCTGATAGGAGGTCACTATGACAGAGGTAACAGCCTCTGCTCCTTCATCAAACTCTACTTGACTCCTTATTGAGGTTTTAACTTCAGATAAGACTAAGTAAAGGTCCCTCCTATATGTCTACCAGTCTGTTTTCCTGGGATTCCTATAGGTCATGGTCTGTCTGATTCCCATTTCAACCTTGAATTTAATGTACGTGTGGTCTGGTGAGGATGGCTCTAACACCACATGCCTTTGTTTGACATAGCTGCCCTTCATCATGGAACCAAAGGTTATGCCAATTATTTCTTCCCTTCTGCTATTCCTGAATGTAGGTTCTTTGCCCCTATTCAGGACCTCCAAATTATTAGCTAAAAGAAATTCAAGGAGGTACTCACCTCTACTGTTAGTGTCCTTGCTGCCCCACACTAAGTTGTGGGCATTGGCATCACATCCCACCAACAGCTGGACACCTTGCCGATGGCAAACCTCTACAGTCTCCTCACCTCCAAAGGAGGAGGAGGAGAGCTGTCTTCATAAGGAAGGTATGCTGAGGCCAATACAGTTTCTCTCGTGATACCTTCCTCATGTTGCTGCAGTCTAATGGTCACTAGGTCCCCGGAGCAGAAATCCATCACTGGCATGAAAGAAATTCCATTTCCTATATAGATGCATGTTCTTGAGTTTCTTAGATTTCTAGCATAAATCAGCTTAGCTCCATTGCCTCCGAGGCCCAATACTCCCTGTTTATATAAATAGGGTTTTTGTATGAGGCCCATGTACACTTCCTGCCTTCCCAGGCAGCAGCTCAGGGCAGCAGAGGCCCCTTTACTGTGCTGCAGATTAATCTGCAGCACCTCCAGTCTCCATCCTGCTGCCATCATTACATTTAAGGTCTTTGATAACTCTGATGGTGACTTGCGAGAACCCTATAAACAATTTCAGGTCTTGCTCTCACTTCACCTTCAGGGTCTTCTCTCCGACCACCACCACCACCACCACCACCACCAGGGTTCATGCTTTCAGTACAGCCTTATGGTTGATCACTCTCCAGTCTTCTATCGAAACTTTTGGGTTCTGGGCCCCTATTTTCTCGAACAGAGTCCTAGGAGAGACATCCATAAGGATCTTTGGTACCCGTATTGACACCTTTGTGGTCTTACGAAGCTCCACTGCCGTCTTGACCTGCAGCTTCACATCTTCCCACGGGGATATTATGGGCACCTTGTCCTTAAGCCATTCCACCGTGTGCGCCCCCTCACAGACAAAAATGAGGTCACCGTGATCTAGATAGACCCTCCTGAAGTTGGGTCCTGGACCAGTGTCTCCCCCCCCCCCCCCCCCCCGCCCCCCCAAATCTTTTCAAAGATGGCCATCTGTACAAGTTCCTCCTGCTGCGAGGTGATGGCCACCAGTGGATAGCCTTCCTGGATAACTGCCATCTTAGAAACCGAGACTGCAGTACTATAGGTCTGTTTCCCTATTTCTTGCCTCGTTTCTTTTCTGGGCTCGCTTATCCAGGGAGGAGAGAGTCTTAGATTCCTCCCTTATCCTCTTGCTGCCTGTCTTTGACATTGTGGTGCTCTGCGTATTCCCTTCAACTTGAGACAGTTTTTTCTTGAGGGTCTTAGGTTCAAGTCTCTTTAATTCCCTCCACTTGCCTTTAGGAAGCCATTCCTTCCCTTCCTTGTTTCTCTGTTCCCTGAGTAGTTTCCTGTTCTGGGCCTCAGACAAGGCTTTAAACTTGATCGGGTCCAACTTCTCGGTTACAGTTCCCACTTCTGGCTCAGGTCTAGATCCTGATTCAGTAGTGAGAATGCCTTCCATATGTCCTGACCCTGATGTTTGGGTGTCTGAGGTCTCAGTTTGTCCCTCAGTTAATTTTAATTTATTTTCTTCAGTCGTGTCCATATTGGTCCCACGAGATTTGGGGATCTACACGGTCCGCACCATGAATACCCTGCATGGTGTAAGGCTACTTACTCAGGGAGGTCGCCTGATATATCTGAGGCTCCATTTGTGACACATCTTCGCATGTGCCATGAACCCCTTGGCACAGATCACATCACACCTTGGGTTGGGAAAAGGAATTGGGTAAGGACTCTAGGAATGCATAGGGAAGATGGGACATTGTGGGTCCAGGGGTAAGAATAGGCCCGAGGTATTCCTGGCTGTTTTAAGAGGCGACTAAAAGGAGTCTCACACGTTTTGGACTTTATGTGATGGTCCCCTGTAGGGTTTGACCTCCATTCTTCAAAATTTTTCTGAAGAGCAAGCCAATTGGGGAAGGATGCCTTACATGGTGCATCATGTCCATCGTGCATTGAGATCTTTCGCCCACTTTCTCGTCGTTGCATTGCAGTCCCGCTCATTCTCTGTCTTTTGGGTGAGGACACTTTCATCGGTGTTTTTCCCGCCATGCACTATGCAGTGCCGTTTCCTGTGCCGATGATGACCATGGACTTCTTTGCACCTGATACCCAGCACAGTAGCCAGTCTGTTGTGGTGGGGCTGCCATGTACCCTGTTGGTTGTAGCCCCCTGGCAACACAGGGATCGCTCTGCTGATGCCTGCACCGTTAACTCCCCACATATGCCAAGGTGTAGATGCCTATCTCCCTTTGGCATCGGGACTACTGGCAATGGCCATCTTGCCAGGTCGCTCTTGCTGAGCTGGATGGCGCCCATGGGGAGGGTCCATGGTCGGAGTGTGTGTCCTCAGAGCGGATGACACGCAATGAAGCATGGTACGTCATCTCTTGCTGGTGGGAACCCACCAGCAGTCCCTAAGTGTTCCAGGGCTCAATTCAGTGCCTAGAAGTATGACCCCAAATCGTTTCCCTCCATGGCCACACCATGGGAGGAGTGCATGGCTAAGGATGGCAGCGAAGCTTATTCATCCCGGTACCTCGTCTGTACGAAAGTGTGGTGTGCATACTGTAAGACCTTCGGTACACACACCATCAGATTATTTGACTTGTTGCTCTAACGAAGTAGGCGAGTGTCAGCAATGTGTCTCATGGTCTTATCGTGGCATGTTTATCTTCTGCAGTTAGGTCAGACGATAGAATTGCCACTTGCACACTTAGAGTCGCAGATTGATGGTGACCAACTTAAACAGAACTTGATTCATTTTCGCACATATTTATTAAAATAATAAAAAACATAGATATTACGTAACTTGATTCTGGATGCTGTTTACAATTGACAATCTGAAGTTCCTTTGGTCTTGGTACGTTAATCTTATTCTCACATATCTCTGATATTTGACAAAGTGTCTATACATTTATCTTCATGACTATGTACAGGAATATGGTAATCTTATTAGGCGCAGACTGAAACTTGACTATAGACTAATGCAGACTGACTAATCGGAGGTCTGTACACTCGTTATAATACCTCGCTCATTCAGGTATCACTGCGCGAGTGTGATCCGCGAGGAGAAAAGGTTCTACGTTAGCAGCAATCTCATTGGCTGTGTTACATATTAATACATGGATCGGCGGAAGTAGAATTTGGTAGCGCGGAGACGGGCGAGCGCTGCGCCTGCGCTGTTGTGCTTAGCGGGGCACGCTCTATTGGGAAAGTTGTGTACGCGCTGACTACGCGGAACTATGTACACAACAGAAAGTTGTCGGGGAATCGTTCATGTAAACGAATCATCAGTTTTTTGTGCAGCATTTAGAGGACAAGTTTGGAGAGATGGAGCTCTTGTCCAAAATGTGCTCTGGGTCAGTCTTAATAAAAAAAATAAAAAAAATAAAAAAATAAAAAAAAAAGCATCCTGTGCCCAGTTACGGGCATTACTCGCCTGTGACAAGCTGGGGGGTTGCTTCCGTTTCCATGTTCTTGAGGGTAAAAAACCTTGTTTCACAAAACGACTAGCATCCAGTGCACGTTTGTCAAATCGATTATTCATGTGACTTTGAAACGCATTCCTGTTGGTTTTTGAACATTTTTTAACACATTCTAAGTTGATTTCTGAATGAATCGGAGGTTGATTTGTGAATGCGTGCATAGTGTACATGATTTCTCTGTCAGGGAAATCCTCGTCGCATGTAGAAACAAACTTCCCTACAGACAAAAGGGGCTATATGAGCTGAGCGGAGTAAGGCCGAACGGGTGAATGCCAACCGCTGTCTGATTGTGTGGTTGATTGGGTTTGCGAATGATGAGCGTTGTTATAATTACTAGTGACATCCATAGATTTAGACTGCAGGAGTTGAAATAACGAATAACAGGTAAGAAAGACTATGTATTACCTTCTCGGTGTATCCAAGAAAATGAAATGTTGACAGGAAATTTTTGGCCAGATCGCTCTTCTAGTAAGGGCCAATTGTACAGTCCCCGGCTAGCAGCCGCATTAAGTTCTATTCTGTAGGAAGTGCGGAAAAAGCGTTGTACAAACATGTAACGACGCCTGACCGGAGAATAATCGCGGGATAACTAGACTGGTGATTCTGGCAGAGTTAATGAACTTAACCTGCGAATAAGCTTTGACATTGGCAGGAATAGTTACAGAATTAGTGATAACAAGACAGTTTGTTAGAAATAGGAAGGAGAAGAAACGTGTACATCACACAAATTATGGAACAATATGACGATTCCAAGCTTGTATAAAAATTTCGTACTACTACTTTCCGATTTCATACTTGAGAAACTGGAGCTTGTGAATGAAGTGTGAAACTATTTCCTAACGTAAAGCTTTTTGCTTGTAGTAGTTCTAATAGGCACTTGATATTGGTACATTGGGAATTATATTCTGTCGTTACAAAAAAGACCCTTTGTGCCAAAACAGTCTCGTTTATTTGATGTATGTTACAATTGTTGCAGTATTAGAAAGGCCTATTTTGTTTTATCTAGCAGACAGTGACAAAATAGATGTAATCAGATTGGGAAACCACACCAGTCTTGGGTCCTATTTGTATTAACAGCTTTTTCAGTATTAGACAATGACTTTTTATGTAGCAAAACGTTTGACGAACTTTGAGGTAATAGATTCTTTTGCAGAAAGGAAAGCACGCCATGTAAAGCTGTAGCAAGATTAGAGAGAGAAAATTCTAGGAGCTAAGAATTGTAGAAATGTGTATTGTCTGGCGTGTCTTGTCTCATGTCTTTACTAAGAGGAAGAAGAAGAAGAAGAAGAAGAAGAAGAAGAAGAAGAAGAGGGACAGGATGTCAAACCGGCTGACTGTAAGCGGAGAGGCACCACAGGACATTTTAATTTCCACTGTCCTGAATATGGTTTGATAGCATCCATTACAAAATATACACGTTTCAATTCCACAGAGTGAAGTACAGTGACGTATGATAGAAGAATGCTGTGTGAGGAGGCGAGGCACTGCACTTTGGCACACTTATGACCAAATAACACGTGTTACATTTCCTCAAACACATATGTTTTATCCATCAATCTCTTCAGAAAGATGTGCGCTACAAAATGAAAAAAATTTTTTTTTACGTCCAATCTTAAATGCTCGAGTGGGTGGCGGGGTATTGCCCTGGTTCGGAAATATTGTAGATCCAGGGCTGATGCGCAGAGCAATCTGAGTTATACTGAGGAAGCGGGTAGTCTCCACGTGACCCGTGTTTACATTTAGTGATTTTGCTGTTTCCTGTTTGTTTACTGCTCTCACGTCAAATGAAAACAAAACAGATTTCTGTGGCCGGGAGCTATCGAGTCAATTAAAATACATTCACATAATTACGGAAGGCTAAAATGTGTTACCAGTTGCAGATTTTATTTTATTTCCACCTTTCTGACAGTCAAGCATTAATTGCCTTGCAGAACAATGAAGTCATTTTTGTCGGTTTGCTAAAGAAATTTTCTCTTATTAATCTTTACCACTGAGGCAGACAATATATTTGAAACGAAGTGTTTAATTCCACACACTGTTCACTGCATTTCAAGTGCACACTTTCAACTTCTAGCACATATGACATAAGAGAGAACCAAACATGGGATAACACAGTACTGTTACTCCAAGAAAATTTACATCCCGGAAACCACATTGAAAACTTAATAGTAGGTCGTGGCCTACTTCACTGGGAATCTGGACATATGAATGTGCACTTTAAATGTGTGTGCACATTTTAGTATGGGCCACGAAATTTCGATGCTCTTGGAGTATCCTCTGATGTCTTGTTTCTTTTGTGACGTAATGTAAGATCTTTTAATGTTTTACACGTACGAGCATATGGGCTCCCTGAGTCTTCGTAGCTGCGCAAGCTTGGTGACGCCTGTCATCTGGTGCTCTCTGGCAACTGCAGAAACAAACCTATTTCTAACAGGTCGCAAGAAAATATTCTGAATGATGGTTTGAAAAGTGTTACCATCAAAGTACTATTCTGGCAGTTACACTGGAACTATGTGCGAGAATGTACAATGGATTTCTTAAATCACAGAGCATTTCCCTCTCATTTAAAAATCAACTCTTCAATGACGAGCCATGTAGATGAATTTTGAGCCCAGAAGATCAGAAATTTACCTTGTTATTAAAAATTTTACTGGCACATTTGTGTTATATATCTTAAATTGTAATATGCGCATAAAAGACCAACATTATATGTGAAAGCTTTGCATTTTGTGTGGCAACACTATGTATATTAATTTAAACCATTAACTTTTTCTGTTTGTGTGTTTGCGCTACTTAACAGTGATGTTGCTATTGGCTGGCTACATCACGTGTCCTAAGCTCTGAATAACCGCTGTCATCGGCTGGCGAGATTACGTGACATGAGCTATGACTGGCTAACAAAAGTGCATGCAATCTCGATTTCAATTCTTCGGAAAGTAACATGTTGTGTTTGGTGGAATTCGAATTTATACTTTTGTAATACAAAAATATGCAGCGTACATGTTGCTGCACATCAAAGATCTTTCCAAAACGTGTTTTTTTCCCTGTGTTTAGATTTAGATAGCGCCGGGAAATTTTACGCCTGTGTCTAAAACCATTATCATTCAAAGGACTGATAAGTTATACAGTTCTGAGAGAAAATGTACTGTAAGTTAACAGGGAAAAAGTACGTTTTCACCCAGGAGAAAGTGTGTTTTTAACCGGGAAATCTGGGAATTTTTTTCCTTGTCCGCGTATACACCCTGCAGGATAAGGACAGTGCAGGAAATAACTGTCTGCAATGTATATCTTTCTCCAGATGGTGCAGTACCCCCGAATGTCCTGGCTGCCCTGATTGATCAACTCCCTAAACCTTTCCTACTTCTGGGAGATTTTAATGCCCATAACCCCTAGTCGGGTAGTACCATGCTTACTGGCAGAGGCAGAGAAGTCAAAAATTTACTGTCCAAACTTGACCTCTGCCTCTTAAATAATGGGGCCGCCACACATTTCAGTGAGGCTCATGGTAGTTACTCAGCCATTGATTTATCAATTTTCAGCCCAGGACTCCTCTCATCTATCCACTGGAGAGCACATGACGACCTGTGTGGTAGTGGCCACTTCTCCATCTTCCTGTCACTCCCCTGGCATCATGGCCATGGATGCCTACCCAGATGGATGGGAAGCCTTCACCTCTGCTGTCATCGTTGAATCTCACCCACATGGTGCCATCGATGTTGCGGTTGACCAGGTCACCACAACGATTATTTCTGCGGCGGAAAATGCAATCCTTCCTCTAGGGTGCCCCAGCGAAAGACAGTCCCGTGCTGGTCACCGGAAGTTGCTGAGGGTATTAAAGAGCGTCGGCGAGCTCTACAGAGACATAAGCGCATCCTTCCCTAGAGCACCTCATAGTCTTTAAACGGCTCTGAGCCGTCATTTGCCAGCTTATGCAGAGACGGAAACAGGAGTGTTGGGAGAGGTATGTCTCGACCATTGGGTGCCATATGTCACCTTCCCAACTCTGGACAAAGATCAAACGTTTTCTCGGATACCAGACGCCAATGGGTGTACCTGGTGTTCACATCAATGGCGTGTTGTCTACCGACACAAATGCAATTACCGAGCACTTTGCTGATCAATAAGCTCACGCCTCTGCGTTGGAGAATTATCCCCCAGCCTTTCGCGTCCTCAAACAGCGGATGGAAGAGTGGGTTCTCTTGTTCACTACATGCCACAGTGAACCCTATAATGCCCCATTTACAGAGTGTGAGCTGCTCAGCGCCCTTGCTTGTTGCCCCGACTCAGCTCCTGGGCCAGATCAGATTCACAGCCCGATGATTACACATCTCTCGCCTGACTACAAGTGGCATCTCCTCGTCATCTTCAACCGGATCTGGTGCAATGGCGTTTTTCCATCGCAATGGCATGAGAGCACAGTCATTCCGGTGCTTAAACCCAGTAAGAACCCGTTTGACGTGGATAGCTATCGGCCCATTAGCCTCACAAATGTCCTTTGTAAGCTGCTGGAACGTATCACGTGTTGGCTGTTGAGTTGGGTCCTGGAGTCATGTAGCCTCCTGGCCCCATGTCAGGGTGGCTTCCACCAGGTTTGCTCTACCACTGATAATCTGGTATCCCTCGAGACTGCCATCTGAACAGCCTTTTCCAGGCACCAACACCTGGTTGCCGTCTTTTTTGACTTAGATAAAGTATTTGACTCGACTTGGCAACATCATATCCTTGCCACATTGTATGAGTAGGGTCTCCAAAACTTCCTGTTGCTTCGTACTTTCTGTGTCCAAGTTGGTGCCTCCCATAGCCCCCCCCCTTTCCATATCCAGGAGAATGGCATCCCGCAGGGCTCTGTATTGAGTGTCTCTCTCTTCCTAGTGGCCATTAACGGTCTAGCAGCAGCTGTAGGTCCTTCAGTCTCACAATCTCTGTATGCAGACGATTTCTGCGTTTCGTACTGCTGCTCCAGTACTGGTGTTGCTGAGCGGCGCCTACAGGGAGCCATCCACAAGACGCAGTCATGGGCTGTAGCCCACGGTTTCCAGGTTTCAGCCGCAAAGTTGTGTGTCATGCACTTATGTCAGTGTCGTACCACTCATCCGGACCCAGAACTTTACCTTCATGATGATCCACTTATTGTAGTGGAGACATATCAATTCTTGGGACTAGTTTTCAGTGCTCCATTGACTTGGCTTCCTCATCTTCATCAGCTTAAGCGGAAGCGCTGGCAGCACCTAAATGCCCTCTGTTGCCTGAGCAACACCAATTGGGGTGCAGATCTCTCTACGCTGCTGCAGCTGTACAGAGCCTTCGTCCAATCCTGAATTGACTAAGGGGGTGTGGTTTATGGTTCGGCAGGGCCCTCAGTGTTGCATTTACTCAACCCTGTGCACCACTGCGGGGTTAGATTAGCGACAGGAGCTTATAGGACGAGTCTTGTGACCAGCGTCCTGATGGAGGCTGGGGTCTCTCCAATGCAGATCAGACGTGCACAACTTATCGCCAGTTACACTGCACACATTCGTAGTTCTCCTGAGCATCCGAATTACCGTCTCCTTTTCCTGCCCGCAGCACTCCATCTCCCACATCGGTGGCCCAGGTTGGGGCTAACGATTGCGGTTTGCGTGTGGTCCCTTCTCTCCGAACTGGAATCCTTCCCTTTACCACCTCTACTTGAGGTCCATTCACGTACACCTCGATGGCGTACACGTTGGCTGCAGCTTTGTGTGGACCTTTTGCATGGCCCTAAGGACTCCGTTAACCCCGCTGCTCTCCGCTGTCACTTCCTTTCAATTCTTGACGTGTTGCGGGGCTCTGATGTGGTTTACACTGACGGCTTGATGACTGATGGTCACGTAGGCTTTGCGTATGTTCATGGAGGACATATTGAACAGCACTCTTTGCCAGATGGCTGCAGTGTTTTCACTGTAGAGCTGGCGGCCATATTTCGTGATCTTGAGCACATCTGCTCATGCCCTGGTGCATCATTTCTTCTGTGTACTGACTCATTGAGCAGCCTACAAGCTATTGACCAGTGCTACTCTCTCAATCCTCTGGAAGCGACCATCCAGGAGTCCATCTATGCCCTGGAATGGTCCCGTCATTCAGTGGTGTTTGTGTGGACCCCAGAACATGTCGGAATCCCAGGCAACGAACTTGCCGATAGGCTGGCCAAACAGGTGACGCGGAAACAGCTTCTGGAGATGGGCATCTCCGAAACTGACTTGCGTTCTGGCTTACTCCACAGGGTTTTCTGCCTTTGGGAGATGGAATGTCATAACAGTTCGCACGACAAACTACACCTACATCTACGTTTATACTCCGCAAGCTACCCAACGGTGTGTGGTGGAGGGCACTTTACGTGCCACTGTCATTACCTCCCTTTCCTGTTCCAGTCGCGTATGGTTTGCGGGAAGAACGATTGCCGGAAAGCCTCCGTGCGCACTCGAATCTCTCTAATTTTAAATTTGTGATCTCCTCGGGAGGTATAAGTAGGGGAAAGCAATATATTCGATACATCATCCAGAAATGCACCCTCTCGAAACCTGGATAGCAAGCTACACCGTGATGCAGAGCGCCTCTCTTGCAGAGTCTGCCACTGGAGTTTGCTAAACATCTCCGTAACGCTATCACGCTTACCAAATAACCCTGTGATGACACGCGCCGCTCTTCTTTGGATCTTTTCTATCTCCTCTGTCAACCTGATCTGGTATGGATCCCACACTGATGAGCAATACTCAAGTATAGGTCGAACGAGTGTTTTGTAAGCCACCACCTTTGTTGATGGACTACATTTTCTAAGAACTCTCCCAATGAATCTCAACCTGGTACCTGCCTTACCAACAATTAATTTTATATAATCGTTCCACTTCAAATCGTTCCGCACGCATACTCCCAGATATTTTACAGAAGTAGCTGCTACCACGGAGCGAGGTGGCGCAGTGGTTAGCACACTGGACTCGCATTTGGGAGGACGACGGTTCAATCCCGTCGCCAATCATCCTGATTTACGTTTTCCGTGATTTCCCTAAATCGTTTCAGGCAAATGCCGGGATGGTTCCTTTAAAAGGGCACGGCCGATTTCCTTCCCAATCCTTCCCTAACCCGAGCTTGCGCCCCGTCTCTAATGACCTCGTTGTCGACGGGACGTTAAACACTAACTACCTACCTACCCCAAGTAACTGCTACCTGTGTTTGTTCTGCTATCATATAATCATACAATAAAGGATCCTTCTTTCTATGTATTCACAATACGTTACATTTGCCTATGTTAAGGGTCTGTTGCCACTCCCTGCACCAAGTGCCTATCCGCTGCAGATCTTCCTGCATTTCGCTGCAATTTTCTAATGCTGCAACTTCTCTGTATACTACAGCATCATCCGCGAAAAGCCGCATGGAGCTTCCAACACTATCTACTAGGTCATTTATATACATTGTGAAAAGCACTCCCCAGTGGCGCGCCAGAGGTTACTTTAATGTCTGTAGACGTCTCTCCATTGATAACAACATGCTGTGTTCTGTTTGCTAAAAACTCTTCAATCCACCCACACAGCTGGTCTGATATTCTGTAGGCTCTTACCTTATCAGGTGACAGTGCAGAACTGTATCAAACGCCTTCCGGAAGTGAAGGAAAATAGCATCTACCTGGGAGCCTTTATCTAATATTTTTGGGGTCTCATGAACAAATAAAGCGAGTTGGGTCTCGCATGATCACTGTTTCCGGAATCCATGTTGATTCCTACAGAGTAGATTCTGGGTTTCCAGTAATGACATGATACGCGAGCAAAAAATATGTTCTAAAATTCTACAACAGATCAACGTCAGAGATATAGGTCTATAGTTTTGCGCATCTGCTCGACGACCCTTCTTGAAGACTGGGACTACCTGTGCTCTTTTCCAATCATTTGGAACCTTCTGTTCCTCTAGAGACTTGCGGGACACGGCTGTTAGAAGGGGGGCAAGTTCTTTCGCGTACTCTGTGTAGAATCGAATTGGTATCTCGTCAGGTCCAGTGGACTTCCCTCTGTTGAGTGATTCCAGTTGCTTTACTATTCCTTGGACACTTATTTCGATGTCAGCCATTTTTTCGTTTGTGCGAGGATTTAGAGAAGGAACTGCAGTGCGGTCTTCCTCTGTGAAACAGCTTTGGTAAAAGGTGTTTAGTATTTCAGCTTTACACGTGTCATCCTCTGTTTCAATGCCATTATCATCCCGGAGTGTCTGGATATGCTGTTTCAAGCCACTTACTGATTTAACTTAAGACCAAAACTTCCTAGGATTTTCTGTCAAGTTGGTAAATAGAATTTTACTTTCGAATTCACTGAATGTTTCACGCGTAGCCATCCTTACACTAACTTTGACATCGGTTAGGATTTGTTGTCTGAGAGGTTTTGGCTGCGTTTAAACTTGCAGTGAAGCTCTCTTTGCTTTAACAGTAGTTTCCTAACTTTGTTGTTGAACCATGGTGGGATTTTCCCGTCCCTCACAGTTTTACTCAGCACGTACCTGTCTAAAACACAACTGTGTGTCATTAAGGAGACTACGAATGTGCGGAAGTCTTCCATGCAGTCCGCTCGCAGGGAATCAGTTGTCCTCTGCTGGCTCCGCATTGGTCATAAGTGGCCAGTGGTTACCTATTCCATCGCGAAGACCCACCTCTTTGTCGCTGTGGCTCCCAAATGAAAGTCGTCCACCTCTTGCTGGACTGCCCATTTTTAGCCCTCTTCGGTGGACTTTTAACTTTGCCAGCTCTCTACCTTTGGTGTAGGGCGACGCCAACGTCTCAGCAGCAGCTTTAGTTTTATATTTTATCCATGTGAGTGGGTTTTGTACTTCTATGTGGGTTTTAGTGCAGGTCCTTTGTCCCTCTGTGTCCTCCACCCTAGTGCTTTTATGGTGGAGGTTTTAATGTGTTGCAGAGTGGCTTGCATTTCCTTTTTATTTCCGAGGTCGGCCAGCTGCTGTAATCTGCATTCTTGTTTTACTCTCTTGTGTCACTAGTCTCTCTCTGTTGTTTTCTTGTCCTCTTTTTGTTCCTTTTAGTGTTTGTTGCCTTTCCTTTGTTCTTGTGGTTCTTCCTTTCTTTCCATTTTGTGTTATATTCCTACTCCATTTTATTCTCACACTTATGGCATTGTTTTATTAGGTACAAGGGACCGATGACCTCGTAGTTTGGTCTCCCCCCCCCCCCCTCCCCTCTTTTAAACCAACCAACATTGTTGGACACCCTTATTCTGATCCATCAGCTGAGGCCTTTCTGGCAGAAGGTCCTCTACCTACGGCATAGCCCTCAGCTTCATGCGGATACACAGGCCTCTCCACCCGCACGGACAGTGCTTCGTCAAGGTGGTGTGCCTCGGAGAAGTTCCTAGCACTTAAATTTATATTACATAAAATAAGGGAATGACAACCAGTTACAGTACGTATAAAAGGGCTCCTAGTAAGAGTACACACATTCACACAAAACCAGGAAGACATCTGTGTTTGAGTGTCTGTGTGATTGGGTGTGTGAATGTGTTTACTTTTTCTAGAAGAAGAGCAATTGCTCGAAAGATAGTGTTAACTGTTTTCTTTACTTGTTTTTGTGTGCCAAGCATCTACCAGTCCTCTAAAGTGGTTGCCTTTCCCTTATTCACCCATCATCAGTTATTTTTGTGCTCAAATAATAATAATCATCTCTTCTTATGTACTAATTTTTGTATAATATTGTCTACAAGTTTGTTTACCTGATGTAGACCCTCTATATAGGATGAATTTTCTGAATGAGGACAAACTAGAGAAACAATCCCTAAGAAGATAAGAAGCAAAAAAGGCCTTATGGATATATGGCTGGAAATGCATAGAGTCTGTGCTACGAGGCCTTTTTAAGTCATCACACCTGTACAGTACAGTACACACAGTGCAATGCATGAAGTGCTGTGACGAAGCCATTGTTAGACAAGGTGTTCAAAGTGCCCCACACAGGCCTTTAAGCATAAATGAACATGATGCAGCAGTGTTCAGATATATCATATTGCAACTGAATGGCATCATATGCTGCATGAAAGTATTGTGTTTCCATCTCCCAGGGTGGGTTCTACATAGATGGCTTCTTTCAGATGCTCTCACAGGCAGAAATCTGAAGTGTTGAGGTTTGGCGACTCGAACACCTTGTGTAATAAATCTCCTGAGGTAAATTTTGTCAAGATTCCACCACACAGAAATATGAAAGTTAGCTGGAGCACCATCATGTAGTAGCCCCATTACTTTAGTGCCACAAAAGGCACATCTTCCAGCGGTGCAGGCAGTGTCACCCGCAGGACCTGCAAATACACCTTGCATTTGAGACGTTGTGGGAGAATGACGGTCCCATGAGGTGATTGCCAATAATTCTCACCCACACATTGGGTCTGAATTAGTGTCGATGGTTCACTGTCACTGTACCGTGGAGATTTTCTTTAGCCCACAGAATAATGATGTGTATGTTGATAATACTGTCCCTTGTAAAATTGTCTTCTTCTGTGACTGGGATTGGGGTCAAAAAACTCACTACCCTAGTAGCCTGTGCAACAAACCAGTGACAAAACCATTGCCACAGAGGCAGATTCATAGATAACAAGGTCTGCGTGCATTGTAAGTGATACAGATAGTTGTAGTCGTCATAGAGAATGACCCACATGGTCACAGTGCTATTGCTGTTGATGGGAGTACTTTTCCCAGTATGATCGTGCTGCCACCTGCCCATTGCCATTTGCCTGTTCATGTGTAAAGACCGTGTCAGCCTGTTCATGGTTGGTTTACTGGACCATTGTCTCTCATTGTCGCACTACCCAACCTGTGTCCACGTCATAATCTGTCAGCAACAGCAACGAAGTGATTGCCCCCTAATACCAGCGTGTAAGTACACCACTGTAGGGAACAACTTTGCTGCCCTTTTGAGTGTAGAACTGATACATGAGTACAGACACAACATTTCCACTTTCCTGGTGCATTCTAATGGGCGCTTTCAATCACTGAGCACTACATTCTCAAAGTTTCTTTGTCTCCACCTCCAAGCAGATATACATTCCATGCAACCCATGTCTGTATGACTGTTTTTGCTCCTTGTCCTCTCAGGAATAATTTCCTTCAGTCTGTCCCCATTTAGGAAAAACCAGCCTGTATATTCCTCTCACCTTCCCCTTTTTTTGCTTTGTAAAGGCTTGCCATCTGAGTTATTGAGTCTCAATTAAGATAAGTGTTGATCTCACACCACAACTCTTCTGCCTGTTCTGGAAGACTTTAACACAGGGGTGTTACGGGGCCCATTGTCTAATTTGCCGCACGGGTATGTTTCTAAGGAATTGTGATATTTAGGAGGTGTTTATCCTCAACATTGACAGATAAACACTTCTGAACTGCTACAAAATCCTCCAGTCATTATCATCTGTAAAGATTTGCATCTTTCACAGTCGTTGTTCATTTAGCAGTTATTGATGTTACTGATGATGTACATTCCATTAACTACCCCCCACTTCAGATCTCTTTTCCAGATAGAGCAGTTCCTTAAAAGAAGTCTTCTGAGTGTTACAACAGCTAAACATTGTTCAGATGATTGGCTGTTTTTTTCAAGAACAAGAAAGTGTCCAGGACTGAGAGTTTTACATTATGGATGTTATCCAGTATACCACTGACTCATCCATTCTAAAGTCTTCAAGTCTCCATATGTGGCTGCTTGGCTTTTAGTGGAGTGACAAATGTAAATCATGTGGCACAGTGTTGTTTCAGGCTATGCCCAACCTTAGGGAAATTTTCAAGAGTGACCAATATTTCCAGGTCTCAAATTTGTCTCTGAGCACTCAGGTTTACCACATCTAAGATATCTGAAGGCAAGATCCCCTGCAATTCAGGGCGCTCACCATTCTCTGAGTACTTGCTTGGCTACCACAGCACCCCAATTTTTGCCACACTACTTCCTCTTTCTGTGGTGCAAACCTACACTTCGACTATCTCTTACCTCTCTGACATCCTGTCAGATGGTACATTTTGGTGCAGACGCTGTCTGGACTTGGTTCACAATTTTGGTCTTGATTTCCAGTGTTACTCTCAGCAATGTCTTCAGTTTCCATTAACGATTATGTGGTCCCCATTATTGGGTTTGACCTGTCATTTTTTCCAAAGTTTACAGAAGTGTTGTGCAGGGAACTGTGGTGTGTGTTCCACCTCTGTGTCCTTCTACCCTGGCATCCTTCCTTCTTGTTGTCGTAATATGCTCAAACCCCAGCACGGTAGCCATCCCATTGGGATTTTGAGAGGGGGAGGTGGGGGGGTCATCAAGTACATGCACAGTGGTAGCACCCTGACAGCTATTACATGATGGTGCTCCAGCTAACTTTCACATTTCTGCGTGGTGGCATCCTGATAAAAATTTACCTCAGCAGATTTGTTGGATAAGGTGTTAAAGTCCCCCACCAACGAATTACTGGAAAGGTAGCTATTGCTGTGGCTGGGTGACACCCATGGAAAGAACCCCCTTTTAGAATGGGTGGCACCATGGCGGATAGTTCACACACGAAACGAGTTAAAATTTCTCCTGCTGTGGTCACACAGCCCCAGCAGTCCCTTCAAATGGAAAGGCCTAACACGATGCATTGATGTACAGTCCCAATGCATTCCTTTTCCTGGCCACGCTCTGGGAGTAACACAGGACTAGATGACAAGGAGAAAAGTCCTGCACCCAATATGTGGTCTGTGCTAGGACCAACGAAGACACCTTTTCGACCAAAAGCCTTTATTTTTTGTCAAAGACATTGAGGACAAATATGAGGAACTTGCAGCCATTGTAAGATGAAGAGCAATTCCCTCCTGATTGAAATATCATCTTCTGCGCAGTCACAAGTGCTGCTCTCATGTGAAAAGTTCGATGACTCTCCTGTGACCGTCACTCCCCACAAGTGTCTCAATATGTTCCAGGGCATCACTGTGATCTTCTTTTGTGATCTGACAATAAGCTGCTGGCCAACTTAGTGCGATGGGGTTTGCGCTTAATCTGTCGTTTCCTTATGGGACTGAGGAAACAGTTGCTATCAGGGCCTCCATCTTGGCCTTTGAGGGTGATATATTACCTGAGAAGGTACAGATGATGGTCTATTGTTGTGACGTGAAACCCAATGTTTCTCCTCCTGTGAGATGCTTCATGCGTCTGAAGTTCAGACATATGTCTTCCCATTGCACCACCACTGTCTGCAGGGACTGTGGACGTCAGTTACTCAACAATGTTCCTGGTGCCTCTCCCCGCACCTGTGTAAACTGCAGCGAGCTCCACTCTCCCTACTCACTGGATTCCTGCAGTTTTAAGTGTGAGAAGAAAAGCCAGGAGTATAAGACCCTGGACAAGCTCACGTATCAGGAAGCCAGAATAAAGTATGAACATTTTAATCTCATACAAATGACACAGTCTTGCACTATAACATTGCCTTTTCTGTCAGTGGTGCTTTCCTCTGTTGCGCCTTGTACAGTGGGCCCTCAGAACTGCACACTAATACCTGCCTCCCCTCCCCGGAGGAGGTGGCGCCACTTCTGGTGCTTCCACTTCAGAGGTATTGGCACCCCACCTGCCGAGGACACTGGTCCCTGTCCCCCAGCCAGAGGTGCCTCAGCCTCCTCTGGCTTCTGAAGCAACCATAGGCTGCTGGCCATCAGACTTATTGTTCTTCCTCTGTCCCTGAAACCAATTCAAAGAAGTCTTCTAAGATGAACGAAGCTCTGGTGGCCCTCACATCACCGAACTCTGCATGTACTCCCTCTGTGCCCATGGTAGGGTTCCCGATGCCCCTGGGGCACCAGATCTCCCCAAGCAGTGTGCCGCAGAACCAGTGTCAGTGGTTCCCCTGATGTCTCAACCAGTAGCAGCACATGACCCAGGGTCATGACCTGCCCCACCCTGTTTCTCCGGTCACTTCATGCATTCACTGTATTCAGTCAGTTTGATCCTCCAATGCTTTTGCAATGGATTTTTCCACCACCTGGCTGAGCTACGACAGCTTTTCAGCACGTACCCTGCATCTGTATTGCCATCCAGGAAACGTGGTTCCCAGCAACTCGGGCCTCTGCCCTTGGTGGCTACTGATGCCATTTTAAGAATCGTACTAACATACAAAATCAAATAGGGGTAATGCAGGATTAGGTTTAATAATGAATTAAAAAATAGGAATGCAAGAAAGCTACTGTGAGCAGCATAGTGAACGCATTATTGTAGCCAAGATACACACATAGTCCAAGCCTACCTCAGTAGTACGAGTTCATATGCCAACTATCTCCGCAGATGATGAAAAGATTGAAGAAATGTATGATGAGATAAAAGAAATTATTCAGATAGTGAAGGGAGACGAAAATTTAATAGTAATGGAAGAGAAGGAATAGTAGTAGGAGAATATGGAATGGGGGTAAGGAATGAAAGAGGAAGTTGCCAGGTAGAATTTTGCACAGAGCATAAATTAATCACAGCCAACACTTGGTTTAAGAATCTTGAAAGAAGATTGTACACATGGAGGAGGCTCGGAGACACGGGAAGGTTTCAGATAGATTATATAATGGTAAGACAGAGATGTAGGACCCAGGTTTTAAATTGTAAGAAATTTCCAGGGACAAATGCAGACTCTGACCACAATTTATTGGTTACGAACTGTAGATTAAAACTGAAGAAACTGAGAGAGTCAGGAATTTAAAGAAATGGGACCTGGATAAACTGAAAGAAACAGAGGTTGTAGAGAGTTTCAGTGAGAGCATTAGAGAACGATTGACAAGAATGGGGGGAAAGAAATACAGTAGAAGAAGAATGGGTAGCTTTGAGAGATGAAATAGTGAAGGCAGCAGAGGATCGCAGCAGAGGATCAAGTAGGTAAAAAGACAAGGGCTAGTAGAAGTCCTTGGATAACAGAAGAGATACTGAATTTAATTGATGAAAAGAGAAAATATAAAAATGCAGTAAATGAAGCAGGCAAAAAGGAATATAAATGTCTCAAAAATGAGATTGACAGGAAGTGCAAAACAGCTAATCAGGGATTGCTAGAGGATGAACGTAAGTATGTAGAGGCATTCATCACTAGGGGTAAGATAGATACTGCCTACAGGAAAATTAAAGAGATCTTTGGAGACAAGAGAACCACCTGTATGAATATCAAGACCTTAGATGGAAAACAAGTTCTAAGCAAAAAAGGGAAAGTAGAAAGGTGGAAGGAGTACATAGACGGTCTACACAAGGGCAATGTACTTGAGGACAATATTATGGAAATGGAAGAGGATGTAGATGAAGATGAAATGGAAGATATGATACTGCGTGAAGAGTTTGATAGAGCGCTGAAAGACCTAAGTCGAAACGAGGCGCCGGGAGTAGACAACATTCCATCAGAACTACTGACAGCCAGCCCTGACAAAACTCTACCATCTGGTGAGCAAAATGTATGAGACAGGTGAAATACCTTCACAATTCAAGAAGAATATAATAATTCCAATCCCAAAGAAAGCAGGCATTCACAGGTGTGAAAATTATCGCACTATCTAGAATGAGATTTTCACTCTGCTGAGGAGTGTGCGCTGATATGAAACTTCCTGGCAGATTAAAACTGTGTGCCCGACCGAGACTCGAACTCGGGACCTTTGGCTTTCGCGGGCAAGGTCTCCTACCTTCCAAACTTCACAGAAGCTCTCCTGCGAACCTTGCAGGACTAGCACTCCTGAAAGAAAGGATATTGCGGAGACATGGCTTAGCCACAGCCTGGGGGATGTTTCCAGAATGAGATTTTCGCTCTGCAGCGGAGTGTGCGCTGATAAGAAACTTCCTGGCAGATTAAAATTGTGTGCCCGACCGAGACTCGAACTCGGGACCTTTGCCTTTCGCTGGCAAGTGCTCTACCATCTGAGTTACCGAAGCACGACTCACGCCCAGTCCTCACAGCTTTACTTCTGCCAGTATCTCGTCTCCTACCTTCCAAACTTTCTTTCAGGAGTCCTGCAAGGTTCGCAGGAGAGCTTCTGTAAAGTTTGGAAGGTAGGAGACGAGATATTGGCAGAAGTAAAGCTGTGAGGACCGGGCGTGAGTCGTGCTTCGGTAGCTCAGATGGTAGAGCACTTGCCCGCGAAAGGCAAAGGTCCCGAGTTCGAGTCTCGCTCGGGCACACAGTTTTAATCTGCCAGGAAGTTTCATCGCACTATCTGTTTAATAAGTCACGGCTGCAAAGTACTAACATGAATTCTTTACATATGAGTGGAAAAACTGATTGCAGCCGAGCTTGGGGAAGATCAGTTTGGATTCTGTAGAAATGTTGGAACACGCGAGTCGATACTGACCCTACAACTTATTTTAGAAGATAGATTAAGGAAAGGCAAACCTAAATTTCTAGCATTTGTAGACTTAGAGAAAGCTTTTGACAGTATTGACTGGAACACTTTCTTTCAGATTCTGAAGGTGGCAGGGATCAAATACAGGGAGCGGAAGGCTATTTGCAATTTGTACAGATATCAGATGGCAGTTATTAGAATCCAGGGGTATGAAAGGGAAGCAGTGGTTGGGAAGGGAGTGAGACAGGCCTGTAGCCTATCCTCGGTGTTATTCAATCTGTATATTGAGCAAGCAGTAAAGGAAACAAAAGAAAAATTTGCTGTAGGAAATAAAATCCACGGAGAAGGAATATAATCTTTGAGGTTTGCCAATGATATCATAATTCTGGCAGAGATTGCAAAGACCTGGAAGAGCAGTTGAACGGAACGGACAGTGTCTTGAAAGGAGGATATAAGATGAACATCAAGAAAAGCAAAACGAGGATGATGGAATGTATTCGAATTAAATCAGGTTATGCTGAGGGAATTAGATTAGGGAATGAGACACTTAAAGTGGTAGACGAGTTTTGCTATTTGGGGAGCAAAATAGCTGATGATGGTTGAAGCAGAGAGGATATAAAATGTAGACTGGCAATGGCAAGGAAAGCATTTCTGAAGAAGAGAAATCTGTTAACATAGAGTGTAGATTTAAGTGTCAGGAAGTCTTTCCTGAAAGTATTTGTATGCAATGTATGCTGAAGATTAGATGGGTAGCTCATGTAACTAATGAGGAGGTACTGAATAGAATTGGGGAGAAAAGGAATTTGTGGCATAACTTGACTAGAAGAAGGAATCAGTTGGTAGGACATGTTCTGAGGCTTCAAGGGATCACCAATTTAAAATTGGAGGGAAGCGTGGAGAGTAAAAATCGTATAGGGAGACCAAGAGATGAATACACAAGCAGATTCAGAAGGCTGTATGTTGCAGCAGTTACTCGGAGGTGAAGAAGCTTGCACAGGATAGAGTAGCACGGAGAGCTGCATCAAACCAGTCTCTGGACTGAAGAGAAGAAGAAGAAGAAGAAGACAACAAAAACAACAACAACTGATGTGAGAGAGTATCAGGTGAAGTTTGTACGTTTAGGCTGGAGTCTACGTATAGTGTTCTCGTGCCCCCTTGATACACCTTTGGAGGCTGTGTCTGTTCGGTTAAGGGCACACTAGGATTTTAACAGCTGTGATGTTTATCTGACTCCTGAAGATGTAGTGTCTGCATTACTCTCTCAGCTCTCCCCACCTTTCCTAGTCTTGGGTGACTTAAATGCCTATATCCCTTTGTGGAATGGGGCAATGATCACAGCCATTGTAAAGACGTCAAAACTTTACTGGCGCAGCTCGATCCTTACCTCTTGACCTCTGGTGCCCCCACACACACTTCAGTATGGTACAAGGAACTTATTTTGGCCATTGATCTCTCCTTTTGCAGCCCTGGTCTTCTACCATCTATCCACTTGAGTCTACAATGATCTGTGTGGCAGTCGCTACTTTCCAGCCTACCTGTCCCTCCCTCAGCATTGCTACCCTTGACGCCTGCCCATATGGGTTCTCTGTAATGCTGACTGGTCGTCCTTAGCTACATACAACAGCAGCCATTCTTTTGGCAGCCAACCAAACCATCCCCTCTTCCTCGAGGTCCCCCCGTTGAAGATGGTACCCTGATGGACCCCAGAGATCGCTGTGGCCATTAGAGATTGTAGGTGAGTTTTCCAATGCCATAAGCAACACCCTTCACTAGAGCATCTCATTGCCTTTATAAATGGCTTTGTGCCCCCGTCCTCTATCTCATAAAAAATGAAAGCAGGAATCCTTGGAATAGTACATTTCCGCCATTGTATCACATCTCTCTCCATCACAGGTATAAGCAAAGATCAGGCACCCCTACAGCTTCCAGTCTCCTTTAGGTATACCAAGTCTTTCCTTGAATGGTGTCATTTATTCAGATGCTGTTGCCGAACATTTTGCTGAGCATTATGCTTGTGCACCTGTGTCTGAGAACTGCCACCCCATCTTTTGGCTCATAAAACAGTAGGTGGAGCGAATGCAGTTACCTTTTACTGCTCACTACCTGGAGCCATATAATGCTCAAATCAGTGAATGGGAACTTTCCAGTGCCCTAACCCACTGCCACAATACTGCTACAGGGCCAGACCATATCGACAGCCAAATTCTGAAACTCTCTCAGTGAATTGTCATCATAACATCCTTGCCCTCTTTAGTGGAACCTGGAACGAGGGTGAGTTCCTATCTCAGTGGTGAGAAGGCACAATAGTCCCCATACTGAAACCGGGTAGTAATCCCTTAGAGATGGACTGTTATCACCCAGTTAGCCTTGTCAGTGTTCTCCGTAAGTTTATCGAAGGCATGGTGAGCAAGTGGCTGTGTTGACTCCTTGAGTCTCGGGGCATTTTGGCTGCATCTTAGGGTGGTTTTGGCAAAGACCGCTCCACTGATGATTATTTGACTCACCTGATGTCCATGATCCAGATGGCCTTTGCATGTTGTCAGCACCTCATCGCTGTCTTTTTTGGCCAAGAGAAGGCTTATGACATGACATGATGTCATCACATCCTTACTATGTTACATGAGTGGGGTCTCCAGGGTCCACTCCTGATTTTTGTCAAGAACTTCTTGTCGCGCTGTACATTCTGGATTCAAATGGGCACTTCACTCAGTAGTCCCCATATCCAAGAGAACGGGGTCCAGCAGGACTCTGCACTGGACGTCTCCCTTTTTCTGGTTGCCATCAATGGTCTAGTGGCAGCCTACGGGGTCTATGGTATCGTCGTCCTTATATGCCGATGATTTTTGCTTTTGTTATTGCTCTTCTAATATCGGTGTTTCTGAGTGTCACCTACAGGGCACCATAAGAAAACTGAAGTCACGGGCTCTCACCCATGGCTTTTGGTTTTCTGCCAAGACTCGTGTCATGCACTTCTGTTGCCGTCGTACTGTCCACCCACACTCAGAGCTTTACCTAGCTGATCACTTACTTCTTGTAGTTGACATGCCCTGCTTTTTGGGGCTGATCTTCAATTCCTGGCTGACATGGCTTCCCCACCTTCGCCAACTTAAGTGAAAGTGCTGATTATATCTTAATACACTATGCTGCCTCAGTAATAGTAGATGGGGTGCAGATGACTTTACCATTTTGAGGCTCTACAAAGCCCTGATTCTGTCCCTCCTTGATTATGGGAGTCTTGCATATGGTTCAGCATCACCCTCAGCATTGCAGATATTGGACCCCTATTCATCATTGTGGGGTTTGACTTGCGACAGGAGCCTTCCCAATTAGCCCTGTGAACAGCCTACTAGTCGAGGCTGGATCCCTCATTTACCTATTGGGCACCAGCAACAGGTGTTGAATTACACTACACATGTTTGTAGCTTCTCTGAACATCCCAACTGCCGTGTCCTTTTCCCATGAAGGGAGCTCCACCTTACACAACAGCAACCCAGAGCTGGGTTTAAAATTGTTGCATGCCTCCAGTGTCTCCATTTGGAACTGCAATTTCCTCCACTGTCGCTTCTGGTGAGGGAGTCATTGCATCTGCCCCAATGGTTTATGCCCCAACCTGGGATTTCTCTTGAAGTCCATTTTGCTCAGAAGGATTCCATTGACCCCATCTGCTCTTGGCTGACCTTGAGGCATATCCAGATTTGGAAGTGGCATTCACCGATGGCTCAGTAGTCGATGGATGAATAGGCTTTGCATACACACATGCACAGTGCACACTCTGCCAAACAGCTACAGTTTCTTCACTGCTGAGTTGATGGCCATCAAAATAGCCCTTAGCCATGTTCGCTTTTGCTCTGGTAAGCATATCCTAATATGTGGTGACTCACTCGGCGGCCTTCAGGCTACAGACTAGTGTTGCTTTCCTCACCCACTGGTTACTGCTATCCAGGATCTTGTCTCTGACCTCCATCAAGCTGGATGTCCACTCATTTTTGTTTGGACCCCAATCGTGTTGGGATTTTGTGAAATGAGCGCACTGACCAGTTGTCCAAGCCGGCCACCAGGGTGCTGATTCTAGAAATGGGGGTCCCAGAACTGGGCCTTTGGTTGCTTGTACGCCATCGATTGCTGGAAGTCTAGAGTTCAGAATGGTCTGCTCTGATCTCCCCAAACAAATTGAGGACAACTAAGGAGACCAAGACTACATGGCAGTCTTCCCTATGTGCTTGTTGCACGGAATCCACCGTCCTCTGTCGACTCCGCAATGGCCATACGTGACTGACCCATGGCCACAGTCTCCAACATGATGATCCCCTCACTGCTGACGTAGACTGCCCTAATTTGGCTGCTTTGAGGCAGCATCTTAATCTTCCTGACATGATACCTTTGGTGCTAGCAGGTGATGCCAAAGTGGCTGAGCGGGTGTCAACGTTTTGCCCACCAAGGTGGTTTCTGAACAGCCCTGCAAGGCAGGGCTTTTTGCCTCATTGAACACCTGAGGAGTTGTGGGGGCACGCCACTTGTGTCCCCCCCCCCCCCCCCTCCCTCGCAGGGGTCCCTGGGTCCCTTGACTCCTTTCTCTGTTGGCCAGCTTGGCCTCTACCCTTCCTACCTTTTTATTCTCTTTAATTTTTGTAATTTCTTGATTTTTATGCCTTGTCTTGACTGATCTTTTCATGTCTTGTCTGTGCTGTCTTTTTTTCTAGGCTTTTATCTCTGTTGTTTATTGTGTTAATTACACGTAGACTTTCCAGGATTTGCCTTTCATCCCCCTTCCTTTTACAACTACTTCTGGTTTGCCACTTACAGATGAAGGGACTGATGACTTTGCAGTTCAGTTCCTTTCACTCCAAACCAACCAACCAGCCAACCATTGTCCCATGGTGTGTTAAGTACCCTGAAATGCATTACTATTGGGTATTGGGGAGCAGATATGACACATCTGCTCCACGTTTTATAAAGTACTAGTGTGTTGCTGGCTAGATTATTGGTGCACTCAAGTGACTTAATATCTGAAGACCAGTGGCACAGTCCATAATCAGAGAAGTAGCTGCATATACAATCAGTGTTGTAAGTGTTTCTACATTGGGGCTAGATGTAGGTGCGCATGTTCTTGACTGTTCCAAAAAATACCACCACTCCATACTGTTGAGTTGATTTTTATAACTTCCCCTCAGCTGTGTGCAAAATCTGTCTATTATTCCTAATTGAAAGAAGGCACAGTAGGAGTAAAGTAGCTTTGTTATAGTCCTTCCAAAAACAAAAACAAAACACAACAAAAAAACTGTTCGTCACAATTTATAATTACAAATTAACTCTGCCTCTTCCGAAGACTGGTGCAATGTAGTTCTCCGTGCCTCCGTCCAAGGCTATCCTGTGCAAGTTTCTTCATCTCTGCATGACTGCTGCAACCAGTGTTTACTTGAACATGTTTGGGCCTTGGTTTCTGTCAACAGAGTATTTCCTTCTGAATACTACAGCAAAAATAATTCAGGTAAAATAATTAGCTAAGTGGTCAACTGAAAAAGAGTGCATGGCATGTTCTGTGTTTTGGATCCTCAGTTTTCATAAGTACTTCTCCTTATGCTTATGGAATGGGCACAGTGTGTTGCTATTGGTGAAAGGGTGTAAAACTGTTCAGTACTCGGTTTCCCAGAGCCATGTATTAATTGTATGAAAATAGATTCGTTCAATTGTTATGTCCCCCTGTGAGTTTGGGGGTTAGAATAGGTCCGAGGTATTCCTGCCTGTCGTAAGATGTGAGTAAAAGGAGTTTCCTTTCTTTTCAGCCTTCAGTTTTATGGTTCCCTTTAGGGTTTGACTTTCCAAATTCTTCCGAAATTGGCGACTGGTGCCTTACATGGTGCATCATATATCCATCGTGTGTTAAGATATTGTCATGGCTCTGCAAATCTACCCATAATCCAGCTATTTGGGTGAGGACACCTTCCGGGGTGCATCATCTACATCCATTGTCTGCTGTCGTCTCCTGCATCCATGATCATGATGGATATCTTCACACCTAGTACCCAGTGCGGTGGCTAGTCCATTGTGGAAGGGTCATCATGTATCCTCTTGGTCATATCTCCCTGGCACTACACAGGAATCGCACTGCTGATGCCTGAGCTACAATATCCCCACGTATGCCAAGCAATAGATGCCCATCGTTTTGGGGCATCAGAGCTCCTGGCAATGGCCATCCTGCCAGGTGGTGTTTGCTGAGGCTGGCTGGCCCCAGCAGTCTCTAACAAAGGCAAGTTGGACTTCTGTGCCAAGAAGTATGACCCCCAATTGTAGCCCTCCCTCACTATACTGACTGGGGAATGTAGGACTACTGAAAAAAGAGCCATATTCGCCTTGCCACATTTGCCAAGAGGTAGACACCCGTCCTCTTGGAGCATCAGGGCTCCCAGCAACGGCCATCCTGCCAGGTGGCCTTTGCTGAAACTGGGTGGCAAAACCGATGGGGACTCTTTTCTGGCTATGACGTCTCTACTTTTTGTCGAACACCTTGCAAATAAGTTTGAGGAAGTAGCGGCATAGTCCAAAATACAGAATGGGTCAGTCCTCATTCAGACAGCATCCTCAGCCCAGTCACAGGAATTGCTTGCCTGTGACAAGCTGGATGATATTCCCATTTCGCTCACTCCCCATAAAAACCTCAACATGTTTCAGGGGATTATTTTTCATCACAACCCCGTATTGTAGTCCGATGATGAGCTACGCATCAATTTAGAACAACGGGGCATTCACTTCATCTGGCACGTGTATAGGGTACGTAAAGATAATAGGGTTGCTACCGGTGCCTTTATCTTGGTCTTTGAGGGTGATTTGTTAACTGGAAAGGTCAAGGTGCTGGTATACTGATGTGACATAAAACCGTATGTCCCCCTCGCTCCCACCCCCTTATGTGGTGCTTTAAGTGCTGAAAATTCAGACACATGTCCTCCTGGTGCAATTCTAGTGCCACATGTCGAGATTGTAAATGTCCACGGCATCCAAGTACTCCATGTGCCCCTCCTCCCAACTGTGTCAACTGTGGGTGGCACCACTCTCTCTGCTCACCAGACTGCGCGGTTCTCCAAAAAAAGGAGAACAATTATTGATATAAGACCCTGGACAGGTTGACTTTATCAGGAGGTTACAAAGAAGTATGACTGCTTGCACCCTTTTGCTTAACATGGTCATATGCTGCAACTACAATGATGTCTCCCTCACTGACAATGGTAGTCTCCTCGATTAAGTCTTCTATGGTGGGCCCTGAGGGCTGCCTACCTGCACCTCACCACCCTCTTTCCCCCTTGGTGGTTTGGAGCACCTCTTCTTCTGTTGCTGCCGAAGCACCTACTTTGGGTCTCCTCCAGCTCCTTTCACTTGGAAGGGGTCTCTTGGGACTCTGTCTTCCTAGGTCCCCCTCCCATACAAAAATGGACATCAGCCAGTGGCTGAAGGAGCCACGGAGCCACAAGCTTCTGGTCAAAGGGTTTCACGGTCTTCCTCAGTGAGTGAAGCTACTTCAGAGAAACCCCCCAGCAGGCCTCTTAAGATAAGCAAGAGGGCAAGTAGATGAAGAAGAAGTCTGCTAAGAAACAAGAAACTCTGGTGGGCCAACACCAGCACTCCCTACCAGTTCTGCATCTGAGGATGAGGTGGAGATTTTAACATCCCCCAAGGATCTCACCAACGCCTCATCTGCAATGGAAATGGATACAAGTACTCAACGTGAGGCAGCAGGTGATCCTGAGGCATAAACTGCTTCCTTGGTGTGATTGATGCCTTCCCAGACCACAGAAAGTGTCATCCACCAGTGGAATTGTGGTGGTTTTTCCACCGCCTGGCTGCGTTATGACAACTCTTACGCGTTTCACCTGCTTTTTGCATTGCCCTTCAGGAAACCTGGTTTCCAGCAGGCTCTTGTTTATAAGAAATGCATGTTAAAGATACAGATGTCCCTGTGCTACAGGGATATACACTGTACCACAAGGATCACCTATCGAGGGAAAGGGACAAGGGCTGTGTCAGAGTGTTTGTCACTAATGTGCACCACTTCTCTGCTCTCCCCTTGGCTACTGACCTGCAAGCAGTTGCAGTTCAAATTTGTGTGTGTCAAAGGATCACTGTTTGCTCACTGTATTTACCTCTGCAAGATGCACTAGACTCTGAGGCTCCCATGGATCGTATCGCACAACTCCCATGACCATTTCTCCTCCTGGGAGACTTCAATGCCCATCATGTCCTGTGGGGCTCGACTAATAATTGCCCTTGGGGTCGGGTCTTGAAGGGCCTCATGATGTCTCATGAGCTGTGCATCCTTAACACGGGTTACTCACACACATTTCTCTACTGCTATTGGTCATTCTCAGCCATCAACCTCTCTTTTTGATCTACCGGCCTCGCTGACTCTGTTCAGTGGGAGGTCATTGATGACCTTCGTTCCAGTGACCACTTCCCAATCTGCCGTCACGTACTAAATGACACACCACCTGAAGTTAAGCACCCAAAATGGATGGTCAGCAGGGCTAACTGGACACATTTCAACCAGCTGGCTGTGTTCGGACACAGCAGCAGTGTCCAAGGATGGGTGGACCACATCATAAGAGTGATCCATCGTGCTGCTGACCTCTCCATCCCACAGTCCCCAGGTTATCTTAGGAGGTGACCAGTACCTTGCCGTTCTGTGATCTGAAAATCGTGTGGGGCTCTTCGACATTTTAAATGCCAACCAACAGCAGACAACCTTAGAGCCTTTCAACTCACGGGGGCCAAGGCTCGACGTGTCTTTCGGAAGAGTAAGAAAAGGTCATGGCAAGCGTTCCTGGATACCGTCAATTGCTCCACTTTTTCTATAAAAGTATGGGAAGCCATCTGGAGGATTTCCAGTAAATGCAGCCATTTACCGATAGCAGCAGTGTTGAAACAGGGGTGCCTCCAAACAACACCCAGAGACATTGCTCAGATGCTGGCCGAACACTTTGCTCAAACTACTGCCAGTGCAAGGCAGGGTCTGGCATTCGTCACTATCGTGTGACTATAGAGTGGGAAAAGTTGGACTTCAGGTCCAACAGTTCTGAGGCCTACAACTCCCCTTTCTCCATGTGGGAAGTCGAGTTGACACTGACTGAGATCTGTGACACTGCACCATGTCATGACCAAATCCGGTACTGCATACTTCAACATTTGTCAGCAGCATGAAAGGAATCCTCCTCAAATGTTTTAATCTAATATGGTAGACAGTCAGTTTCTCCAACTCATGGAGGGAGGCAATTCTGATCCCTCTCCTCAAACCAGGAAAGGACTGCAGTAGTTATTCGAGTATCGCTTTAAAGAGTTGTGTAGAAAAGACCCTAGAGCGAATGGTTAACCATCAGCTGGTCTGGTTGTTAGAGACCAGGCAACTCCTTAGCCACTCTGTGTAGATTCTGAAGATTTAGGTTCACTGATGACAGTCTGACCTTCCTAGAGGCTGCTATTCAGCAGGCTTTCCTCCGTAAGCATCGATCTATCGGCATATTCTTCGATATAAGTAAGGCTTATGATACTATTTGCTTTTGTGGCCGCCTCCCCATCTTCGCACTGACTTTCAGTGATTTTTTAGGACCCAAGTTGGTGACACGTTGTCTGATCAGTGTGAGCAGAAGAATGGTGTTCCTCAGGGCAGTGTTTTAAGTGTTACCCTCTTTACCATAGTCATCAACAGTACCACATCTACGGTAAAGAGTCCTTATTTGTAGACGATTTTGCTGTTTTCTGTTCCTCCTCCAGTGTTACAATAGCGAGCTGTCAGTTGCAACTTATACATTGCAGAGGTGAGAGGAGTGGGCTGCAGAGATGGGTTTCCAGTTTTCTGCAGATTAATGTGTGTGTCTTCTTGTTCTCATCGTCTTTTTAATTTGCCTGCCTTGAATATGGGGGACACCATCCCACATTTTAGAGACACAGTGCGGTTTCTGGGCCTCATTTTTGATTCCTGATTGTCATGGTTATCACACCTGAGAGACCTGAAAGCCGGAACACTGAAGGCACTGAACATCATCAAGTGCCTTGGCCACAGGTCTTGGGGAGCGGACATGGCGTGTCTCCTTCAGTTTTATGGGGCTTTTGTGTGTTCGTAGCTGGACTATGGTTGCACAGCGTATGGATCAGCGAGGTCCTCTTACTTGTGGATCATTCAAGCTGTCCATCATGAGGGGATTCGGCTAGCCAAGAGTGCTTATCGGACCAGCCCTATACCTAGCATCTGTGATGAGGTGGGGGAACTGCCACTTACCATCCAGCACCAGCTTCTCATGGTGCATCAGGCATGTAAGTTGCTTGCAGCTCCAACTTCACCTGCACACCATACTGTTGCTAGTCCACCTCTGGAACCCCTTTTTGCCAACCCTCCATGAGCCATGGTGCCATCTGAGTGTCCTTGACTCTCTCCAATGTTTGTACCCAGCAGATACAGTAATCCAGAATGCTCTCCTACAACTACGATGGCTGGGGAAGGAGGTGTCTTTCTGCTGTGTACCTGGGCACATTGGAATTGCGGGTAATGAAAGGGCAGATCAAGCAGCCAATGAGGCATGTCATGATCCTCTGGTATTTCGGTGTGTTATGCCCCTGCATGCTATCATCTCACTGTTGAGGTACAAAGTCATGTGTCGATTGGGAGACGAGTGGCTGACAGTGACGGGTAACAAGCTCCGTGTCATCAAGCCCACAACTCAGCTGTGGAGTACTTCCTTTCAGCGACATCAGCAGGACGAGGTCCTTCTTACTCGTCTTTGCATAGGCCACAGCCCTGACGCATGGTTCTTACTACGGCGAGAGGACCTTCCAATGTGTGCCATATTTTATTGGACTGCATTTTATTTGCTGACCAGCGGATTGCGGCAGATTTTCCGGCGGATCTGCTGTCTATTTTATGTAATGATCAAACGAATGTGGTTAGGGTTTTAAAGTTTTGTGAATTGTGCTGTGCTTTTAACAAGAATTTAGGGAGATGTTCTTAACGTGTCAGAGGGTGGTTGGCTCACCCTAGTTTTTTGTAAGTGGTCAGCCAGTCACATTTCCCTGTGCTTTTCTTGTAGTTCTTCTGTGTGTTGTTTTCTCTGTGTGTTAATTTCTTGATTAGCTCTCTTCCCTCCTAATTGGTTTTAGTGCATGTGATACAGATTGACTGTGTGATCATTTCGAGTGCCTGTGTGTACAACACTTTAAGTTCGTCTCCAAATTTGTTTGTTTTCATAAGTGTAAGGGCACTGATGACCTCGCCATTGAGTGCCCATCAGATCCAAACATACACACTTCAATGCCTGAGTCACACTGAGTGGGGTGCAGATTGCCCTATGCTGTTACAGCTGTACAAAATCCTGATACGATCCCGTCTTGGCTATGGGAACCCGGTGTATGCCCCAGAATCGCCCTGAGCGTTGTAGATGCTGGACTCTGTACACCATTGTGGGGTTCAACTTGTAACGAGAGCTTTCCAACCAAGCCGAGTGAACAGTCTACTCATGGAAGCTGGGGTTTCCACCATTCTGGATCAGATGACACCAAGTGCTTGCAGATTATACTACACACATTCACAGCTTGCCTAAATATCCCAATTACCATCTGTTTTTCACTAAGATGTCAGCCTATCTCCCTCAGTGGCGGCCCAGATCAAGGACTACAATTGCAGTCCATGTCGGGTCCCTTCTCACTGATCTCGAGTCTTTCCCCCTCTATCACCTTTCTTGCAGGTCCACTCATGTACACGTCCATGGTCCAAAGCTTCATCTGGACCTATTGCAAGGCCCAAAAGATTCAGTTTGTCCTGAGGCCCCCCACTGCCACTTTTTCTTTATTCTTGGCAAGTTTCAGGGCACAGAAATAGTTTAGACTGATGGCTCAATGGTCGTGTTGGCTTCGCTTATGCTTACGCTAGACATACTAAACAGTGCTCCTTGCTGGTTGGCAGCATTGTTTTCACTGCATAGTTGGTAGCCATCTCTTAAGCATATCCGCTCCTGAACAGGTGAATCCTTCGTCATCTATAGTGACTCCTTACGCAGCCTACTACCTCTCAACCTCTGCTTCCTCTGCCATCCTCCGGTGCTGACTATCCAGGAGTCTGTTTATGCCCTCGAAAACCGTGGGCATTCAGTGGTCTTCATCTGGACCCCAGGTCATGTTGGAATCCCATGAAATGAACTTGCCGACAGGCGGGCCAAACAGGCTATCGGTAAATAGTCTGGAGATTGGAACACTGGAGACCGATCTCCAATCGATCTTATGCTGTAAAGTTCACTGGACTTGGGATAATGAATGGCACACCCTAAGTACGCTAAATAAATCACATGCTGTAAAAGAGACGACAAATGTGTGGAGGTCATCCATGCACGCCACCCGCAGGGACTCTGTTGTCCTTCGCTGGGTTCGTATGGGCCATAATTGGCTGACTCACAGTTACGACCTCCATTGTGAGGACCCATCCCAGTGTCGCTGCACCTCTCGATCGATGGTAGTTCACATTTTGTTGGACTGCCCCAATCTAGCCATCCTGGAGCTGTATTTTAACATTCCCAACTCACTGTGTATGGTGTTAGATGACAACGCCCATACGGCTGATCTCTTTTCACGTTTCTTTTGAGAAGGGTAAAGGGGGGGGGGGGGTGTTATCACTCAAATAAGGGTGTGTGTGTGGCTTTCTCTCTCAGGCCTTCACGCTGCCTCCATTTTAACTCTCTCTCTCTCTCTCTCTCTCTCTCTCTCTCTCTCTCTCTCTGCCTCTGCCTCTGCCTCTGCTATTTGTTCACCTTGATGTTCATCTTTTCCCTTTCTGTGTTTCTCTAACATTGTGTTTTTAGACTGGAGACGTTAGTGTGTTGCAGAGTGCTGGATCATCCGTTTTTACCTTGCGATCAGCCAGTCTGGGCCATCTGCTATATTTTTTTTAGTGCGCGCGCGCGCGCGCCCACGACTGCAGTCTAGGGCAACTGAAATAGCACTGCAAGCGGTAGCACCAGTGCATGATGGGAGTGGCGACAGTATGGGGGTAAGGAGGAGGCTGAGGCAGGGAGGAGGAGGGATAGTATGATGGGGGAGGTGGACAGTGAAGTGCTTCAGTTTAGATGGAGGGCAGGGGAGAGATGGGGAGGGGAGGTGGGACGGGGGTATTAGTGGAAAAGGAAAGATGTACCGTATTTACTCGAATCTAAGCCACACTCAAATCTAAGCCGCACCTGAAAAATGAGACTCGAAATCAAGGGGGGGGGGGAAAAAAATCCCGAATCTAAGCCGCACCTGAAATTTGAGACTCGAAATTCAAGGGGAGAGAAAAGTTTTAGGCCGCACCTTAAAATCGGAACAAAGTTGGTCCATTGTAATATGAGACACAATTTAGGTCGAATGAAAGACGATACAGCTACAATAGTTTGGTTCGAGTCGTAAGCTTAGCAGTTAAGCTTTACCAGGTAGCCATTGCTATGCGTCAGGCGTTGCGTCCGTATTTATACGGGTACCCTCCCTTTTTCACGTGCTTCATGTGGTTTGAATCGATTGCTTATTTTGCTTCGATCTGATAAGTACTGTTTTCTTTGTTATAGGCGTTTACGTCACTCTAAGCTGAAAATGCATTACTGTACTACGTCATGCATTGTTTGTTTACGGCCTGTCGCCGCCCGCGGCATGGCTTGCTTTTGTGCGCGCTACCGCCGCTTACAATTAAAAAAAGAGAGGAATTGTCTCATTAGCGAAACAATGGCAAGTGACTGCTACTTGTTGTTACTTTCACTGCTGCTTTCTTTGATAATGATCAACAAGAACCAAATAATAGACTGCGTTTGATAGAACATGTTCTGAACGAGAGTTAGGCGAAAATTTTTCTCCGTTTGAAAATCTTTGCAGCCGCTGCTTTAGTACATCAAATTCTGCACAGAAATTAGTCATTTTAGATTTAAAAATCTAGTCAGTTGCCGTGCTTCATTTCTGACTGTATCACTATTAGGCATAAGAATAATACGAATATAAACATGACACGATACGTATATTCTTCCGCGTTTGCTGTTGTCTCTCACTAGTTTCGTAGTTTATTAGGCAGACAGGATTTAAATGAGATAGCAGCAAACACGAAAGAATACATGGCAAAATGTTTATATTCGTATTATTCTTATGGTGAAGAGAAAACTGCACGTGATTCACATTTCATCAGGTTCCTATTAGCAACAGTCTTGCCAGTCGGATTTTTCGTAGTACATTGAAATTCTGCTACTTTCGAAGATGATCAATACGGAATTTGTATTTACTTCGTTGGATAATGTATGAAAATGCAGTGGTCGAAACTTGGGGCGGAGAAAAAAAAGCTCGTCTTCCACTTTTTTTTTTTTAACTGACGCAGAGGTTTTGGCGCCAGTATTTATCTCTGTGCCTACAAAGCATGCCTGTTGGCACCTACCAACATTTTTCAGAACTTCCGCTTGCTTTGCACTCGATTCTAAGCCGCAGGCGGTTTTTTGGATTACAAAAACCGGAAAAAAAGTGCGGCTTCGATTCGAGTAAATACGGTAAAAACACTGGATGTGATGGTGGAATGATGGCTGTGTAGTACTGGAGTGCGAACAGGGAAGAGGCTGGATGGTTGAGGACAGTGACTAACGAAGGTTGAGGCGAGGAGGGTTACAGGAACGTAGGGTGTATTGCAGTAAAAGTTCCCACCAGAGCAATTCAGAAAAGCTGGTGTTGGTGGGAAGGATCCGTATGGTACAGGGTGTGAAGCAGTCATTGAAATGGATGTTCAGCAGCAGGGTGGTCCATTTGTTTCTTGGCCACAGTCCCTCGGTGGCCATTCATGCGGACAGCAGCTTGTTGGTTGTCATGTCCACATAGAATGCAGCACAGTGGTTGCAGCTCAGCTTGTAGATAACATGACTGGTTTCACAGGTAGCCCTGCCTTTGATGGGATAGGTGATGTTAGTGACTGGACTGGAGTAGCTGGTTGTGGGAGGATGTATAAGACAGGTCTTGCATCTAGGTCATATTACAGGAATATGACCCATGGGAGCAGGGGTTGTGTGAGGATGGACGAGTATATTGTGTACATTCAGTGGACGGCGGAATACCACTATGGAAGGGTGGGAAGGATAGTGGGCAGGACATTTCTCATTTCAGGGCACAATGAGAGGTAGTCGAAACCCTGGGAAAGAAAGTAATTCAGTTGCTTCAGTCCTGGATGGTACTGAGTTACAAGGGGAATGCTCATCTGTGGCCAGATGGTTCGACTTTGGGTGGTGGTGGGAGACTGGAAAGATACAGAACAGGAGATTTCTTTTTGTACAAGGTTGGGAGGATAATTATGGTCTATGAAGGCTTCAGTGAGACTCTCGGTATATTTCAAGAGGGACTGCTCGTCACTGCAGATGCAACGACCACGGGCGGCTAGCCTGTGTGGAAGGGACTTCGTGGTATGAAATGGGTGGCAGCTGTGGAAGTGGAGGTATTGCTGGTGGTTAGTAGGTATGATATGCATGGAGGTACTGATGTAGCTATCTTTGAGGTGGAGGTCAACACCTAGGAAGGTAACTTCTTGGGCTGCGTTAGGACCAGGTGAAGCATATGGGGGAGAAGTTGTTGAGGTTCTGGAAGAATGTGGATAAGGTGTCCGCATTCTCAATCCAGATCGCAAAGATGTCATCAATGAATCTGAACCAGGTGAGGGGTTTAGGATTCTGGGTTATTGGGAAGGATTCCTCTAGATGACCCATGCATAGGTTTGCATAGGATGGTGCCATGCGGGTGCCCACAGCCATACCCTGGAATTTTTTTTTTTTTTTTTTTTTTGTAGCTAATGCCTTCGAAGGAGAAGTAAGTGTTGGTGAGGATGTAGGTGGTCACGGTGACTAGGAAGGACGTAGTTGGTTTGGAATCTATTAGGTGTTGGAAAAGGTAGTGTTCAATAGCGGTAAGGCCGTGGGTATTAGGAATGTTAGTGTAAATAGTAATGAGCAGGGCACTGTATGGTAAAGGGATAGGAACTGTGAAGGGTCTTTGGAGAAAATGGTTGGTATCTTTTATATAGGAGGGTAGGTTCCAGGTAATAGTTTGAAGGTGTTGGTCTGCGAGATCAGAGATTCTCTCAGTGGGGGCACAGTAACTGGCCTCAAAGGGGTGTCCTGCTTGGTTAGGTTCATGGACTTCAGGAAGCATATAGAAGGTAGGAGTGGTTGGGGTGAGTAGAGAGATGGACTCTGGGGAGAGGTTCTGGGATGGGTCTAAGGATTTGAGTAGTGACTGGAGGTCCTGCTGGATTTTTGGAATGGGGTCACTGTGGCTGGGATCACTGTGGCAAGGTTTGTAGTTGGAAGTATCTGACAGCTGGCAGAGTCCTTCTGCCAGGTAATTCTTACAGTTCAAAACAACAGTGGTGGAACATTTGTCTGCAGGTAGGATTATAAGGTTGGGACCAGTTTTTAGATGGTGGACTGCAGTTCTTTCTGCAGTTGTAAGGTTAGTTTGCATGTTGAGGGATTTGGGGAATGATGGTGAGGCAAGGTTTGAGGTTAAGAAAGTCTGGAAATTTAACAGGGGATGATTTGGGGGCAGTGGTAGTGAATCACAGTTGGATGGAGGAGTGAACTGAATTAGTGAGGGTTCAATATTGGTCTTTGGTTCAGTCTGATTGGTAGGGCTGGTAGTGAGAAAGTGTTTCCACTATAGGGACCAGGAGAAGGAGAGGTGGTCTCTAACAAGTCCTGCATGACTGAATTTTGGAGTGGGGCAAAAGGTGAAGCCCTTGTAAAGGACTGACATTTCTGTGGGGCCAAGGCTTCTAGAGGAAAGGTTGATGACTGTATTGCAGGTCTGTTTAGGTTCTGGATTCTGTGTGGTGGTGGAAGTTTTGGAGGGTGGGGTAAGTGTAGGTGGTCTGCGAGACAGGGTTTGTCAGCTATAAGGGGACGTGGGAGAGGTTTGGAGGTTGTTGTAGAGGTGGTGGACAGTGGTACTCCAAGGTGGGAGTAGGAAGTGAGCAGGATGGAGACCTTTTTGAGGTGGCATTGTGCATGTTGCTCAAGTTCCTGCAGGACAAGAATTTCAGTGTGTGTTACGGGTTCCAGGAATTTGAGATTGCACAGCAGGAGAATTTTGCGGATGGAGAGTATAGGCACTGCAAGGAAGTTTCGGCTTGGTTGATAAGGTTTTGCAGGACAATATTTGTGAGGGCTAAGGATTGGCGGAATCTGAACAGGTGGAAGTCATTGTAGGAGGGGTGGCAGCCAGAGATGGGTAATTTGATGGTAAGGCAATTGGGGGGATTCCATGATCCGAGCAACGATGCAGGAACAGTGTGTGGGACTGGGATCATTTGCGTCACCTGGTCCTACGCAGCCCAAGAAGTCACCTTCCTAGATGTTGACCTCCACCTCAAAGATAGCTACATCAGTACCTCTGTGTATACTATACCTACTAACCACCAGCAATACCTCCACTTCGACAGCTGCCACCCATTTCATACCAAGAAGTCCCTTCCATACAGCCTAGCCGTCTATGGTTGTTGCATCTGCAGTGACGAGCAGTCCCTCTCGAAATATACCGAGAGTCTCACTGAAGCCTTCACAGACTGTAATTATCCTCCCAACCTTGTACAAAAAGAAATCTCCCATTCTATGTCTTTCCAGTCTCCCACCTCGTCCCAAAGTCGCACCATCTGGCTACAGAGGAGAATTCCCCTCGTAACTCAGTACCTCCCAGATCTGAAGCAACTGAATTACATTCTACACTAGGGTTTTGACTACCTCTCGTTGTGCCCTGAAATGAGAAATGTCCTGCCCACTATCCTCCTCACCCCACCCACAGTGACATTCCACCGTCCACCAAACCTGCACAATACGGTCATCCATTCTTACAGAACCCCTTCTCCAAACTCCTTACCTCATGGCTCATATCCCTTAATAGACATAGATGCAAGGTCTATCCCATACATCCTCCCACCACAATCTACACCAGTCCAGTCACTAACATCACCTATGCCATCAAAGGTAGGGCTACCTGTGAGACCAGTCAAATTATCTACAAGCTGAGCTGCAACCACTGTGGACTGTCTGTCCACATGAATGGCCACTGACAAACTGTGCCCGAGAAACAAGTGGACCACTTTGTTGCTGAACACGCTGCCAAACATGACATCCTTCATTTCAATGACTGCTTCACACCCTGTCTATATGGATTCTTCCCACCAACACCAGCTTTTCTGCATTGCACAGGTGGGAACTTTCCCTGCAATACTACGTACGTTCCCGTAACCCTCGTGGCCTCAACCTTCATTAGTCACTGTCCTCAACCATCCAGCCCCTTCCCTGTTCCCATTCCAGCACTACACAGCCATCATTCCACCATCATGCCCAGTCTTTTTAGTTCTCTCCTTTTCTGCTACTTCCCCCTCCCCACCTCTCTCCTGCCCACCATCTAAGCTGCAGCAATCCAATGTCCACCAGCCCCACCGCAGTATCCCTCCCCCTCCCTGCCCCAGCTTCCTCCTTACCCCCACGCATTCGCCACTGCTATCATACACTAGTGCTGCTGCTTACAGTGTAGTTTCAGTTGCCTGAGTCTCTCTCTCTCTCTCTCTCTCTCTCTCTCGCTCTCTCTGTGTGTGTGTGTGTGTGTGTGTGTGTGTGTGTGTGTGTGTGTTCTGTTGCCTTAATGGCCGAAAGCTTTATTTGTGACAGTCTTTTGTTGTGCCTAGCTGTGACTCAGCATCTTCTCTATATAGTGTGTAACAACTTTCTTTTCATAATATTAATCATGAAATCCACATGCACAAAGACTCCAACTGGAAAAGAATGATAGGAAGAAAAATTGAGAGCAATTGAAAGAGTTAATACAGTGATTAAAATGTGACTAAGGAATAGAAATAAGAAAGTTAAATTTAAACAAATTAACTGAATAAAAATAATAGTCTTTTTGACTATGATTTAAAACTAAAAAAATTTCAAAGCACCGGGTGATGTTTGAACCCACAACTTCTTGCATGTGAGGACTGGATCTTTATCATCACACTACCCGTCCAGTCTGTGAAACATTACTTGTTTAAAGCTGTAAAACATCGAGCAAATTTCCGAAATTTTTTGTCATCAATTACTTGTAAGCGAGAGCGCCCCAGAGTAAATGGCTGCGGTATGTGATACCTGTGACTGTGACCTAAATCACCGTATAGATGGATTCAAAAAGTCAATCACACCACAGGGAATCTTTTCTCGTTAGTGGAAAGAGCTTCCGTGATCCAGCCCAGAACAGCTATGACAGTTTCTGACTAGGATCATTTTTATACTGATATTAAACATCAGGGAACATATTAAAAATGATGATTATGGGCCTCATGACGACAGGTAGCACTCTCCAAGAAACGAAACTACAAAAATGCTTAACGGTCAAGCAATAATATACCTGCTACACTCCCTGCTTGTCAAAATCATCTCTTAAAATAGCTAGTATCTTGAGAAACAAGACGTGAGGTATTTTTTTGACTGTGTAACGAAATCAAATAGATACTGCACCTGGTTAAGGTCAGTCCTGGCCTCAAGATCCGTAGAATTCACATCTCTCGTCAGTGATTAAGCAACTGTATCACTCATTCAGTCCATGTAATTTCCTAATGTTGTGCAGATAAAGACAGAACATAAAAAATGAAGATGCAGAAAAATGATCAGTCACTGAGCACAGCCTCATGAATAAATATAAAATTTTGTTTGGTCTACCTACTGGGACTAAGTCATCCTAGAGCAGAGAAGTTATAGAGATGGATTGTGCAGCAATAATTTTTAACTGAGACAGTGGCTAATCCTTGCGGTGCATGGAAATGACCTTTAACATTAAGAGAATACAGAAATGCTTATATATCAATGGAAGTGGGTCACCATTAATGTTTCTAATTTGTTGATATCAGTATGGTCTGTGGCAGCATGGCATCATTATATTGTCAATCATCTAGTTGTAGATTCGGTATTCCTCAAAAAAGTTGCCACAATAGGTGTTACGGCAGTCAGTTGCTTTTGACAAAGGCGGTGAAGTAAGAAGACTGAGAACATTTTATGTGGATGTTGTTAACTGATGGTATCTTTTATTCAGACAAGGGGCTAGAGATGGTTTGAGCAGCAGTGGCAGTTAAAAACTATGTGAAACAGTGTTATCAACTGAACCCTTTGTAACAGTAATGTAAAGTAAAAGAAAAATCCATTATCATCATAGCTAGAAAAAAAATGCAAGGTGAAAGGATTACATGCATTGGCTTGTAGTTTTACTGAATGAAAGGCCACAAAACAATTTGTTTATATTGCCCAAAAACTTGTACTCAAACATGATTTTCAAGAAGAAGCAGTCATTATTAGTTCATGCACAGTGTACATTTTGGTGAATTTTGGATGCAGCTTCATCATTTTCCTTTCTTTCTCATGAATCATTCTTTTCTCGCTGTACATAAGAGAAAGTTAAGTTTGTAACATAGCATCTTTCAACTTAGATACAGAGTGTTGAAATATTTTCTTCTCCGTGCACCTCATAATATGTTGGGCCTACAGTGAACTGTTGTTATCACTAGACAGAAACTGCAGTTCAGCTATTGATGGTGCTGGGAGTGCAGGCCTAAGAAATGAAATGGCACTCGGTCTGAGGTGATTGAGATGAATATTAGCATAATTAGACAGTTATACTCTGCAGTAGAACACTGCAATAATCACATTACATCTCCCCAAGTTTTAACCTTGTCAAAAATCATTTCTCTACTCCAGCAATATTACAGAGATTGAGTAATTGATAGACATACGAACCACTTGCATACAAATTTGCGTGGCTGCATTGTCCTGGCCAACTTCATTCTATTTAGCCAATTGAACTTCAGTACAGATACAGTGTCATTGACTGGGACAATGTAGCTGAGAGGACTGCAGCAAATGCAGCTGAAATTCAGAAATACCTTCTACGAAGACTACTGCTGTGTACGTTAATGAGGAAATGAGAGCATAATCATTAGTGTTCGCATTGATTCAGCACATAGGAGCAGAACACTAATCTGGATCAGTAAAGCTTGAATCGCACACCTTAATCAAGTTGGATCTATTTTGTTAATCAAAACATGACTGAGTTAGTGAGGCTATCATCATTGTCAACTGAACACACTCACTCATTCACTTGATACAGATACAATTTGGGCAAGTCACATCATGCAGAGCAGGCCAGTGAGTATAGTTGCTACACCCATTGCAGCTTCATTCCTCCAGTCCAGTTCTGTTGTACTATACTTGACAATTGCTGTAATACCCCACTGTGCCAAATTTGTATCTACCTTTTGGGAGTGTAAAAAATGGTATGTGTGTAACTATTAACAGATTCTTTTCTTTTCCTTCAGCCTATTACTTGATCAAACAGTCTATGGATGTACTACCTGGTCATAGTGTTCAACGGGCACAGTATTTCAGTGATCATACATGTCAGCATCGTCAAGTGCACTGATGAATTGGCTCCTGGAGTATAGGGCAGATTTATATCCTCTCCTGTTGCAGGCTGCTTCTGTTGCAGTCCAAGGGCATGCATTGGTGGGAGAAGAGGTGATACATCAGTGGCGGGTATGCCCACCATGGCATCCTGGCTGCGGTAGCATGGATTTAAACACTACGTTCGTCCTGGCCACCATCTAATTGTATTTGCTGAGTGTCTTCTTAATTATACCCAGTGCTGTTTCCTAATCCTTGCCGAGATTATAGCCACAGTCCTGGTTGATAAAATTGCCCCTGGCGCATATATTTCACTAGCCTCTGTAATGACGATGTCCCAGTATTTGGACATTTATGCTAAAACCATGGTCCATTTGTATCCCATCATATGAGCTTCGGACATCACTGGCGACCATATTTGATGGTGCACATCTTTTGTCCAATATATGTCATGCAACATTGGCACCAATCAAGTAAATCTTGGCCTTAAATAAACAGTAACTTTGATGCCCAATCAAGTAAATCTTGGCCTTAAATAAACAGTAACTTTGATGCCCCTGCAAAAATTAATTTTTTTCTTTTCCTGTTAAAACAGTTCAACATTATGTTCCAAAAGCGTTACAATAAGCAAAATTTCTCTCTCTCTCTCTCTCTCTCTCTCTCTCTCTCTCTCTCTCTCTCTCTCTCTCTCTCTCTCTCTCTCTCTCTCTCTCTCCCCCCCCCCCCCCCTCTTCTCTCTCTCTCTCTCTCTCTCTCTCTCTCTCTCTCTCTCTCTCTCTCTCTCCCCCCACCTCTTCTCTCTCTCTCTCTCTCTCTCTCTCTCTCTCTCTCTCTCTCTCTCTCTCTCTCTCTATGCTTCCAAAATTTCAAACAAAACAATTTACTCAAAGAGTTTCCTTAGGCCACAATATTTTAGGAGAAACCGACCCGGTGTGAGATCAGGGTGCAAGTCTGCAGACTGCACATTAAACTCAGAGATAGACCTCTGGCTCCCGATCCACAGCAACATGACGTGAAGTTAACACTGGCTCAACTACCACATATATAAAACCTCTCTTAAATAAAATAGGGATAAAACAATAGTTCATTGGCCCATGTCAAAAGACTGTACTCAAGGCCAGAGCATAAGCTGGCAAGAGAAATTTAACAGTGTTAAAATGCAAACATTAATCTCCAAAAAAAATTGTATTAAAGTTAATCAAGAATGCCAAACAACCGAATAATGCAAGGTCTCTTTTTCAGGGTGCAACTACCAGTTACCTCAATTGTGAACAAATGCTCGCCTAGGGAATTTGATTTAAACATGCCAGCACTTCAGTATGTGTGAAGGATTACTCTGGCAGTTATTAACTGAAACTTGACAAGAATTATAAATCATGAACGCTTTGCACAATCGTTGTTACTACTGCCAATGGGAGCGCCTTTCTTGATAAACAAAAGCTGAACATTTAAAATAAAGTAACACATACAGGTCACAAGACCCTTTAAAAGAATTAAACATGAATAACACTAAAGGGCTTGACTTAAACAGATTTCCCTGCAGGGTTTGCCTTCTTAGTTTGAGGAATTAGCCACAATAGATCCAGGAGTTTGCCTGTGAGGGAGAGTCTTGAGCACACATGACAAACATTCAGAAATAGACACTACCAAAGCAGGGCTGCAAAATGGACAGAAGAGAGTTGGGCATCAAGCAGGCAATAATCACTAAACTGGTGCAGCACATACCAGAGCCATCGCCAGAATGAGTGTCACAGAAATGTCAACGAACGCTCGTCATTAAAAAGGTAGTGGCAGAGCCCAAGCTCTATCTGCGATCAAGCAAGACAAGCGAGCTAAGCAAATGTGTGCTCAAACCACTTATCAAATGGCTGGCATACTGCCATAACTTCCACAGAGCTCTATACCAACAGTGCCAACACATAGGGTGTGCTGCTAGAACATGTACATGGCAGGAAAGCTGATCACACTGACCCAAAAACCAGTAAGCCCTACTTCGTGTGCCATCTTCTCCAAGGCTCCGTACGAGCCTTTGCCCAACTGCCCACCATTACACCAACAACCTGACAACAGCTTTCGCATCCCGCAACTACCCTCCCGACCTGGTGCAGAAGCAAATAACCAGAGCCACTTCCTCATCCTCTCAAACCCAGAACCTCCCACGGAAGAACCACAAAAGTGCCCCACTTGTGCCCCACTTGTGACAGAATACTTTCCGGGACTGGATCAGACTCTGAATGTGGCTCTCCAGCAGGGATACGACTTCCTCAAATCCTGCCCTGAAATGAGAGCCATCCTTCATGAAATCCTCCCCACTCCACCAAGAGTGTCTTTCCGCCGCCCACCTAACCTTCGAAACCTCTTAGTTCATCCCTATGAAATCCCCAAACCACCTTCCCTACCCTCTGGCTCCTACCCTTGTAACCGCCCCCGGTGTAAAACCTGTCCCATGCACCCTCCCACCACCACCACCTACTCCAGTCCTGTAACCCGGAAGGTGTACACGATCAAAGGCAGAGCCACGTGTGAAAGCACCCACGTGATCTACCAACTGACCTGCCTACACTGTGACGCATTCTATGTGGGAATGACCAGCAACAAACTGTCCATTCGCATGAATGGACACAGGCAGACAGTGTTTGTTGGTAATGAGGATCACCCTGTGGCTAAACATGCCTTAGTGCACAGCCAGCACATCTTGGCACAGTGTTACACCGTCCGGGTTATCTGGATACTTCCCACTAACACCAACCTATCCGAACTCCAGAGATGGGAACTTGCTCTTCAATATATCCTCTCTTCCCGTTATCCACCAGGCCTCAATCTCCACTAATTTCAAGTTGCCGCCACTCATACCTCACCTGTCTTTCAACAACATCTTTGCCTCTGCACTTCCGCCTCGACTGACATCTCTGCCCAAACTCTTTGTCTTTAAATATGTCTGCTTGTGTCTGTATATGTGTGGATGGATATGTGTGTGTGTGCGAGTGTGTATGATTCCAATTTAATCATCTTGTTTGGGGTTGAAAGCTCACATTCACTGTTTTTTTTTTTCTGTGTTCGCAAGCTAAATTTGGGTTTGAAATAAATAGACGTGCAGGGGATGACATATAGGTGTTGAAACATGTCCAGGTAATTACAAAAATGGTGCGTTTTGCAGAAGGCAGAGTTTAAAGACCCAGTTTTAAGAGATATTCTTGGAATGAGTGAAGGATTTGGGATGTGAAAAGAAACCACTTGACCTACATCAGGAGAACCAATATCATGCTACTGAAGTGATGATTTGGAGAAAATTGAGTAGCACACAGATATCACAAATTCGTAAATGAATCACTTGAATAATACCCAGAAAAGACTTTGAGATGTTACAGTACAGTCTTGGTAATTCAAGGTAATTGGGACCAAATAGAGCTTGTATTTGAAAAAACTTGAATTACACGAAGAGTAAAAATTTTAGAGAAATTTTATTTAAAAACAGATTCAGAACTTGATGTTTGCAGCATTTTTTACAGTAAACAGTTATTTCATCAGTTAGCATATTACTTACAGTTTGTTTTAGAAATAATGTTCAATTGTAGAAACTCAGACATTCACTTTGAACCCATACATATTACATGAACTACTGTACAACTATTACTACTGTTGTAGAAGCGTAACATCAGCTGGTGTCCACTTAATTGCTGTTTGCATTTTCAGACCTAGAAAAATGTCCCACAAGATATGATAAATATTTCTTTTCATTTTATTCTGATGCTGTGTCACTATTGTTTTCATTATTTTTTTTAGTTTTCATTGTGTTGTTCTGAGGGAATTTCCCAATATCTCTTTAGTGTTTCTGGTTGTAAATGATCCCAAGCTTCTGCAAACCGATATTCAATATCCTAAAAATTATATTTTCAGGGCAGCTTCTATTGATTGGGGCTCATTTTCTGTAGAGTGCAGAAGTGATTGCAACAACTTAAGCCAATATATTTTTTTAAAAAATGCCAGCATTCCTCGAGACATTGCTTGGACAAGGCTAATAAAATTGGAGGTAAAAAAATTGCCTAAATGTCTAGACTATGAAGTTCTTCGGTGTTGGGGTGATATCCTGCATTGTCTAAGAGTAAGAATTGCCTTGAATGAAAATTTTTTGCTTCTTAGGTTTTTTTTTCCTCTCTCCCCCTGGCACAAATGTTTTGTAGCCAGTCACCAACTGTTGTTTCATCTATGTCCAACTCTGCTGCTATCTTTTTTGTAGTCTCCCCTCTTCGAATCTTTTCAGTGCTAAAACTTTTGTCTCCAAAGAGAGAAGTTTCCTGTTTTGTATTGAAGAGTTAGCACTCACTGGGGAAACAATGTCAGGAACAATAATAAATAGATAACACGACCTGACTACACATGCACACCGCAGTGACCCTGAGCAGACACTGGCTGACTGTCGACAATTGAAACAACAATAGCTGCTAAAGTGGGCATGATTGTAAACAGTGTATGCACACCCATCTCAGCCACTGATCACTCCCTCTCAAATTTCTAGGACTCAGTTACCAAGATCTTACTGTAATAAAAAAAAATTACTGTCTTCAGAAAATACCAGAGAAGCAATTCAGGCAGGAAATCAATTGTGGCATTTTGGCAGTGTAAGGTAGAGTGAAATGTTGAAAAATGGAAAAGTATTAACTTGAATGTCCTGTCATTGTAGAAGTCATTTAAGAAGGTGTAAAACATGGGATTGGACAAGGACTTTAGTAGGAAACATCATGACATTTGATTCAGCTTTCAGTATCTCTGGATGGCAGTACATGACAACATCCTGCTACTGCAAGATGATGATGTGCTGATACACATAGTTACTAAGAAAATATTTGTATCATGGAACAAGAATAAGCAGCCAAAAGGGACATGTTGTTATCGTGTGGAACTTTGCTTGCAAGTGCTGTACGTCATCTGAAACATGTTTCTCAACTTCCAAATCATAAAAAAATACTCCTAGCATCTGGTGAAATAGGTGGCTTCTTTAGGGAGGAAAAATGAATTGGTTGGGAGGGAGGGGAGGGGCAGGTCATTCAGACACTAAGCTAAGAGGGACCCATCTGTTATGGAGGGAAGGGGAAAGCTTGGAGCACTGCTTTCTGTTTTGCCTGCCATTCTGTCTCTTTGTGCTGTAACCATTTTTGGCTTTTGATTTTCTTTTTTATAAAATCACAATGAATCACATTGCGTTTTCCCAAATTCTTAAGCTCAATAAATATGAACAAAACCTTAAATGAAACAAGTTTAGGAACTGGGCTGGTTGCTAAATAATAAAATTGTGAACTTCATTATATTGTCGTCATGTTCAATATTGTTGCCCCTAACTTGTAGAAGCTTGATTCACTCCCCGTCTTGATGATTTTTTTCAGGGTTTAGAACTGTGGAAATACCACCGTATTATAAATCTTGTCAAAAGTAATGTAGAGCTGTACATAACGCAAAAATGTCATTTATTGTAAGTAGTCAGAAGCACTGGTTTCAGAGTAGTTAATGTCTAATACAGTCAAAATATAATTTCAAAAGAAACAGAAATATCTGTCAGCCCTGGAAATATCAGTGTTTCCTTTATCTTTCATTACTGTAATGAAAAATAGGTTCATATGGCTGATTCCACAACACACATTACAACAGTTGAAGCATCTACAACTTTCCATTTCTGCAGGTTGATTTCTAATGCTGGAATTTCAATAAATCCTGTTGTACCTTCCAAATCATCACTCAGTTTTCCTGGTTGTAGCATTACTCTGCGTCCCGTAGCACACAAACACAGACAATTAAATTGTTCCAAATAAGTTTTGCGCCACTTGCATATCTGTGAACAATGTGGGTGTAGGTTCCCAGGGAGCAGGCGGTGAAAGAATAAGCTCTATAGAAATTATTACTTTACTGTAAAATAGCAACAAAACAATAACCAACGTAAAGGTATTGTTTAAAATCTGTAAAATCAAAACCTACTCAGAGATAACATTCAGTACTGTGTTGCTCCAGCCCACACTTTGTTAGCGTGGAGTGTTCACAAGATGGTAGAGATATTACTTATCAAAAGGGCCTGTAACCTACAGCTCCAGGGTTTCCAACGTGGAAGGTGGTTTCCTGTGATGGCATAATTTAAATTGCAAGTGATCTGAAGCATAGTCACTTAGGTACATGTTAGCAGATACAGCAGTCTCATTTGGTTGACTCCTCCCTCGTATAGGGAGATGTTCTGGAGGTGGTAGTGTAATGATCTCATCACCAAATATTGATCGTAAGGCTACACTTTAGACTGGAGGATTCTATCCTGACACTGCGCAGTTCATGGTAGTGACGAGAGGCATTTGCCATTAATGAAAGATATTGGCAGAAAACATAACTGACTCACATACATGTGGAACTGCTGGGACATCAAGCCTGATGCATTCATTGGTATTGGCACATTCCACTCTCTTCTATAACTGTACTCTGCAAGCCTAGCGGCCAGACGGAGTGTACTTTGTGTAACAGTCACTCCCCCTCTTTCCTCTTCCAGTCACATGTCATTTGTGGGAAGAAATATTGCTGGTAAGCCTCTGTGTGGGCTGTAATCTCTATAATTTTATCTTCACGGCCTTTTTGCGAGATATACATAGGAAGGAGCAGTATAATGGTTGACTCTTCAAGGAGTGTATACTCTCAGAATTTTGTCAGTAGAACATACTGTGAAGCAGAACACCTGTCTTGCAGCATCTGAAACTGGAGTTGACAGTGTTTCCATGACACTTTTGCACTTACTAAATTAACCTATAATGGAATTTGCTGCTGCTCTTTGAATCTTCTCAGTTTCCATCCTGTCCTCTTCTATGACAGTCATTAGACATCAGACAAAGCGTTCACTTGTTTGCAAAGAGTATCCCATGCCAATGAGCCAGGTTCCGTTTCAGATGTTCTCTCGCTAACGTGAGTCCATCACATTGTTGAGGTTTTGTGCTGCTCATAATGGGCACCTATGGGAAAAATAATTGTGTGGAAATAGTTTGTAGTGTGAATGTGTGCACTTAGGTTAGAAAAAAGCTAGTGCTTGAAAGCTAGTGTTTCTGTGCTCCATGCATCAATCCACTGTAGGCAAGTGATTTCCTTTCCTTTATTTTACTTCTATTAAACATTTTTTAGAAATACGAATGTCAAAAGAAGTGAGTGTAATTAAGAGAGTTCAGTTTAGGGTAAGAAGACCATCTTGTGTGTTCTAAACTAGTGACAAAGGGTAACTCAGGGCTTTGATTATGGTGCATGGGTTTTTATTGTGTTTGAATTGATGTTTCTTTCACATTATTTTGTTGAATTGTTTTGCTGTGTGTCTGTTGTTATACTTAAATGTCATACCATTATTATGTAATGAAACAGAGCCTTTTTGTTTGAAATGTTATTTCGTAAGTCCATTCCCAGGTTTTAAAGAACTAAGAGATCGAGTAATTTTCGTGGCAGAGTCAAAGGTCCTGTCGAGACTTATTGCATGGCCAATCCTGGCTTACAGTACTCTGCATCTTAAAAGTGCCATTTTGTAAGTGGCGAGCTGTATTCTGATGTATCTGTGGCTCACAGCACAGCATGAGATTAGGCTAAGATTTATCGGGCTGTAACATTTCAAACATGCCAAATTTTAGACACATTTGGCTTACAGGCCAATTTTTTATCTTGTTGAAAGAGAATTTTAATCTCCACTCATAAAATGGTTGGAATTATTGTAGTGTTGTTTTTATTGTAGTATTGTTTTTATCTGCAAGGGGGGGGGGGGGGGCTTAAAAGAGAATGCGCATTTGCAGCTTTGCTTGAATTTCAGAGAGGTACTCCATTAACAACTTGCACCAGTTGGAGACGGCTGTAAGGTATGTTGTTGTGTGCATGTGTAACAGTGACAATATCACATGCTGCTTAACATTATTCAGGCAAAAATGTGATTATAACAACAGTGTTAATGGAAAATCTTTGAAATTTAAGGAATGCAGGGTCTTTATGATAAGCTATTTGAAAATTGAATTTATAGTCATAAATAAATAGGTAAAACAGTAAGTGTGATTCGTAACTGATGTATGAAATAGCATTTTTCAAAATAATCACACAGTGGCACAGTTTTTGAACACTACCAGTATGGCTTCAATTAGCTACACAACAAACTTTTACCATGCAGACATGAAATAACGGAAATTGTTTGTCTTGAAATAGCTCATGATTCTTTATGGAGACAATCATCACTGTAAACTTTTATTGTTGTGGCTTGTGGGCATGACTTTGTATGGTCCTCATTCTCTGTATGGTCCTCATTCTCTGTATTATTTTTCTTTAAGTTTGGAGTTCATTGTGTGTTGGCACACATTTCAACAAGAAGATGATAGTATCTTTCAAAGAAGTGCAACTGCTATTTGTTGTGCATTGTGCACATTAAGAGATCCTGTTAAATGCTGATTATGTGCGAGTGATTTTTCTCTTTTCTGTTTATCTTGTTATCTTCCAGTAAGTGTTCTTAGAACAGTTTGTCATAAAATCTCAGAACTGTTTTGCCATTCACCGTGAATCTAATATGACTGTGTCCTACCCTCCCTCCTTTCTTTGCTAAGATCCTGGGTATGTTCTTGTGATGCTGCCAACTACTACTCAGTTATGCAACTACCATCCACCATTTCTCTAGCCATCTCAGTTACCGGATTCTTTTCCACTCCCAATAGTGTCAAGCCCGTGACAACTGACCCAGTACAGACTTCTAAATCAGAATAAGTTTGCAAATTCTTCATATGGACTTGCACCTCCCTTCTCAAGAATTGACCTCATGTGATCCTCCACAGGTATGTACAAGGTCCAAGGCCAAAAACTTATGTTACCTGTATTGTTTCCCAACATAGCTTCCTCTTAATCATTAGAGAATTTCAAGATGCTGTAATCCTTGAACATGGTGCCTCTAATAGATGCAGAAAACCCGGTATATGCTTTGTACATGCTGAAGGCCAGGATCAACACTCTTTGTTAGAGAAACCTCTCTTGTCATCAGGAAGAAAGCTCACCACTAGTATTGTCCACTATTTGCAACCTTCTTGATCTTGACTGTACTGCTTACTCAGTTGTTTTCCTTGGATCGCAAGTCATGTGGGATTTCTGGAATATAAGCTAGCTGAGCACTCAGCCAGGTAAGTGACCACACAGTTGACATTAATAATGGGGATACTAAGCACTGACATACTAGCACTGATGAGATTTTGTTCCATTAGAGCCAGGACAAGGAAAACTGGAAGCCATCAAGAGATAATGTTTGTTCCTGTAGGTTCATCTACATCTACATATGTATTCCACAAGCCCTAGTTTCTCTCATCTTATCTTTGTGGTCCTTATGTGAAACGTACATTGGTGACAGTGGAACTGATCTGCAGGTGGACTCGTGTACCAGTTCTCTAAATTTCCTCAATAGTGTCTTGCAAAAAGGGCATCGTCTTTTCTCTGTACGTCTCTCCCACAGACGGGGATGAAACATCAGTGAATAGTTTTATACTTTGAATACAGCCTTGCAGCCTGGAATTTTTAACTGTAGCACTCAACATTTTCTAACAGATACATGCCTTATAATTTGTGCTTTATATGTTAATTACGTATTGATTCTCACAAAAGCTTTTTCTTGGTTAATTGTTCTATTTAACAAATTAATTTTCATACCATTAATTTTACTTTTCATCTTCTTTATATAGAAAAGCACAAAAACAGAATATGAGGTACCTCTCGCTCAGATAGCCCTAGGGCAAACAGGGGATGCACAAATACAATTCTCTGACGTAAAGATCATTGTGAAACTGTGCATCTGTGATCGGAGAACAACACTGCATCATAATGTTTTTATGGTAAGTAATCACACACAGCCATTCAGCATGTGCATTACATTTTTGAGTGGTGTGCCATAGTTTAATTCTTGAGAACATAAGTATCATTCTTCTAGAGAGGATATATTTCGCCTTGGTGTCTGTCCATGCTAGTTGTTGTGGAATGAGTGCTCCATTCCACAAGACATTCTGCATGGCCATGTTCCGTTTGGGTGTTTGCTGATCTGTTGGTAACTGTGTTGCCGTGTCTGGCGTGCGCATGCATTATTTCTAGGGTTAATTGCACATATTAGCAACACAGTAATTTTCATGCACTATATATTAGGTGGTAATAATTACAGAACAACATAAAGAAGTAAACACTCATCCATATGTCATATGTTCGTATACACAATCGGTAACTACTGACACACTTGGAAAGACAAAGATAACTCCATTAATAAAGCCAGTAAAATAGAAACAACATACAATTACATCTGAAAAAAGCAATAGATGTTGTTGTTGTCTTCAGTCCTGAGACTGGTTTGATGCAGCTCTCCACACTACTCCATCCTGTGCAAGCTTCTTCATCTCCCAGTAAGTACTGCAGCCTACATCCCTCTGAATCTGCTTAGTGTATTCATATCTTGGTCTGCCTCTGCGATTTTTACCCTCCACGCTGCCCTCCAATACTAAATTGGTGATCCCCTGATGCCTCAGAACATGTCCTACCAACCGATCTCTTCTTCTAGTCAAGTTGAGCCACAAACTCCTCTTCTCCCCAATCCTATTCAGTACCTCCTCATTATTTATGTAATCTACCCATCAAATCTTCAGCATTCTTCTGTAGCACCACATTTCGAAAGTTTCTATTCTCTTCTTGTCCAAACTAGTTATCGTCCACGTTTCACTTCCATACATGGCTACACTCCATACATATACTTTCAGAAATGACTTCCTGACACTTAAATCTATACTCGATGTTAACAAATTTCTCTTCTTCAGAAACGCTTTTCTTGCCATTGCCAGTCTACATTTTATATCCTCTCTACTTCGACCATCATCAGTTATTTTGCTCCCCAAATAGCAAAACTCCTTTACTACTTTCAGTGTCTCAGGTCCTCATCTAATTCCCTCAGCATCACCCGACTTAGTTTGACTACATTCCATTATCCTCGTTTTGCTTTTGTTGATATTCATCTTACACTCCTGGAAATGGAAAAAAGAACACATTGACACCGGTGTGTCAGACCCACCATACTTGCTCCGGACACTGCGCGAGGGCTGTACAAGCAATGATCACACGCACGGCACAGCGGACACACCAGGAACCGCTTTGTTGGCCGTCGATTGGCGCTAGCTGCGCAGCATTTGTGCACCGCCGCCGTCAGTGTCAGCCAGTTTGCCGTGGCATACGGAGCTCCATCGCAGTCTTTAACACTGGTAGCATGCCGCGACAGCATGGACGTGAACCGTATGTGCAGTTGACGGACTTTGAGCGAGGGCGTATAGTGGGCATGCGGGAGGCCGGGTGGACGTACCGCCGAATTGCTCAACACGTGGGGCGTGAGGTCTCCACAGTACATCGATGTTGTCGCCAGTGGTCGGCGGAAGGTGCACGTGCCCGTCAACCTGGGACCGGACCGCAGCGACGCATGGATGCACGCCAAGACCGTAGGATCCTACGCAGTGCCGTAGGGGACCGCACCGCCACTTCCCAGCAAATTAGGGACACTGTTGCTCCTGGGGTATCGGCGAGGACCATTCGCAACCGTCTCCATGAAGCTGGGCTACGGTCCCACACACTGTTAGGCCGTCTTCCGCTCACGCCCCAACATCGTGCAGCCCGCCTCCAGTGGTGTCGCGACAGGCGTGAATGGAGGGACGAATGGAGACGTGTCGTCTTCAGCGATGAGAGTCGCTTCTGCCTTGGTGCCAATGATGGTCGTATGCGTGTTTGGCGCCGTGCAGGTGAGCGCCACAATCAGGACTGCATACGACCGAGGCACACAGGGCCAACACCCAGCATCATGGTGTGGGGAGCGATCTCCTACACTGGCCGTACACCACTGGTGATCGTCGAGGGGACACTGAATAGTGCACGGTACATCCAAACCGTCATCGAACCCATCGTTCTACCATTCCTAGACCGGCAAGGGAACTTGCTGTTCCAACAGGACAATGCACGTCCGCATGTATCCCGTGCCACCCAACGTGCTCTAGAAGGTGTAAGTCAACTACCCTGGCCAGCAAGATCTCCGGATCTGTCCCCCATTGAGCATGTTTGGGACTGGATGAAGCGTCGTCTCACGCGGTCTGCACGTCCAGCACGAACGCTGGTCCAACTGAGGCGCCAGGTGGAAATGGCGTGGCAAGCCGTTCCACGGGACTACATCCAGCATCTCTACGATCGTCTCCATGGGAGAATAGCAGCCTGCATTGCCGCGAAAGGTGGATATACACTGTACTAGTGCCGACATTGTGCATGCTCTGTTGCCTGTGTCTATGTGCCTGTGGTTCTGTCAGTGTGATCATGTGATGTATCTGACCCCAGGAATGTGTCAATAAAGTTTCCCCTTCCTGGGACAATGAATTCACGGTCTTCTTATTTCAATTTCCAGGAGTGTATATCCTCCTTTAAAGACACTGTCCATTCCATTCAGCAGCTCTTTCAAGTCCTTTGCTCTCTCTGACAGAATTACAATGTCATCGGTGAACCTCAAAGTTTTTATTTCTTCTCCATGGGTTTTAATACCTACTCCGAACTTTTCTTTTGTTTCCTTTATTGCTTGCTCAATATACAGATTGAACAACATCGGGGAGAGGCTACAACCCTGTCTCACTCCCTTCCCAACCACTGCTTCTCTTTCATGTCCCTCGACTCTTACAACTGCCATCTGGTTTCTGCACAAATTGTAAATAGCCTTTCGCTCCTTGTATTTTACCCCTGCAATCTTCAGAATTTGAAAGAGAGTATTCCAGTCAATATTATCAAAAGCTTTCTCTAAGTCTACAAACGCTAGAAACGTAGGTTTGCCTTTTCTTAATCTATCTTCTAAAATTAGTCGTAGGGTCAGTATTGCCTCACGTGTTCCCATATTTTTACGGAATCCAAACTGATCTTCCCCAAGGTTGGCTTCTACCAGTTTTTTCATTCGTCTGTAAAGAATTCGCGTTAGTATTTTGCAGCCGTGACTTATTAAACTGATAGTTCGGTAATTTTCACATCTGTCAACGCCTGCTTTCTTTGGGATTGGAATTACTATATTCTTCTTGAAGTCTGAGGGTATTTCACCTGTCTCATACATTTTGCTCACCAGATGGTAGAGTTTTGTCAGGGCTGGCTCTCCCGAGGCTGTCAGTAGTTCTGATGGAATGTTGTCTACTCCCAGGGCCTTGTTTCGACTTAGGTCGTCTTTCAGTGCTCTATCAAACTCTTCACGCAGTATCATATCTCCCATTTCATCTTCATCTACATCCTTTCCCATTTCTATAACATTGCCCTCAAGTACATCACCCTTGTATAGACCCTCTATATACTCCTTCCACCTTTCTGCTTTCCCTTCTTTGCTTAGAACTGGGTTCCCATCAGAGCTCTTGATATTCATACAAGTCGTTCTCTTTTCTCCAAAGGTCTCTTTAATTTTCCTGTAGGCAGTATCTATCTTACCTGTAGTGAGATAAGCCTCTACATCCTTACATTTGTTCTCTAGCCATCCCTGCCTAGCCATTTTGCTCTTCCTGTCAATCTCATTTTTGAGACGTTTGTATTCCTTTTTGCCTGCTTCATTTACTGCATTTTTATATTTTCTCCTTTCGTCAATTAGATTCAATATTTCTTCTGTGACCCAAGGATTTCTACTAGCCCTCGTCTTTTTACCTACTTGATCCTCTGCTGCCTTCACTACTTCATCCCTCAAAGCTACCCATTCTTCTTCTACTGTATTTCTTTCCCCCAGTCTTGTCAATTGTTCCCTTGTGCTCTCCCTGAAACTCTGTAGAACATCTGGTTTAGTCAGTTTATCCAGGTCCCATCTCCTTAAATTCCCACCTTTTTGCAGTTTCTTCAGTTTTATCTACAGTTCATAACCAATAGATTGTGGTCAGAGTCCACATCTGCCCCTGGAAATGTCTTACAATTTAAAACCTGGTTCCTAAATCTCTGTCTCACTATTATATAATCTATCTGATACCTTCTAGTATCTCCAGGCTTCTTCTATGTATACAACCTTCTTTTATGATTCTTGAACCAAGTGTTAGCTATGATTAAGTTATTCTCTGTGCAAAATTCCACCAGACAGCTTCCTCTTTCATTTCTTACCCCCAATCCATATTCACCTACTACGTTTCTGTCTCTCCCTTTTCCTACTATCGAATTCCAGTCACCCGTGACTATTAAATTTTCGTCTCCCTTCACTATCTGAATAATTTCTTTTATTTCATCATACATTTCTTCAATTTCTTCGTCATCTGCAGAGTTAGTTGGCATATAGACTTGTACTACTGTAGTAGGCGTGGGCTTCGTGTCTGTCTTGGCCACAACAATGCATTCACTGTGCTGTTTGTAGTAGCTTACCCGCATTCCTATTGTTTTATTCATTATTAAACCTACTCCTGCATTACCACTATTTGATTTTGTATTTATAACCCTGTATTCACATGACCAAAAGTCTTGTTCCTCCTGCCACCGAACTTCACTAATTCCTACTATATCCAACTTAAACCTATCCATTTCCCTTTTTAAATTTTCTAACCTACCTGCCCGATTAAGGGATCTGACATTCCACGCTCCGATCCGTAGAACGCCAGTTTTCTTTCTCCTGATAACGACGTTCTCCTGAGTAGTCCCCGCCCGGAGATCCGAATGGGGGACTATTTTACCTCCGGAATATTTTACCCAAGAGGACGCCATCATCATTTATCCATACAGTAGAGCTGCATGCCCTCGGGAAAAATTATGGCTGTAGTTTCCCCTTACTTTCAGCCGTTCGCAGTACCAGCACAGCAAGGCCGTTTTGGTTAGTGTTACAAGGCCAGATCAGTCTATCATCCAGGCTGTTGCCCCTGCATCTACTGAAAAGGCTGCTGCCCCTCTTCAGGAACCATACGTTTGTCTGGTCTCTCAACAGATACCCCTCCGTTGCGGTTGCACCTACGGTACAGCTATCTGTATCGCTGAGGCACACAAGCCTCCCCACCAATGGCAAGGTCTATGGTTCATGGGGGGAAGCAATAGATAGTGCTGCCTAAGTCTGCCTGTTGTCTCAAGAAGACAATGACATTTATACGCGGTAATAAGATACCATGGCAAATATCATCACTTTAAACTTCCAGGCTGATAGGCTGTGGTCGAAGTATAAAACTCTCCCCTGACGTTTCGTCTCTGACTGCGGGAGACATCCTCGGAGGGACAGCGGCCTCCGAGGATGTCTCCCGCAATCGGAGACGAAACGTCAGGGTCGAGTTTTATACTTCGACCACGGCCTATCAGTCCGGAAGTTTTAAGTGAAGACAATACTGGCCGTGAAAGCTTACGTTGTATGATCATGGCAAATATCAGTTCCTGTGGATTACAGAACAACTCGGAAACAGGAACTAGCACAAAGAAATCGTGCAGTGCCCACATTACGTGGCTAACCACCCAAATCAATTAGATCAGTCACGAGTTTCAGGAATTACCTTGTGTACTGCATCTGTGAATCACGAGCTCCGCAATGGAACTACTGTGTGTGGGAACATTATGCACTAAGTCTATCTTAGATGATAGAGTGGTGAGAGGCAAATCCATATTCATAGCATATTACGATTCTAGAGAAAGCTTTTTATAATGGGGAAATACACTCTTTGGAAGTGTGAAGGGAAGACGGATGAAGTACAGGCAGCTGAAGGCTGTCTGTAACTTTACAGAAATCAGACTGCAAATATCTATGAGTTTAAGGACAAGAAAAGGAACCGGTCATTGAGAAGGGAGTGAGATAGGGTTGTAGCCTGTTCCATGTGTTTTTGTTAAGAATATATTTCGTTTGACGTAGACAGATACATTGACTGTAACTCAGGTATATGCATTTAATGCATTATATTTTACACTTCAGAATGGCCACATAGGCAAAACCATGTAATAGTTAACAGTATAATAACACTTAAAGTTTGTTTAATCCCACATATACCAGCTAGTGTAGGAAATTTATATAATTCAAAAAACCAGTGAGAAACAATAATGGAAATTTGCTGGGTGGACCCATACGTAAAATAAGGGAAAACCAACCCCTGACTTACAGTGGATCGATGCATGGAGCACAGAAACACGCAACAGGAGATAGCATTTGCACTAGCTTTCAAGCTATAGAAAAAGAGATATTGCTTGAAGGTTATTGTGAATGCTGTTTTGTTTCGTGTGTTTCTGTGCTCCACGCATTGATCCACTATAATGTAGTGGTTTCCTTCCCCTTATTTTACATCTTAAACCAAGTAGAAATTCAGAAAGGGAACTAAAGTTCAGGGAGAGGAAATGAAAATTTTTAGTTTGTCAGTGATTTGTAATTCTGTCAGAAGCAGCAAAAAGCTTGTTAAATAAGTTTAAGATAATGGATGGTATGTCAAAAATAAAGTATCTGTAACATAAATATTAATAAAAGAAATGAGAGACTAAAAACATTAGATGAATATTGCTATTTTGGCACCAAAACTATTAAGGATGCCAGAAATGTTGTCACATTTAATATCACTATTGTAAAACATGTACTTTTTGTGTAATGAGTCATCAGTGCCACTTTTTTCTTCATTTATTTGTTTTGCACAGGATCTTCTACACCTCATTGCAGAAGTATATAGAATACGCTACGCAGTTCCACTTAAAGAATATCCAGGCTTAGGAACAAACTGTCATTTGCTTGCTAGTGAGATAGTTTCTCAAATGGAACACTGTGGTGAGTATTCCTCTGCATTAAACAATCTCTTTTTATTCATGTTGACATCAAAAATGCTATACATATGATCTTGTTCCCAATGAAGACAGCATTAAGAGCTATGTTATTCTAGACTTAATAATATAGCAATGAAGTTGTTATTTGCAGAATATTCCATTGGAACATAGACATGTTAAAAATGAAACATGAAGTACCAATGTTCCACTATAATACTTATTTTATATTTTGTTGCAAACTGGTTTTATTTTCCATCCAGTGCACCATCAGACGACTTAAGACTGAACCAACAGTCCACACAATATCAGCAAGAGCTTGTAGCTGTACAAAGATTGTCATCTCCTGTGGTGTGTGACGATTTAAAGAGTGTGCCTCTATACGAAAAGCTTAAAATTTCATTGCTTCAGTTTGACATGGGCACAAATTAAGAAATGTTATGTAATGATACACTGAATGTTGTAGACTCCAAATATGTGAATTTGGGCATTTGTTTTGTACTCATTTAAAATTGAAGCATTACACTTTTGTCTTTTTGTGTAGGTGCATAAGCTTCAAATTGTCACATGCTTGGAAATAGGTCTTCCTACATTTTATGTTACTTTGATTTATTTGTTTATCATAGTCCACTTTCTTGATGACAACAGTGCACTATTATGTAAAGAATTGCTTGTAAACGAATTTTCATGATAATCCATTTTCCTTTCCATGATTTTTTTTAAAATTATTCTAAACATTGAATTAAATTTATGCTGTTTATGTTTTTCTTATCTTTATTTCTTTCTACTATTATTGCTCTAACATTCAGATGGTACGCTCTCTGCATGTAGTTTTCCTGTGGCATCATTTTCCAGTCTCTTCCTTTAGTGTGACAGAAAGGGCCATAGGTTTTCGTTATTTCATATTGTGAAGTTTGATAAGAACAACAGTCTCTGATACAAATATTTGTTTATTGAATTACTGGTTTTGAATATTATGATGATTTTCAGATTGATCTGCCATGAAGTGAGCAGAGTAAACAAATAAAATGTATTTCCACAAATAGTGTCCTCATAGACTACAATCACGATAAACTGATAAACACCATGGCCCATAATGCTGGGTCGTCTCTGGTATACTGTGCTTACAACAATGTTGCAAACAACTGAGGGGACATATCCGCTAGATGTCACTGGCCGAAGACAGTTTGCTAAGGTGTGATTCTGCATAAAACTGGATACATTAAAATGCACTTTAAGATAGAGCTGGAGTTTTAACATGGCTTCCAAAGAGAAATATTAGTTTGAATTAGCACTATAAAGTTAATTAACAGCAATATGTAAACAGATAAAAAAGGCACAGGCACAGTGGGCATACCAAGAATGGATTTAAGAGGCCATGGATGATGTGAGGCCACAGTGTGAGGAAAATGGACAGAATCAGAAATACAATTGATGAAAGCTCTAAAGCTTGAACTGTGAGACTGTTGCGGTATTTACAAAATTTCATAACACTGGATCAGTCACTATGAAGATAACTGTCACCCTTCATCCATTTCAGTCTATCTTGATTAATTTTACAGTTGTTTTTATACCTACTGCTGTTAGCACTGTTACTCCACTACAACTTCAATAACAAATAATGCTACTGTTGTTGTTCTTGTTCTGGTCTTCAGTCCAAAGACTGGTTTGATGCTGCTCTCCAAACTACTCTATCCTGGGCAAGCTTCTTCATCTCCAAATAGTTACTATAACCTGCATCCTTTCGAATCTGCATACGGTATTCATCTCTTTGTCTTTCCCTACAACTTTTACCCCCGCCCCACTCTCCAATACTAAATTGGTGATCCCATAATGTCTTTCTCATGGCAACCAATTTCAGATTTCTTTTCTCCTCAGTTCTATTCTGTACCACCTCATTGATTACATTACCTACCCATCTAATCTTCAGCATTCTTCTGTAGCCCCACATTTCAAACGCTTCTGCTCCCTTTTTGTCTAAACTGTTTATCATCCATGTTTCATTTCCATGGACACTTCTGCAAATGCCTGCAGTAAAAACTTCCTTACACTTAAATCCATACTTGGTTTTAACAAATTTCGCTTCTTCAGAAATGCTTTTCTTGCCATTGACAGTCTACATTTTATGTCCTCTCTGCTTCGGCTGTCGTCTTTTATTTTACTGCCCAGCAAAGCTCATCTGCTACTCTTGGTATCTAGTTTTGTAATCTAATTTCCTCATCACCAACTGATTTAATCAAAGTACTTTCCATTACCCGTGTTTTGCTTTTGTTAGTATTCATCTTATGCCCTCCTTTCAAGCCACTGCCCATGCTGTTCAACAGCTCTTCTAAGTCATTTGCTCTCTCTGATACAATTACAGTGTCATTGGCCGATAATAATGTTTTTATTTCTTCTCCCTTAACTTTGATTCCTTCACCATTATTGCTTGCTCAGTGTCCAGATTGAATAACATTAGGGATAGGCTACAAGCCTGTCACACACCCTTGTCAACTACACTGCTTCCCTTTCACATTTTTAAATTCTTACAAATGCAGTATGGTTTCTGTACAAGTTGAATATAACATTTGATCCCTGTATTTTACCCATTTTACATTCAGAATTTCAAAGAGTGTATTCCAATTGACATTGCCAAAAGCTTTCGCCAAATGTATAAAAGCTGTAAACTTAGGTTTGCCATTCCTTAACCTTTGTTCTAAGATAAGTCATAGGGTCAGATTGCCTTCCATGTTTCTACATTCTCCAGAATTCAAATTGATCTTCAATACTAATACTTCTACTGCAGTAATATATTATAATGTCAGGGTCACTGACCCTTGGAGAACAGTTAAATAGTACATTGTCTTATGCAACTACACTATATTTCTCTTTACTGTAGTCTGAGATGGACACACACACACACACACACACACACACACACACACACACACACACACACACACAGAGTTTACTACTATCAGAATATATGTAGCTTCTCTCGACATTCCGTACCAGATATGCCACTCTATCAGGTCCAGCAATATTTTGCTGCCTCCAGACACTGAGTCTTCTCTGTCTTCTCTGTCTTCTTAGGTATACTTGAGGTTCCGTCCCTTCACTCTTCTGTTGCTGTGCAAAGCGATCATGGAGCTATCGGAATTAATTTGCAATCCTTAGGGCCAAACACTGGTCTTACTTGTCTCTGCTGTGGTGTTTGTGTCCAGTTGTAACATATTGCTTTTTCTGGGAAGTATCAGCTAAAGCATTTAATGTATCAAAGTTCTATTTTGTTCTCCTTCTTCTTCTTCCTCTTCTTTCGCTTCACCATCTTCGGGGTGCATTGGATCAATCATTTTTTTGGTGTGTGTTGTTCTTTTGTCAATGCCCAGTATTTCTTCATTCTTTCTGATCTTCTCTTCTTCTGAGATGATGTGTTTGGGTTTTTGTGTAGATTTGTCTTGGAACCTTGTATTTTCACCTTTAGTAATTAATTGAGCTGTTTGATTGATTAGTGATTTTTGCTGAAATCTTTAGTTCTGGTAGGTCTTTCTGAGTTTCTTCAGACCAGTTTAGTTTTGCTTTGCGGTTATGGAAAAACTCGAAGATTTGCACCTTCATATTTCCGTGGCGCAATGATTGTTCCATAAAATTTCGTATGTATACCATCCAGCCATCTTCAGAGCGAGCTGAGGTGACTGACACTCCGGCACTTGCTGTGTCGTTTTAAACCTGCGGACCGCGCCACTGTGCATGTGGCCACAGATAACACAAGGTGCCAGAGATGTCGATTGGTGGCAAAGACTTATAACAGAAGCATGAAATTAAATTTATGGCTGAGCGGTTGATCAACATGGTGATATCGATTTATCACTGTGAGCTGCGCTGTAGCGACGTCTTTGTGAGTTTATCATAGAAAGTGCCAGATTCCATGATTTGTCCGAAGCTGAAGTCACCATCTCTATTAAATTCACTGCCAACTGAATTTCGATTGCTTCTTTCACTGTTGAGTCCCAGAAAGATGAAGTCGATGCTAAAATTTTTATGTTATTGTATGCCATAGAGTGCCCATTATCGACGCAGTGCTCTGCCACTGCCAGTTTATTACATTGTAAGAGCTGAGTGTACTTGCAGCGTTTTGTGTATCTCTTGCATCTCTCAAGGAATGTACATGTCACCTAAATGATTTGTGAATGGCCACACTTACAGGGAATGTTGTAAACCCCAGGCATCCGAAGCACCAAATCATCTTTAATGGAACCAAGGAGTGCTGCTGTCTCTGGTGGAGGGCAGGAAATAACTTTCACTTTGTGTTTGCTGAGGATCCGTCCTATTTTCGATGATAGGCGTCCCACATAAGGCACTACAACTGAAACCAGCAGCGGGTATAAGGGATGCAGAAGAAGACACAGAAAGTTTTAAATCCATGGCTTTTCTTCCATATGTGGGAAGCCTATTGTCAAAAATAGGACGGATCCTCAGTAAACACAAAGTGGAAGTGATTTTCCGCCCTTCACCAAAGACAGCAGCACTCCTGGGTTTGGTTGAAGATGATTTAGTGCTTCAGAAACCTATACTCCATTCACCGAAACAAGAGACGTACTGTAAACACGGAAGGCGCGTGACCACAGCGTTGCCGTCGAGGGGTGTACAAGGCAGGGGCGTCAGAAATTTAAAAATGAAGGTCGTGTTTTTTATAATTTGGCACCTGAACATGATAAAGTGATCCGAGAACTACCTTCCGACACCTTTTTTTACATTACATTGAAATTTATTATCACTGAAAAATAGAAATATTTAAGCTTTCAGGAAAAGTTGTTTTTTCGCATTACTCTATATTTATCACGCCATATCTCCTAAACTGTGTGTCGCACAGCAAAATAATTTTATAATTGCCTTCAGTACTATATTTAGATGACGTCTGCAAATTTTCAGCCCAATAGAGTCAGTAATAGTGAAGTAATAGATTAAAATCTCACATCTGATGCAGAACTTTACCAAATCATCATCCGAAATATAGTAAGCGACAAACTTTTCCCTTTAAATTTTTTTGTGGAGGTGTAAGCGAGAAAAGTTTCAGAAAGGTTTGAATTTAATTTTGTAGTTTGTTCGAATGCGATGGGTGCAACCGTTTGTCCTTTATGAGCGATGCATTGTGCGGTTCACAGGCGCGGCGCTCAGTCAGTGTGGCCGTCTCAGTTGCAAGGTGTGAGCTCGTTAGTGGGTGTTGTACAGCGGCGATTTTGGGATATCTTAAGTTCATCTGTAAAGACGCTTGAAAGACTAGTTGTTAATTATTAGAGTAAGTATATGTGTTTGTAGTCATGCTGAGCATTCACTGTTTATGTGCGCATCCAATAGCATCGCATGGTTTCTTATTTTATATGCAGGGAAAACTGTTCTCAGAATTCCTCCGTACCACTGTGAATCAAATGCTATGTTTCAGCGAAAAACAAAACATACAAAATGCCGGAAGTTAACGTACTGCTAGAAGAAGCAGTAAGAACAGTGACTGCAGAGGATTGGAACAAGTGCATCCTCCATGTCGTAGAAAAAGTGAAAACTCAAATGTGGAAATTAGACTGCATTATAGAGGAGAGAGAGGAGCGGTTCGTTATAAACCTCAATGAAAACAGTTCAAGTTCGACAGAGTGAACCTTGTTTCGTCCTTTGTCATTATTATTACTGGTATTGTTATTAAAATTAACAATTAATTGTGTTTGAATGGAGCATTTTGTTAGCAACCTGAATGAAAATAAATCTGCTTCGACAGAATGAACTCAGTTTAACATATTTGTTGCCCAGGTTTCTCAAGGTCCGCTGTGACAGCTCGGCAGCCAGCCGAACGCCGCCAGCTGCAAAGCGTGCGCCAAGGATTTTTCCACACCCCTACATATCACGTGAACACCAAATACTTTCTCCGGAAACGAGCGTAGTCACTCACGTGACACTGTTTATATTTCGTCCCAGCTCTCGGTGAATAGACTTTAGGGTTCACAAGATCTCCTGTGAGTGTGGTTGTTCATACATCAGACAGACAATACGTACAGTCCATGGGAGACGCACAGAGCACCGCAGGTACACCCAAGTCTTACAACCTAATAAATCAATAGTGGCAGAGCACTATATTGACACTGGGCACTCTCTGACACACTATAATGTCGAAATTCATTTTCTGGGAGTTACTAGAGAAATAAGCAATGGAAATTCGGTTGGCGATGAATTTGAGTAATAGAGGTAGCAGCTTCAGCTTAGGCAAATCATGGAATCCGGCACTTTCTGTAATAAACTCACAAAGACGTCGTGATGGTGCAGCTCGCAGTGATTCATCTATATCACCTTGTGGCAACTGTCATAGATCTAATTTCATGTGTGCTCTATGATACATCTTTGCCACCAATCAGCGTCTCTGGACCTTGTGTACTGTGGCCGCATGCACAATGGTGCAATCCACAAGTTTAAAAGGAAGGAGCAAGTGCTGGAGCATCAGTCACCTTGGCTCACTCCGAAGATGCAGCCAAAATATTAGAAGTGAAATTTATGCAGCTGCATGCCCGAAATTTTATGGAACAACTCAAAGATTTGTTTGGTTAATCTGTTAAGAGTTCATTCTGAGAAAATGCCCATAAAAATGTATCCTCCTTTTTGGCATTGCATCTGAAAGTTTTTAGATTTGCTTGTAGGGAGTTTCATTTTTTATGTATACTATCTTATTACCTTGGACTTTCAGTTGTATGATTTTCCTTAAAATTTTTCTGCCCTTTATCTCAAGTTTCTCCATTTGGCATCTCAAGTTAATGTTTAGTGTTTCTGCTGCACACAGTGCTACTGGCTTAATCACTGTCTTGTGATGTATGATTTTGGGTCTCCTTTTTTAAGGTATCTTTTGTTAGTTGGAAGGCCAGTTCAAGTTTTTCTGTGGATTCCATTGCTTTGCTTTCTCCAGCATTCCAACTAATCTATTCTCAGAGATATTTAAATTCTTTTGCTATTTCAGTCTTTTATTCTTGGACTTTGAGGTGTTTGTTAGTTCTTAATGTTTGTCATAATTTTAGTTTTTTTCAAAGGCGGTGTGAAGATCTATTTTAACTGCTTGTTTCTTCAGTTCAAGGGTTTATCCCTGTGCTTCTTTCACTGTTTCAGCAAACAGGGCCATGTCATCTACAAAGGCAATGCAATTTACTTTAAGGTTCTTCTTTTTGCAACCCAATGTTGTACCACTCTTTATATATATGTTCCATTCTCTGATTACTGTCTCAAGCGCACAATTGAACAGCAATGGTGAGAGCCCATCCCCCTGTTGCACACCCATTTTTATTTCGAAGGGTTCTGATAGTTCACCTATGAATTTAACTTTCAAAAATGTATTTTTAAGCATTGTTTTTATGGTATTAGTTGTTTTCTTATCCAAATTCATTTATTTCAGGACTGCTAAAAGAGATTCTCTGTGAGTTGAATGATACGCTTTTTTGAAATCAACAGAGGAGATTACATATGTCTGTGCTCATGATTTGTTGCATATCATAATGTTTTTGAGTTCTAGTATTTGTTCTGAGCATGACCTGGCCTTTCTAAAATCATCATGGCATTCCCCGACTTGTGGATCCAATTCTGGCTCTGCCCAGTTCAAAAGGACTTCAGAAAGAATCTTGTTATGTTACATCCAGTAGTGATATTCCTCTATAATTGTTGGAGCCTGTCGTTAAGCTTTCCTTGTGGATCAGGTGAATGAGAGCTGTTATCCATTCTGCAGGGATCTCTTCTTCTTTCCAGATTTTATCTAAAACACATTGAAGGGATGTAATTGCATTTTTGTCAGATTTTTTCCATATTTCGGTTACTATTTGGTTTCCTCTGTATGCTTTGTTATTTTTCAGTTCTGAAATTATCTTTTGTCGTTCTTCAGACGCTGGTGGTTCTGAATCCAGCTTCTGACTGTCATTTCGGATAGATTCAAATTTTTCAAGGATGGGTTCACAATTCAGGAGCTTCTCAAAGTACATGCTAGTATCTTGCAATTTTGTGTGTCTTTGTGAGCAATGGTCCCATTTACAGCTCGAATTTGGAGGGTGGGAGCTTTCTATCTTGATAACATTTGTTTGAACATTCTGTGAAAGCTTTTTGTGTTTTTTAGTAAATTCTTCATCAATTTGGGAAAGAAATCTGTTTTCATGACTTTTATTAATCCTCTTTATACTTCTATCTACCACTTTTCTAACCCTAATGATCTAATGATATTAATTGCTTTCTTCTGTTTTCTGTGATTACCAATTTTGCAATGCCTGTTTTCTTGTTTCATGGAGGGCATCATATTCTAGCAACCACCAGGCATGCTTTTTGCTTTTTATATTGGGTGCTATTCATTTGGCCATAGTAAAGAGATTTTCCTTGATATCCTCCTAACTTTGAGTCTGAACTGTTTCTCTTGCTTTTATGAATTCATCTGATTTTAATATTTTTTGGTGCTGTATTTTTTACCCTTGTTTTGTTTTGTGCTGTATTTCCTGTTCAGGATGACTTTGAACTTAATTTTAGAGAGGTGGTTGTCCACATCCAAGTTTGCTTCCCCGAGTACCCTATCATCATGATTTCTTTGCGATAAATTGCCGTGATTGTCACATGATCGAGTTGAAATTATCCTGGGTTTAGAATTGGAGATATCCATATCATTTGTTTTCATGGTAGTGTTTTGAAAACTATAAATTTAAGAATTAGATGGTGTGCTTGGCAAAGTTCTACACTCCTGGAAATTGAAATGAGAACACCGGGAATTCATTGTCCCAGGAAGGGGAAACTTTATTGACACATTCCTGGGGTCAGATACATCACATGATCACACTGACAGAACCACAGGCACATAGACACAGGCAACAGAGCATGCACAATGTCGGCACTAGTACAGTGTATATCCACCTTTCGCAGCAATGCAGGCTGCTATTCTCCCATGGAGACGATCGTAGAGATGCTGGATGTAATCGTGTGGAACGGCTTGCCATGCCATTTCCACCTGGCGCCTCAGTTGGACCAGCGTTCGTGCTGGACGTGCAGACCGCGTGAGACGACGCTTCATCCAGTCCCAAACATGCTCAATGGGGGACAGATCCGGAGATCTTGCTGGCCAGGGTAGTTGACTTACACCTTCTAGAGCACGTTGGGTGGCGCGGGATACATGCGGACGTGCATTGTCCTGTTGGAACAGCAAGTTCCCTTGCCGGTCTAGGAATGGTAGAACGATGGGTTCGATGACGGTTTGGATGTACCGTGCACTATTCAGTGTCCCCTCGACGATCACCAGTGGTGTATGGCCAGTGTAGGAGATCGCTCCCCACACCATGATGCCGGGTGTTGGCCCTGTGTGCCTCGGTCGTATGCAGTCCTGATTGTGGCGCTCACCTGCACGCCGCCAAACACGCATACGACCATCATTGGCACCAAGGCAGAAGCGACTCTCATCGCTGAAGACGACACGTCTCCATTCGTCCCTCCATTCACGCCTGTCGCGACACCACTGGAGGCGGGCTGCACGATGTTGGGGCGTGAGCGGAAGACGGCCTAACGGTGTGCGGGACCGTAGCCCAGCTTCATGGAGATGGTTGCGAATGGTCCTCGCCGAAACCCAGGAGCAACAGTGTCCCTAATTTGTTGGGAAGTGGCGGTGCGGTCCCCTACGGCACTGCGTAGGATCCTACGGTCTTGGCGTGCATCCGTGTGTCGCTGCGGTCCGGTCCCAGGTCGACGGGCACGTGTACCTTCCGCCGACCACTGGCGACAACATCGATGTACTGTGGAGACCTCACGCCCCACGTGTTGAGCAATTCGGCGGTACGTCCACCCGGCCTCCCGCATGCCCACTATATGCCCTCGCTCGAAGTCCGTCAACTGCACATACGGTTCACGTCCACGCTGTCGCGGCATGCTACCAGTGTTAAAGACTGCGATGGAGCTCCGTATGCCACGGCAAACTGGCTGACACTGACGGCGGCGGTGCACAAATGCTGCGCAGCTAGCGCCATTCGACGGCCAACACCGCGGTTCCTGGTGTGTCCGCTGTGCCGTGCGTGTGATCATTGCTTGTACAGCCCTCTCGCAGTGTCCGGAGCAAGTATGGTGGGTCTGACACACCGGTGTCAATGTGTTCTTTTTTCCATTTCCAGGAGTGTATTAGCCTGGTGCCATTTCTGTTTGGACTTTTATGGACAGTATAATCTCCAACAATTTTCTTATATTTTTTCTTTACCAATCTGTGCATTACAGTCTCCAAGAAGAATGATGAAGTTTTTATCAGTAATTTTCTGAATAGTGTCATCTAGTGGGTTCCAAAAGGTTTCCACATTTTCTTTGTTTTTCTTGTTATTTTCATTTATAGTGACATGGGCACTGATGAGTGTGTAGATTTTGTTTGTGATTGTGAATGTAAGAAATGAGTATCTTTCCAATGGGGAATCAAAGTCAGCTATTGGGTTTAAGATATTTTTGTCTATTATAAAGGCTGTTCCAAGATGTGGCACATTTTTCATCACACACGGTCCTACTTTGCCTTTGCACATCCTAAAACCTTTGGAGTTGAAGGTATATGTATCCATGTATAGCGTTTCTTTTAGTGACTGCTACGAGTATGTTGTAATACTTTTTCCATCTTCAACAATGAGTTTACATTAAAAGTTGCTAAGTATGTTGATTGTTCATATTAAAATTTGGGTGAGGTTCCAAGACACTATGACTTGTCTGTGTGATGTTGCAGGCTCCTCAGAATAAGAATGTCTGTTGATGTACTGGTGTACAGTGGGCTATCCACCTAGCATAAAATAGTTTACATCACACACTTCCATGAGTGATGAAAGTTACTTTGGGAGTAGCCCACAAGAAAATACAACCACGGTTGTGAGTCCTGAATGTGGTTCTTCCACTCTCTCTGATGTTGGGAATCTGAGTTTCCCTTCCACCTTTGAGAGACTGTTGACCAGGTTTCACCCAGATAACCTAGACAAGGGCCCTCACCAGGTGCTACCATCCAGAGCCAAATGGACCCAGCTTTATTTACAAGGTGTTACTTCCCCCCCCCCCCCCCCCTCCCCCCTTCCTCCATCCCCATCACTTGTGAGATGAGGCCCCAGACTTAGGACTGCAATGGTGGAGTTCCTCTTTTGCCCTATTTATGTCATACACAGTTTTACTTCTTAACACCTGCTGGAAGTCTTTTGCTGGATCTTCAAATAAGGAAGATTCTCATAGGCCCTGATCTGGAATACCAAGTTTGCCACAATCACAGCTGCTTATTCCCCTCTCACTGATTCTGTACAGATATGTAGGAAATGGCCTATGTCCAGAAAGATAATTGACTGCTCCCCTACTTGGATCAGAATGTTACCTGATGCCTTTCATTTACATCAGGAAGAAATTGAAACGTTCTTCTTCCTGTGTCTGATGACTTTCTCTGCTGGCATTCTGAAATTTTACATTATTTATTGCTAATGAATTTGTTGCCATTTCCCCAAGAATTTCACGTCTTTTTGTACCTTTTTTTCCAGCCAATAGATGGCAGCCTTTTTTCTTATGTGTAGGTTCAGGGGACAAATGCTCATTAATATTGTTGGGGCACCCATAGAAGTTCTATATAACATTATTGGCAAACAGCAATCTGTCAGTTAAGTAAAATTAGTCTCGATGACACTCGAACAACTGTACAATTGAGACTATTTTTTACCAATTTATCCATAGAAGTGAAGCCAAAAGACCCCACATAATTGTGCCAGTGTTCCTCGCTGAACTTTCCTGACCACAGTGACAGATCTCACCAGTTACAACCTGTGTGGCTAAGTACTGGCACCATAGCCCACAATTACAATTTATATAGACTCATGGTATAGTAAAGTTTGGGCAAATGAAACCTTTGTGCCATGTTAGTAATTTTCCCCACCATACAACTCCCTTTCCATATGTGGGGGTTGAATGTTCAGTGTTCATCTAGGTGCACATCTAAATACCTGTTGAAGGTATGTCTTCAGATTATAAACTGATTTATATTAAACTATGGATCCCTAATAAATCTTCCTTCAAGTACTGGGTGATTATAAATAGCTCCTGTTTCAAAACACTGTATTAAAAAAAATTCACAGAATGAAGTAAAATTTGAATGGAATATTATCAAAGAAGGGCGAAAAGTTACAAAAACAAAAAAAGTATTTCAATGAAAATTTTACCAACACATTAGAGCTTTGTGCTCCACGAGCAGATGGTGAAAGCAGGCCTGCAAGCAGGGCGTACTGTACCCCCTTCCATCGTCACAAAAAATTGGTGGGTGGGTGGGGAGAGTGTAGAGACTTGTGTTAATGAGGAAATTGGAGAAATTGGTCCTCAGGTAAATACTAGAAGAAATTTAGACTGTGTTTATGTTCCTTATTGATTTACAGATCAGATATGTCAAGCTGCAGTTCAGTGCAAATTGAGTACTCGAAGCTTTTTCATTTTCCCATTAAATTGTGCTATGAATCCTGATCTTGTTTCCCACCAGCATGACTCTCACTCCATGTGTAGACACACGAACTAATAAATTCAGTGACAAATGTGTATTTCCACACTTTCTTCAAGGCTGCTGGGAATATCACAGCTCTGTGCCTGTGATATCTACACTTTTAGAGAGTGCTAAAGAACATGCAACACACACAAAATATTTTGCAAGCAGGGCTGTGAATGTTGTCTGCCATAACGTGCGCGGGACCAGCGATTGTCACCTTTGATAACAGCGCAATGCAAGATTGTTCTACTTCAAGTGGACATAAATATTCAGCAGCAACTATCAAGTATTTATTCATGAAATCACCATCTGTGAAAGAGCACAAAGACTTCATTAAAATTAAGCTGTTTTGAAGCTCGTCAGACCAGCACACTCACTTAATGTTTCCTCCTCCACAGAGAGCGTACTTTGTGTTTTCCGCTCCCTTGTTTCACGTGGTAAGTTGTGTAGTGCCTTCCTGAAAGTAATAAACTTATGGAACACTCAAACATTCTGCAAAGCTAACTTACGTGTAAAATGCTAAGATTCCTCACACCAGTTCCACAGTTGGCACTTCTCTCGTGTTGTTGCAACCGCATAATGTGTGCACATATCCTGCACTCCCCACCTCACTGCAACTGCTCTGCATGTGACTTAGAATGTGAGCGGACACGAGTTCTCACACTCAGAATAAGTGAGATGTTAATCCCTGCAGTAGATGGTGCTGCAAGCGTCATAACATAAATGGATTCGGCTACAAATGACAGCTGAATTGCAGTGTGACAGCTATGGTGTGAGCTGCACGATAAACCAACCGTACTGCGCAATATGCATGACGGAACAAGTTTGACGTTCAACAGTTGTAGTCCTGCTAGTTCGATAAGCCCATCCACCACGGCAAAGTCATACCACTTTGAATGAGAAAAATCAGTTTTTCACTGTCCTAAGGCCAAAAACCACATAAAAAGCAAAATTTGTGAGCATACAAGCTGTGGTGGGAGTTTAGAGTGGCAGTTTCCCACCGCAGAGCACATGGTTGGCGGTTCCTATGGGGCCATGGCGAGCGGCTAGCGTTTACGCAGCCTTGGAAAAACCTGAGTGGGAGTTGGCAGGGGCACCTATGGCTGAGTTTGCGTGCTAGGTGAAATTTGTATGCCAGATAAAAATTGATAAAAACAAAACTAAGAGTGACACAGAGATGCGAGTTGGCACTCATGGACGGAAAAATATGTGAAACTAAATTATCTAGATGCACAACAAATATATATAATAGTTTAAAAGTTATAGTCGTCATAAAAATCGTAAATTTATGAAAGTTCAAAAGCTAATATGTTGGCAATGCTTTGGCCGATTAATATGAACAAAGTGTTTATGGATGCAGCTAGTAGAGCTGCATTGTGCATTCATAGCTGATTTAGCTGAATAAGTACCAATTTTGAACGAGAGGTTGGAATATAGGATTCGACTGAGAGAATCTGTTTTGGGTAATAAATAAATTTAAAGAGGCAAAACTAGTGGCAGCATTTTAAAGTTGAAAGAGGTGGATGAGTAGTTAAGTAAGTATTTTCAATTGTTTATTTTGTTTAGTATCCAAAAAATCTGGGAAAAGCAAAATCATGCCACAAGAACATTATTTGTGAAAACCAGTGGCAGGTATGAAAAATTGGACTTTAAATTGTTATTGCCCAGAAAATGTCCATATTTTTCAGTGTATCATATGTCTTTTTGTGTCTAGTTTTAGAGTATTCATAATTTTTTTGTCAAACATTGTTTTGAGTTAGGCAGTCGTTTCGAGGGTGCATAGGGTGGCCATCTCTGATGGGGGGGAGTTTGTTCTGAGCGACACTAAGAGCCGGATGTGCTGCCCATCTGGGGTAGCCACATCCAAGGACAAGCACGTATATAGCGACGTTCGAAAGCGATAAAGTGGATCGCAATATAGTGGTTTAGGACACCAGACAAGAGTGTATTTTGTGAATTGTGAACAGACTGTCGAGTGCCGTGATCGCAACATGTGAATTTTATAGTGAAGTCTTATAGCATCAATTATTAATATTGAGTTTATGACGTGTGAGAGCTGGCACCACCCTATGACAAAAAATGTAGCCAAACATTGAGATCAGCCACATGTTTGGGCCACTCAATTAAACTGAGTGTAACAAGTACTTCAATGTATAGTGGCCCAGTACCGTCATAAACAACATTGGGTTTTAATTGTCTTGAGGCCAAAAACTACATAAAAAGCAGCAGTGACATTGGGTTCAACTGTCCTGAGGCTTGAAACCGCATAAAAAGCAGCAGTGAAGTTGGTTTTTAATTTTTTTGCGTCTGGCTTGAGACACATTCAGTGTGCTGTCCATCATTTTCCGCCATGATTTGAAATCTGGAAACACCATGTTACATGACCAACAGGAGTGCCCCAGGAATCACATTCAGAATGTCACAATGCATACCTTTGATTCAGTTATGTTTGTATCAGAGCACTGAACACAGTGTCTTTCAGACAATCCCACAGCCAGAAGTCATGCAGATTAACATCAAGTGATCTGGCTGGTCAGGCTGTAGGAAAATGACAGCTGATACTTCTAGTATTTCCAAAACGTTTATGCAGCAGTTGCTTCACTGGCTCTGCAATGTGCAGAGGAGCACAGTCTTGCATAAAAATGATACTGCCCCCACATCCTTTCTGTTGACGGGTCAGACTAATGTTAATACACAAAACACTTTCATAGCATTTACAAGTGATGGTACAGGTAACGGAACCTGCAGGGACCATCTCCTTGTAAAACAAAAAATATGGTCTTGCAATAACTGATAACCGCACCACACAGTTACCTTTGCAGAATGAAGCAGTACCAGTTGATGTAGCTGATTTTCCGTTGCTCATATTCTACAATTTTGTGTATTGGCATTTCTTTTGAGACGGAAGTGGGCTGTGTCTGTCCATAGAATGCTCCATGGCCATTCATTGTCCAATTCCATGCGAGCAAGAAAGTCTATAGCAAACGTTTGTCTTATTGGCAGGTCAGCATGAGGAAATTCCTGAACAAGGGTAATTTTGTATGGCTACCAACACAGGATGTTCCGTAGACAGTCCTCACAGGCATGTCTAAAGTTGAGGCACTTTCCTGTGCACTGTATGCTTGCACACCATTATTCAACTCCTCATGCAGTGCTGTAGACACTACTTCTACTGATGTTGGATCAGTTGTTTTCCTCCCTCTGTCATATTGCACTTCGAAAGAACCTGTCTTTTTCCCACATCATTTTCTCCAGGCCCTTAGCAGACATCAGACCAGTGTCTTTTTCATACCCTTGAGTGTTCAGAATTTATGCAGAGCATTGAGACAGTTGTGCTGAGCATCTCAGACACAACTGAGGAATGGCTGTGTACACCAAGTCTTTTATTTCGATATTCTATATTTTGCTGCTTACAGTGCCATCTAATGGCGAAATTTTAGCTAACCCCCCCCCAATACGTTTCTCCATTCTTCAATAATATTCTATTCAAATGTGACATCATTCTGAGCAGTAGCTATTTTTTACAGTGTTTTGAAACTGGGACTGTAATTGTAATCAGTGTGTTGATTTTTGTGGTGCTGCCTTGATTCACACCTGCAAGCACCAAGTCGTGCACGATTCCAAGGAATTTGCCACAAATATGTCCTAGCAAATTTCAACTGGTGGTGTGCATTAACTGTACAGCCGCCAACAATTCATAACTGTTTTGTGTTCTATCCAGAAATGGTTCTAAATTAATGTGCCAGAGTTCAGGAGCACAGTACGTTTGGTAACTGTTGACATGAGACTTGATATTGTCTCACATTGGTCTCAACAGTAATACAATACACAGTAGTATAGCATTGTTGGGCAGGCTGATTCCCTTAAAGCCTTCCTCACATGGGCGAATGGGCCATGTTTCTCATTGAGAAGCACAGCAGACGTGGTGTCTGTCATACTTGCTGCGCATTCTGAAATAACCTGCTACATCTCAGGGAATGTACTCCTCATCATGATTTGTGCCCTCAGTGCTCTCCAGTGGCAGTCTGTGGCAGCACCTGGCACATAAATCACACAGTTGCCTTACAAAAATAGACATGCATAAAATGATCCATTAACTTTGTATGCAATTGCCGAAGAAAAGTCGAGGAAATTGCGATGAAGATGGCTGTGTCAATGACTTGAACCGCGAATAATGCTGACAACCAGCTGACACACATACTAGTAGAAATTATTCATTAACTCAGTTGAATCTACACCCCATTTTTTGCTTTAAATTGAATATAGTTAAAGTACAGTGTCTAATGTCAATTTACTCGTGCACAATATCCATATTCTCAATGTTGCTATGGTAACCAGATTCGGACACGACCAGAAGACACTGGCCAACCAGCTAAAGATGTCAACAGTGATTTGCTGAAAAATATGGAAAGACAAAACAGTGCTGGACAGACAGCAAAGAAAACAAGGCAGAATGTCAAGTCCAGAGAGTGAATTAAATTGAGACCCTGTACATAGCAATATCAGGAACCAAACAATGATGAGTGCAACAAACAATATGAGGTCACAGTTGGAACACAACTGAGATCCGGGCCTCTGCACAGCTAGCTATATAGTGTGGCCATGAGCACCGATAGTTTGGCATAATTGTGTGGCCCCTGCATAGCATTTGCAAATTTTAGGGGCAACGGCCAGCGGCTGTTGTCTAATTCCATGTAGTTGGTGTTCCAGCAGAGGAGTCACCAGCTGAGAGAAGGAACATGAGTCATGGGGCAGTGCACTAGGAAACGATGGTCTGGGAGATGACTGTTGATTGGATGGATGCTGTGGTGAGGTTTCTGTCTCCTTACTTGCATCCACAGGAATCACAGATGGTGCTCTAGGGTGCAGAGTGTACTAATGTGATTGATGGATTTGCAAGCATGGTAACTCCAACACTGAGCAACCCACTGATTGATGTGCACTCAGTAGGCGGGGACAGAGCTGGTTGGTGTGTTGACTCTTGGAGTATTGACTGTCATAAGATGCTGCCCATGGGTGGCCACCACATAGCTGGCATCCATGAAGATTTTGCTTCTTATGAACGTGCTCAGACCACTGAAACTGGGAGGTATCATCCAGCATGTCAGATTCAGGGTTCTGAGGGCTGTGGCACCAAGAGATGGAAGAGAGTATGTGGCTTTGTCCACAGAGGAGCTGCAGGACAGCGGTGGCCCTGTAGGTGCTTTGGAACATGGTGAGTGCCAATGTAGTGGTAGATGCGCCCACTGCTTTCTTTATTTGTTGTTTAAACCATCGTACCATCCATTCCACTTTGCCATTGGATGGTGGGTAAAAAGTTGGGCTAAACAGGTGTTTGATCCATTGCCATTGCAGAACTGTTCAAAGACTGCCGCCATGAATTAAAACCTGTTGTCTGACACAAGTGTGTGTCCCTTCGGTGGAGAGAATCTGGATAAGTACATTGAGGGTGGCAGCTGTATGGGTGGACACCATGCTAACCTCCTTTGGGTAGTTGGAAGAAATGTCCACAATGAGCCACGTAGAGCCCACAAAGAGACCAGCAAAGTCCAGATGAATGCAGTTCCAGAGCAACAGGGAGTAGGCCTGGGTGCGGAAGTCTTTGATGGAGCAGCATGATATTGAACATATGCAGGACAGCTGTGCACCATGACCTCCATGTTTTGTTCAGTCCTGGCCAGTAGGAATGTTGCCTGGCAAGGGCTGTCATCTGTGACGTACCCGGATGATAACAGGGTGGGTATTGCTTCTGCATCCAGCAGGATGCGGAGGCAGATCAGAGACAACAGACAAAAGACGAGTGAGATGAGCTCAGGCCTGGTTCCAGCAGATTTTGAAAAATAAATAGACCGCCCTTGTAGTACATAGTGTGTGACACGTTGTAAGATAGGGTCAGGGCCCATGTCGGCAGCGATGTGAGTAGCAGTAATGTGCAACCCATCCAAGGTGCTTTGTCATTCTGTATCATTGTGGAAACAAGAGATCTACTGGTCAAATAATGGGTGTGGGTTTGAGAGTAGACAATAGCGCATCTGTGTTTGCGCAGTAGGCTTGTACTTAATGGTGTAATTGTAGGCACTGAGGAAAAGAGCTCGATGGTGGAGCCTTTGAGCCTTCCACATTGGAAGCCAAAAGTGTGGCCTGAAGAGTGCTACCAGTGGCTTGCGGTCAGAAATGAGAGTAAAGTTGATTGCAAAGAGGTACACATGGAATTTTTTAATGACAAAGATGATCACCGGAGAATCTTTCTTGACCTTTGAGTAGCTTCTTTGAGCAGGCAACAGTGTCTTGGATTTATAGGGGAATGGTTGCTAAGTGCCTTCGTCATTAAAGTACACCAGCACTGTACCAGTGCCATAGGGGGAAGAGTCAGCAGCTGGACATTATGGAGAAAAGGGCATAAGGCTGGGCACTAAGTGTAACGTGTTCTTCAGGTCTTGGAAAGCATGCTCACGGGCAGCCAACCACTGAAATTGAATGCCCTTTTTTCGCATTTGGTTAAGTTGGTGCATAATGTGTGTTTCTTGTGGGAGAAACTTAGAATAATAATTCACTATACCCAAAAAGGCCTGAAGCTCTTCTAGGTTTTGGGGATGTGGGAGAGAGTCGACAGCCGAAATGTTGCGGTAAGTGAGCTGAATTCCGTCTTTGTTGACCAAGTGTCCAAGTTATTCCATTTGCACCTGAAAAAACTGCCATTTCTATAGGTGGCACTTGAGCCCTGCATCACACGACGTAGCATAGTTAAGTCGTCCAGGTAATTGGTACAAGCTGGGATGGAGATGGTTAACTGTTACAGGTATCTCTTGAAGATTGCTGGAACACAAGAAATCCCAAAGGGCAAATGTTTGCATTTCTACAAGCCAAAGGGTGTATCGAGGACCATAAAGAGTTGCGATTTTTCATGTGGTGAGATCCGTAAATAAGCATTGGCAATGTCGAGAAAAATATCCACCGCTGACAAGCTTTGTGAGATCATCTCCAGACATGGTATTGGGTGGATTTCCACATGTGCCTGGCCATTGATGGTTGACCCTAAATCTCCAAAGAGTCAGAAGGAATCCTTTTGATTCCTTAACCACTACCAGGCCTGTGGCCCAGGCAATTGTTTTGGCAGGTTCAATTACGCTGGCTTCATTCTGGTGATCTAGTTTGAGTTTAACAGCTGTTCGTAGGGAGCCTGAGGTCAGCAACACTGAAAACTATGTTGTTGTTGTTGTTGTTGTTGTTGTTGTTGTTGTAATACAATAACTGTTAATGAATATTGTTTTATTTTAATTTTCATTTAGAGTGAGCACAAAGTAACCAGTCATGGAAAATGCCTTAATGCAGCCAGGGTTAAAGCTCTGTCTTAGTTGATAGCATCTTGAGCTGTGAAAGAGAAAGGTAGCAGGTTCAGGTCTTCCTCCTTCCATCCTCCCCTCCCACTAAAAAATTCTGGATCTTTATTGTTAATTTAATAAAAGTACTACATGCAGTAGTCAATTTCATTTATTAAAAAAATGTAGTGTGACTAGGGCCTCCTGTCAGGTAGACCATTTGCCGGGTGCAAGCCTTTCGATTTGACACCTCTTTGGTGACTTGCATGTCGACGGGAATGAAATGATGATGATAAGGACAACACAACAACCAGCCCCTGAGCAGAGAAAATCTCCGACCCTGCCGGGAATTGAACCCGGGTCCATAGGATTGACATTCTGTCGTACTGACCACTCAGCTTCCGGAGGCGGACAGTTTTATTTATTGTAATTAATGTATTTGCTGACTTTTGTTGCAAAGGCCCAACAATTGAAATGTTTCCCAGTGACCAAAAATTTTAACATAACTGCCAGTCTGTGTCAGAAAGTAAACTCAAGTTAGTTTTACACAGTGAAAGTTTCTGCTATTCTTTGTAAAATATATATATATAATCTCATGGTTTTGTGTGCTGCTTCATTTTTTTCTCTCTTTCAGTGATGGTTTGCGGCTTTGAAAAAATCTCCTCCTCCGTTCAAATGACCGTAGAAACAAATCTCGATCTTCAAATCCATATGTTGAAGTATAGTGTGATTGGATAGATAAAAAAATCTACTCTCCAAGTATTGGCAGAGCACACACATAAAAGAAGGCTTTAATTAGGCGATATTTCGGAGCCATTGGCTCCTTCTTCAGCCAGAAGGGTTGAATTGGAAAGCAAAGGGGTGAATGAAAAGGCCTGGAGAGGCCTAGGGAAAGCCACCTAGAACCACAGGTCAGCTGAGGCTTACCGGACTGGATGAGAAGGAAAGACTGATTGTTGGGGAGTGCACATACAAGATTTGAAAACATGAGAGCTTATAAGTGGAAGACAGGGTAATATGCAAGACAGAGATTACTGCTAGAACATCATGTAAGATTTAAATGAGAGTGAAAAGCTAAGTGCTTTGAATGTAACAGAGATGGGAGAGGAGGGTGAAAACTGGACAAGTAAGAAAATGAAAGATGTACAAAACTAAAATGGATTGAAGGAAGGAGTAATTACTGTGAAGAAATACTGATACAGAAGAAATTAACGTAAATTAAGCCCAGGTGGGTGGTGAGAACCGAGGTCTTGGTGTAGTGCTAGTTTCCACCTGTGGAATTGTGTGAACTGGTGCCTGTGGGAATAATCCAGATGGCGTGTGTGGTGAAACAGGCACGAAGGTCACAATTGTCATGTTCTAGAGCATGCTGTACAACAGCACATTGTGTGTTGCCAGTATACAGTCTCTGCCTATGTTAATTCATCCTAACATAATTTGGTGGTAGTCATGCTGATGTAAAAGGTCGAATAGTGTTTGCATAACAACTGGTATATGACGTGTCATTTCAAAGGTGGCTCTCCCTTTCATAGTATATGTTTTGCCAGTTACTGGGATGGTACAGGTCGTGGTAGGTGGGCGCATAGGGCAAGACTTGCATCGAGGACGGTCTCAGCAGTAGGAGCCATAGTGTAGAGAAATGGGTGCAGAAGGAACATAGGCCCTGACAAGAGTATTGCAGAGAGTGGGAGGGCAAAGAAAAGCTATGCTAGTTGTGGTGGGCAAAATCTCAGACAGAATGGATCGCATTTGAGGGCATGATTTTAGGAAGTCATGGCCTTGTCAAAGTAGCTGACTAATACACTCCAGACCAGGATGACACTGAGTGACAAGTGGCGTGGTCCAAAGTTGTTTATTGGAGGGACCAGCAGTACCAGGACTGGATTGATGGCCCAGGAAATCTGCTTTTGAATCAGGCTGGTTGGGGTAATTACATCCAGTGAAGGCTGAGGTGAGAATGGCCAACTCCCACCACACACCCTACTTGTCAACATTGATGCCACTTCCCTCTACACCAACATACCCTGTGTACATGGTCTGTCTGCTGCTAACATTACCTCAACCAGTGCCAATGTGATTACAAACCTATGACTTCCTTTCTGCTCAATGTGATCGCCTTTATACTTACGAACAACTACTTTACTTATGAGAGGCAGGCATACAAACAAATCAAGCGTATGGCTGTAGGAACCAGGATGGCTCCTATCTATGCCAACATTTTCATGGATCACTTGGACGGGCTTCCCTGGGATCCATAAGTCGTCAGCCCATGGTTCGTTTTAGGTATGTTGACAACATAATTGTCATACAAACTCGTGAGGCTGACCTATTGAAATTTTTGGGATCTCTACATACATGCTCCCAATTATGTTTCACGTGGTCTGATTCCAAATCTAATGCCCCTTTCCTTGATGTTGACCTCACCTTTTCTGAGGGTCAGCAACACACTTCTGTTTATGTTAAAACTATTAACAAGCAACAGTACTTACATTTTGACAGCTGCCATCCATTTCGTGTCAAACATTCCCTACTGTACAGTCTTGGCATTCGAAGCAAACATATTTGTTTAGAAGCAGACACTTTACAACAGTACACCATGATTTTCACCTTGTCCTTCACTGTACAGGTGTGTCATCACACCCAATCCTGATACTGCTGCCCCCCCCCCCCCCCAAAAGAAAACTTAGGAGTACACCTCTTGTTACTCGATAGTATTCTGGTAATCAATGTATTAATCAACAAGGCTATGATTTCCTACAGTCATGCCCTTAAATAAGACCCAGTCTGCCTCACTTGTTGCCCACGTAGACAGAGGATGTATACTGGCAACACCCAATATTCAGTTTCTGAGCGTGCTCTACAATATAATAGTCATGAGCTTGGTGCTTGTTCCACCACAGGTGCCATCTGGATTCCCCCTCTGACAAGGGTTTCTCAGAATTCTGCAGGTGGGAATGGGCGTTACATATGCTTGATTCTTGACAGCAATCTGGCCTAAATTTACATTAATTTTTTGTGGTGACAGCATTTCTTTTCAGTAACTATTACCTTTATTTCTGCCCTTTTGTTTTTCTATTTCTTTTTATTTAGAACCTAGCTATTTACCCCCCCCCCCTTCCTGTCTGCCTTAGTTGTCTGTTTTTATTGATGCTTATACGATGTTTTTTCAATAACCCCTTTCTTGCTTATTACTGTAGCTTCTGCCGTTAATTTGGTACCAGCAGCAACAGTGAATCTTTACTTTTGATCCCATCCAGTAAGTCTTCCCTGATCTGGGGTTCTGGGCAACTTCTCTGTAACAGACCCCATTTCCTAAACCTCACCAGTGCTTTTCCTTCATCACTCTTCATTCCCCCCCCCCCCCCCTTTTCTGCTAGGAGAAGTAGCCACTGCCTCTGAAAGCTTGTGATTTCCACGTCTTTTATGTGTGTTTTCTCCTGCTCCCACATGGTGAGTGAATTTTCTTAACTATCTAATTGTATTTTTGAACATTGATTATTTTCGTTGATATAGGCTGTTCTGACAGGATTACCACACTTAGTAATTTGGTACCAAGATTTTTGAAATTAATGTTTCTGTGATTATTTTGTAATTGTGTTACAGGTATGAAAAGTGAAAGCATAGGCCAGTTTCTTTGTGTTTTGAAGCCTAATTGGTTGTCGATGCTTGTTGGTCAGAAGTTATTGGAGAAACTTCAAGGACCACTGCGTGGATCAGTGATAGATACAGTGGTGAGTGCTGCAACAGAGACTGTTTGATAGATTTTTTTAGTAGAAGTTTAGTATGAGTACCAAGACAGAGGACACCAAGTTTGTATGTGTTCAGAGTGGGATAATGTACATGGCAAACTGGATGTATGCTGTATAACAGAAAACTTTCAGATGACACAAGATGACAACCTAATTTCTGCACACAGTGTGTGGAATGTGTAGGCAGATAGATATATAACATTGTGTACATAAAACAAGACAGATGTTGATGACACCAACTGTTTGAACACCCAAGAACATTTCGAAAAGATTTTATATATGTAAAAACATTTGAAATTCCTATCACCAAAAACATGCTGAAACAGTCTGTCAGACATAATGGGTAACACTTTTTCAGAATGTGTGCGAGCTCAGGTCAAAACACACATGAACACTACTAAAGACAACAGATGTTTTCTGCCATTAATGAACAGTACATGGACCACACTGCAGTAGAATTGTTTTTTGTATCACAACAATCTCTTGTGCAATATATGAGTGTCAGACATATTAATGAAAACCTTTGAGGCTAATGCAGATAAAAAAAAATGTTGGCCAACCGAGCAACAACAGTGACAAGTGGACACATACGGTCTTAAAAAATTGAACTCAAGATTCTTCTTTCCACAAGAAGGTGGAAAAGAAAAGAAATACGTGAAGTAAAAAAAACAAAAAAAAAAAACAAAAGAAAACATATCCCCTCTTCCTCGTTGTTTCTTTCGTGGTGGTGGTGGTGGTGGTGGTGGTGGTGTCTTCAGTCCAAAGACTGATTTGATGCAGCTCTCCATGCTACTCTATCCTATGCAGGCCTCTTCATCTCTGAATAACTACTGCAATCTACATCCTCTTGAATCTGCTTCTTTATTCATCTCTTGGTCTTCCTCTACAACTTAACCCCCCCCCCCCCCCCCCCACACACACACACACACACACACACACACATTTCTCTTCAATACTGATGATCCTGTGACATGTGAATGTGTCCTATCAAACAAGCCCTTCTTTTAGTCAAGTTGTTTCACAAATTTTTCTCTCCAATTCTGTAGAGTACTTGCTCATTGGGTACATGATATACCTATCTAATCTTCATCATTCTCCTGCATCACCACATTTCACACATTCCTATTCTCCATGTATCACTTTCATACATGGCTACACTCCATATAAATACATCCAGTAAAGACTTGCTCACACTTAAATCTATATTCGATGTTAACAAATTTCACTTCTTCGGAAAAATAAAGTTTGCATTTTATGTCCACTCTGCTTCAGCCATCATCAGTTATTTTACTACCCAGACTTACAGTCTCACTGACAAGCTTTTATCTCTTCTGCCTTCAATTTAATTCCTTCTCCAAATTTTTATTTGGTTTCCTTTACTGCTTGTTCAGTGTACAGACAGAATAACATTGAGAATAGGCTACAACTGTGTCTCACTCCTTTCTCACCCAGTGCTCCCCTTTCAAGCCGCTAGACTGTAATAACTGCCAGGTGGTTTGTGTACAAGTTGTATATATCTTTTGCTCCCTATATTTTACCCCTGTTACATTCAGAGTTTCAAAAGAGAGTATTCAGGTTGACATTTTGAAAAGCTTTCTCCAATTCTACAAATACTATAGTTTTGAGTTTCCTTAGCCTGTCATCCAAGATAAGTCGTAGGGTAACCATTGTCTCACTTGCTCCTCCATTTCTCCAGAATCCAAGCTGATCTTTCCCGAGGTTACCTTCAACTAGTTTCTCAATTCTTTGGTAAACAATTTGTGTTAGTATTTTGCAGCCATGACTTATTAAACTGATAATTCTGTGACGTTCACACATATAAGCACCTGCTTTCCTTGGAATTGCAATTATTACAGTCTGCAACTACTGAAAATGAACCACACATTTATTTGGCTTCTCAACAGATACCCATCTGTTGGAGCTATTTTTAAGTTAAATTAATTTGATAGTTGGAACTTCTAAGATTATCATGCCTGAATTTCAAGTGGGGGCAGGAAGGAGGGATATTAATGGTAGAGGTTTCTGATATGGCGCGGATTTGGTGAGCACCTCACGAAGGTCAGTCCTCATTGGCTGTGTTTGGGTTCAGCAAACATGGCTTCACTAAGCTGGTGGCAGCAAGTGTGAACCGTAACTGTGTTTTGCTCATGAATGGGCAACCACTGTGCAGCAGTGGAACCTTGTGTGTCGAAGGGAGTGAAGATCTTTGCTTATCTGTCCTGATCGTAAGGCACTTCAAATGTGTAAGGGTTACCCAGACAAGTAGGAGTCTGTTTGGGTGGACTCTTACTTTCATAGCTGCTCACGAGACTTCTACAGAAGTTAAGATTGATAGAAAAAACCGCTCCTAGTAAATAGGGTGGATGACTTGGTGAGCACAACAGTCCCAGAAAATGAGAGACAGGAATACAGTAGCACAACACAGTTCAAATTCCAGAAATTGATTTTAATTCTGATGTGATAAGATGAAAGTTTTGAAATCTATCATCCTTTTCTATCCAGAAAACAATGTCTGGAATGGCTGGAAACCTGAAATCAGTGAAAAAGTTCAAAAATCAAACTTTGCTAGCAGAGTCCTCTACCTTGTAACTGACAACATTAAATTCCAGATGTCTTGGGGAGTGGAAAATTGTGACAGGCTGCACAATACTCTTTTAATTACAGCAAAGGAGTTTGTTGCACAAGGGTATCATTGCGATGTAAATATATGAACTGAAAGAAGAATGGGTAAGTGAAAGTGTCATAGATGTAGGGAAATATTATCAAGAGAATTAATGGTGTGCTCTTGAAAACAGCAGCTTTTACCTGAACTTTGACGCCTGAGCTCCCAGCTTACATGAAAGCAGGGTTCTTATGCCTAAAGGGCGACCCTGCATACCCAGGCTGTTAAAAGTGCTTTAAGCATCAGGAATGCGGACGTTACATGTAAGGGACAGGCACTGCAGAAATTGTGAAGCAGCTGATATTCAAAGAACCTTATGCCCACTCTGCTGCCCTGTCTTAGCTGTCATGTCATCTAGAATTGGAATGGGGATGAAAGAAAACTCAAAAATATAAAGAACACCAAATAAGTACCTCACAGTGATGCTAAGATGATGATCAAGGCACAACAGCCACCTGTCTTTGCAACATTGTTTATCATAATGGTAAAGAATCATCCAGCAATAATAAATGCAGTAACGTGGGTACAGATAATTGATGCAAACTAGAGTGCATGTACATGCAAGTGTAATTCTAAAAGCACACCAATATCAAAGCAGGTAATGTCCTCCAGACAGTCAAGCCTACCTGGAGTTACCATTAGTGGACAGTCTACCATAGAAATAAAAACATTCAGTTCAAAAGCAACAACAAAAGAGGAAAGAGCTAAAACAATCAGACCACCTTAGTTAGTTGTATGCAATGAACCAGATTACATAAATTCAGAAGATATGGACATTGAAACCAAAAAGTCTCTCACCCACACCACTTAATATCAGAAATTCCCCAGCCCTGTAAAGAGAAATGGGAAAGGCAGAGAAGGACCTTCCCACTATATTTCAGTGTATCATCAATGAGTTCAGAACGCTCTTGAAGAAATTGAGGCTTCTCATACAGGAAAAACTTCTCTTCCTATGTCTACAAGAGACATATTTTAAAGATACTGATACTTTTTTTACTTGGAGACTATAGCCCCATGAAAAAGGCCTTTCTGGTGACAGGGTGATGCTGGGATACCAGTCTTTGTCAAGACCACATACCACTCCTTTCTGTGATGGACCAAAACACTGGAAGCCATGGCAGACATAGTTCATGGCCCTGTCAGTGTCACTGTGTGCTCTATTTACCTTCCACAACATAAGCCCTTGGAAGGTGAAGATCCCTTAGGCTACTTACTGCTGAACTTGTTGCACTGTGAGACTGTATCTCCACCTGCCCAGGGTTCAAGTATTGAAGGGATCTCACAGACTATAGTTATCATATTGAAGAACATGAGTCAGACAATGCTCATTGGGAGTGGATCACAACTGCCACAGAAGCAACCACTTCCCAGTCAGGATCCATCTGACAGATAGAGCAGATCCCAAAAGGAGGCTGGCAATAAGAGGCCAATTCTAGACCTACATCTGTATCTGTGTGGATACTCTGCAAATCACGCTCAAGTGCGTGGCAGAGGGTTCATCGAACCATCTTCACAGTACTTTATTGTTCCACTCTCAAACAGTGGCGGAAAAAACAAACGCCTATATCTTTCCATGCAAGCTCTGATTTGCCTTATTTTATTACAATGATCATTTCTCCCTATGTAGGTTGGCATCAGCAAAATGTTTTCGCATTCGGAGGAGAAAGTTGGTGATTTCAATTTCATGAGAAGATTCTGCTGCAACGAGAAACGCCTTTGTTTTAATTATGTCCACCCCAAATCCTGTATCATGCCCATGCTTCTCTCTCCTCTGTTTCTCAGTGATACAAAACATGCTGCCCTTCTTTGAAGTTTCTTGATGTACTCTGTTAACTCTCTCTGGTGAGGATCCAACACTGTGCAGCACTACTCCAAAAGAGGAGGGAAAAGCATGGTGTAGGCAATCTCTTTAGTAGATCTGTTGCATCTTCTAAGGGTTGTGCAATAAAACGCAGTTTTGGTTCACCTACCCACAACATTTTCTGTATGTTCTTTCCGATTTAAGTTGTTCGTAATTGTAATTCCCAGGTATTAGTTGGATTTATGGCCTTTAGATTTGACTGATTTATCATGTAAATGAAGTTTAACAGGTTCCTTTTAACACTCATATGAATTACTTCACACTTTTCATTATTTAGAGTCAATTTACACTTTTCACACCAGACAGATACCTTGTCTAAATATGCTCACCATTTTGTTTTGTTCTTGTGGTCCAGTTACTCCGTACACGACCATGTGCTATAAGAGTGTGTCTCACTATTTCCATTTTCTGAATGACAAACATGTCTTCAGTGATAATCTGCTGTATTCTTTCAACTATTTACATCAGTTGTGAAGCCAGATCCAATTATCAATAACTCAGAACTTCAGACACATCATTCAACATGTCTGGCCACACCAAACTCGCCTTAAGATCTACAATTTACACTCTTCATTTTTCTTGGGTGTTTACCTTGTAGTATGTCTTGACCTTCAAGGGGCATCACCAAGACGTAGATGTTTGATTCTTAATTTCTTTCTGAGTGTTTGTGCTCTTGCATATTTAATTACATAAAATCCTTGTGTATTCTCATATCTGAGAGGAGTAATATTGCTTATTGATAGCTATAGAGTATAAATTCGCGGAGTCGTTAGTTATTAGCAGTAGGATGGATAGGGTGTGTGTGTGCTGTGTGCGGGCGCAGGAGGAACTGGCCGCAGTTCGCAAACAGCTGAGCATGCTGTTGGCCATGGTCAGCTGCCTTCAGGCTGCTGCCTTGAGGTGCAGCGACGGTGGAGGGTCTGGTGCATCGCTTGAGACACGCCAGGTGTCGCTTGCTGCGTCCGCTGACTCGGCCGCCAAGGCACCTTCTATTGTACCCGGCGCATTGGGGCCGCCCTCACCTCAGGGTGAGTGGTGGACTGCAACGCGTTCACGTCGCTCAAGGCGGAGGGCCAATGTGGAGGCTGGCCTCGCCTGTTCATCCTGTCAGTGGCAGGTGGCCGCTCCTTCACCAGGGCCCGAGCAGGCACACGGGGGCAAAGGCTTGCTGGTTATTGGGAGCCCCAACGTTAGGCGGGTGATGGAGCCCCTTAGGCAAATAGTGTACAGGGCTGGAAAGAAATTCAACGTGCACTCAGTTTGTCTGCCGGGGGGCCTCATCCAAGATGTGGAGGTGGCCTTGCCTGCGGCTATCGAGCGTACGGGGTGCATTCATCTGCAAGTAGTTGCTCACGTCGGCACCAATGATGCCTGTCGCTTGGATTCTGAGGCGATCCTCAGTTCGTACAGGCGGCTGGCGGATTTGGTGAAGACCGCTGGCCTCGCACGTGGGGTGCAAGCACAGCTCTCTATTTGCAGCATCGTTCCCAGAGTGGATCAGGGTCCTTTGGTTTGGAGCCGAGTGGAGGGTCTCAACCAGAGGCTTCGTCGACTCTGTGATGGTCTTGGCTGCAGATTTCTAGACTTGCGCTATTGGGTGGGGAATTGTAGGACGCCCCTAGATCGGTCAGGGGTGCACTACACAAAGGAAGCGGCTACTCGAGTAGCAGAGTACTTGCGGCATGCACATGGGTTTTTTTTAGGCTAGGCAGGAGTGCGAGGTGTCTTGATGAACACTCACCAGTCAACGTGCAGGCAGGGAAATCAGGACGCGCTCAGGGTAAAGACACTTCAGCTATCAAGATATTAGCAGTAAATTTTCAGAGTGTTTGGAATAAAGTTCCTGAAATTACTGCCCTCCGGGAAGCATGTGGCGCGCAAATTATTCTTGGGACTGAGACCTGGCTGAACCCTGATATAGGAAGTTCTGAAATATTTAGTGAGGGTTGGAACGTGTATCGGAAAGACGGATTAGACACCGTAGGAGGTGGTGTCTTCATTGCAGTTGACAAAAATATTGTGTCTACTGAGGTCGAAGTAGAGTGTGATTGTGAAGTTATCTGCACACGTTTAACAGGGCTAGGGGAAATAAAGTTAATTGTGAGGTGTTATTACTGGCCACCAGGTTCCACCGTGACAGTTCTAGCATCATTCAGAGGGAGTCTACACTCTGTATCGCAGAAGTACCCGGATCATGCTATATTAGTCGGAGGCGACTCCAACCTACCTAGTATAGATTGGGATGTCTATGGATTCATTATAGGTGGTACAGACAAGCCCTCATGTGAATTACTTTTGAATACATTATCCAAAAACTGTCTTCAGCAGCTAAATCGACAGCCAACGCGTAATGGAAATATTTTAGATCTGGTAGCCACGAACAGACCAAACCTCATCGACGGTGTTGGTGTTGAGACAGGGATTAGTGATCATGATTTTGTCATTACGACTATGGTTACGAAAGTTAAAAAGTCGGTCAAGAAGGCTAGGAGAGTATTCTTACTAGAAAGAGCAGATGAGCAGTTGTTAGCATCCCACTTAGTAAATGAATCGACTTCATTTACTTCCGGTACGATGGACATGGAAGAATTACGGGCAAATTTTAAACACATTGTAAATCATGCATTGGACAAATATGTGCCAAAAAAGTGGGTTACGGACGGAAAAGACCCACCATGGTTTAACAGCGCAATTCGGAGAATGCCCAGGAAGCAATACAAGAAAGATCGGGAGAAAGAGGACAGGCAAAAGTTAGTAGATTTTCGTGCTGCTGCAAAAAGAGCGATGCGCGAAGCATTCAACCACTACCACCATCATACCTTAGCAAAAGATCTTGCTGAAAACCTAAGGAAATTCTGGTCTTACGTAAAATCGGTAAGCGGGTCGAAGGCTTCTGTCCAGTCACTCACTGATCAGTCTGGTCTGGCAACGGAAGACAGCAAAACGAAAGCTGAAATTTTAAATTTAGCATTTGAGAAATCTTTCACGCAAGAGGATCGTACAAACATACCGCCATTTGAGTCTCGTACAGATTCCCGTATGGAGGACATAGTGATAGACATCCCTGGGGTTGTGAAGCAGCTGAATGGGTTGAAAATAAATAAATCGCCAGGTCCTGATGGGATTCCAATTCGGTTTTACAGAGTGTACTCTGCTGCATTTGCTCCGTACTTAGCTTGCATTTATCGCGTATCTATTGCCCAACGTAAAGTCCCGAGCGACTGTAAAAAAGCGCAATTGATGCCTGTATATAAGAAGGGTAGAAGGACGGATCCTCAAAATTGCAGATCAATATCCTTAATGTCGGTTTGTTACAGGATTCTCGAACATATTCTCAGTTCGAATATAATGAATTTCCTTGAGACAGAGAAGTTGCTGTCCATGCATCAGCACGGCTTTATAAAGCATCGCTCCTGCGAAACGCAACTCGCCCTTTTTTCACATGATATCTTGCGAACCATGGATGAAGGGTATCAGACGGATGCCATATTCCTTGACTTCAGGAAAGCGTTTGACTCGGTGCCCCACTGCAGACTCCTAACTAAGGTACAAGCATATGGAATTGGTTTCCAAGTATGTGAGTGGCTCGAAGACTTCTTAAGTAACAGAACCCAGTACGTTGTCCTCGATGGTGAGTGTTCATCGGAGGTGAGGGTATCATCTGGAGTGCCCCAGGGAAGTGTGGTAGGTCTGCTGTTGTTTTCTATCTACATAAATGATCTTTTGGATAGGGTGGATAGCAATGTGCGGCTGTTTGCTGATGATGCTGTGGTGTATGGGAAGGTGTTGTTGTTGAGTGACTTTAGGAGGATACAAGATGAGTTGGACAGGATTTGTGATTGGTGTAAAGAATGGCAGCTAACTCTAAATATAGATAAATGTAAATTAATGCAGATGAATAGGAAAAAGAATCCTGTAATGTTTGAATACGCCATTAGTAGTGTAGCGCTTGACACAGTCACGTCGATTAAATATTTGGGTGTAACATTGCAGAGCGATATGAAGTGGGACAAGCATGTAATGGCACTTGTGGGCAAGGCAGATAGTCGTCTTCTATTCATTGGTAGAATTTTGGGAAGATGTGGTTCATCTGTTAAGGAGACCGCTTATAAAACACTAATACGACCTATTCTTGAGTACTGCTCGAGCGTTTGGGATCCCTATCAGGTCGGATTGAGGGAGGACATAGAAACAATTCAGAGGTGGGCTGCTAGATTTGTTACTGGTAGGTTTGATCATCACGCGAGTGTTATGGAAATGCTTCAGGAACTCAGGTGGGAGTCTCTAGAGGAAAGGAGGCATTCTTTTCGTGAATCGCTACTGAGGAAATTTAGAGAACCAGCATTTGAGGCTGTCTGCAGTACAATCTTACTGCTGCCAACTTACATTTCACGGAAAGGCCACAAAGATAAGATAAGAGAGATTAGGGCTGGTACGGAGGCATATAGGCAGTCATTTTTCCCTCGTTCTGTTTGGGAGTGGAACAGGGAGAGAAGATGCTAGTTGTGGTATGAGGTACCCTTCGCCACGCACCGTATGGTGGATTGGGGAGTATGGATGTAGATGTAGATGTCTATGTCCAGCAGGTGCTGTCGTGCTCACCACTCTGTGCCTCGCTCCTGCCGTGTTACATCACTGCATATGTACCATCTGTACAGGTCACAAATCAAGGCAGATACTACATAAAATCTTTATAAAAGACACGATCATCTTTTGCCAGCATGAATATCTTCAGTGGAACATAGGTCAGACTCACAAATAACCCAGTGTTACAGTGCTAATTGCAGAAAGGTGACACCTGTGTTTTGGGTTCCATGGATTAGGAGAACTTCGATGGCTCACCTTCTGATCACTATTGTTGCTCTGTTCTTGCACACACATTTCTTGCCTTTCGCCACTTCTCAGACTAATGCTAAGCAGTGGCGTGAGCTGCTGCAGAGACCCCTGTATTGTTGGGAACTGTGTCAAATTGCAGTGTATCATTTATTGTAAGAGTATGTGTGAAATATAGTAATCACCCGATTAAGGAAGCTATTGCGGTAATAGTAACCTTGCAACTAAGCCAGGACGACTGGGTCAGTGCCCCTGATGCCCCAGATATGCAAATCGTTTACCAGTTTTACCCAGGTCAGAGATCAATCTGTTTTAGGATATGAACACCAGTTAATTGAATATATAGAATGAGAGGCACCAGATGTGAACAAGCATTTCAGTCAAGACTATGATGGAGAACCTGGAGTGAGTGGTGTATGCAATGGTTTGCAAAAAGTGACCATATCACCTATTAAATGTAATACTTAAAGCTGCTGTAGAGTCCAAAAGACTAAGCCATGAATAGCTCTGTATTTCGAAACAGCTGACAATGTCTACAGATATTATGGTCACTACATGCTACAGTGGCAGGATTTAAAAACTTTTTCCACAGGTACTTCCAAGGTAACACTGAGGGCATCAGATTCAGCAGGTTGGGCTGATAGATAAGAAACTACCTATATGCTTAGAAATTCATAAATGTTTTAAGGCTCTGATAAACATAACTCATAAGAGTAAGAAATGAAATGAGCAAAGTGTAGGAGTAGGTCTTAAAAACATAATCTTACCCTTTCTAGATTCAGTACAGACAAGAGAAAATTAATACAGCACCTAAGGCCTTGCAGTCTGAGAGTGTGGACATTGCAGCTGCATATAACTTCTTAAAGCAACTCTGTTTTTGTCCAGTGACAACATTTATTCACAACTTCATATGTGGTTTTAAGGACTGATGTTCGTTACACACACACACACACACACACACACACACACACACACACAGGTATCCGCTGCTACTCAGTTTTGTAGTGATTCACAGAGTAAAGATGGAGGTGTGTAAATTTGTATAGAAAATGAGAGACAATAAATACTGTTTTTTTTTCCCCCCCCCTACAATAATTGAACCATTTTGAAAACACAAGAACGAGGAAAAATTCATTTAAGTAATTTTTGTTTTATGAGTGATAGACCATGTTGGAGACATCAGAGGCTATAAAGAGTCAAATACAGGTACAAACTTTAACAAGATCAGCAAGCTGAAGTGTTACGGAGCTGTAGTGGCGAATAGTTGGTACCGTTTTCTTTAAGGCACTAAGGCTCAAAACTTGTTTAATATCATACTTTAAAAGCATAAAAATATTTTGAACACACAAGAATCCTTCAGAAGTACAGAACAAGTTTAACAGAAAATGGAGGATTGAAATGAGACAAGCTATGGGCCTTAGTGATAAGTAAAGCAAACAGTGCCAGCTCTCACTCACTACAAGCTCCATAATACACATCGACATGACTCCCAATCTTAGACAGTGGTCTGATGATGCTGCGACATGACTGTTTTAGAATTTGTGCTTAGCTTGTTTTTAAGTCTGAAACTGCTACCTGAATCTCTGTAGCCTCTTATGTTACCTCCAGCATTAGGAAACGAAATGTTGGATCCAAAAACATGCCTTGGACGATGGCCTAAAGCCCATAAAACAGAAGTTGCTGGCTGTGAAAGCCCACATTGTATGATCATTTAAGTAAGGCTAGAATTTAAATCAGTAAGTGCATTTCATTAGCAATTTTCATTTTTACACTGATAATCAAACTTACTTGCTTTGAAATCATCTATTCAAATCATCTGTTCATTCTTATTTTGTTGTTCAGCACAGTGTTAGATATTATTTCACTTTTTGTGAATTGTTCAGTGTTGTAATTAATTAATTAATTAATATTCTTTTATTCTGAACATAAAAATATTGTCTTGCCGATAAATGCAGATTCTCATAAAGTGCTGTTTGATTTTGTATTTAATAAAAAAGTGCAGTGATGCAAGAATGAAAAGCTATTTCATGTGTGCATAGGTTAGGGATTATATTTCACTTCACCAAAGTATTTAAAATAAAATAGAGTTTTTTTTAAGTTTATCTCTCACAGGAGACAGTCACAATGAATGGCGAAAGCCTAAAGAGGGTAGAGTGCTTCAGAACAACAGTGGCAAGTTATGGAAATCTGGATTCTGAGATAGAGCACAGAATGCAAGCTGGATGGAGAATTTGGGAAAGGATGTTAGAATCCTCTGACAAGAATATAAATGACCTAGTCAGGGCGAAGACATTTTAAGCAGTTGTAAGGCAAGAATTATTCTATGGAGCAGACACATGGGCAACAGCTAAGAACCAGTGCAACGGGCTAGAGGTATGTAACATGAAGATGCCGAGGTGGATGTGTGAAGTCATCAGAATGGTCCAGTTGCCAGATGAGAAAATCTGAGGAATCGTAAAAGTTGAGGTATCCAAAAAAGTGCAGGAGAGAATACTCCAGTGATATGGACGTACAAGAAGAGGAAAGAGTCATGTTGCAGGGAGACTAGTGGAGATGGCAGTGGAAGGGATTACGAAAAGGAGGATGCTTAAAAAGAGATGGTTGGACTGCATTCGAGAGGACCAGAGGGAACAGCAACTGACAGAGGATGACATGCAGGACTAGGAAAGGTGGAAGAAACTTGATAGAAACATTGACCCTGCATAAGGCAGGAAAAATGACAAGACAAGAGGAGGATGGTGAGGATGATGATGGTGATGATGTGAAGGTTGGTGAGGATGATGATATTATTTCATTTTTTGTCTCAAGTGGGAGGAGAGCAGTTGGGCAATGGAGAGGGTGGTGTGCGTAGTGCGGGTGTGAGGGGTGCTGGCTATGAGAGATGATGTGAGGGCAACATTTTGTTCAGTTGGGAATGGGGTGGATGGGAGGTAGATGTACAGGAAGCAGAGGAGGCTCACTTTGTGTAATTGCTCGGAGGCCCCCATGGCTATTCTTACACCCCTGGAAGATCTCCTTGGCTACTAATGAGACCAAGGTTAACTTTAGGTTTGATGGGTTACAGGAGGGTCTGTAAACCCCAGATTACATTGTTCTTACATAAATTTCATGAGGTTTTAAATCAGTAACAGGAATTTGTTGGTGTTTATAGAGAGAGATCTACACAAGGGGACATCGGCTGCTCACTCATGTTTCTTAGGTGTGTCCTCAGGCAATGGCTCCCAGGGCAGTTTTCAATGTACTACAAAGAACTATTTGTTATCATGAGAGAATTTGAACAGTTTAAACAACATCATGACAAGTTTTCCTTATCTTTGTAGATTCCCAAAGTGCCTTTCTTGCCACTGGACTGATATTTCCAGCAGAACATGGTATATGGTATTCAGGGGTAGAAGAAGAAGAAGAAGAAGAAGAAGAAGTTGCTCTTATACGCCTATGAGTGGGATGTTGTCCTCCAACACGGTTTGTCCTGAGACTGGAACAGTGACCAGTGTGTGAAATGTGTGGAACATAGGTGTCAATACACCATACTTTGATTGTGTTCTATTTGCTGGCCTCTGAGCAGATCTGTTTGTTGTACGGGATAAGCCCACTACTGTCAGTGATAATGAGATGATTGTGGTGTGGGTTTTAATGTTTTGTGTGTTATCTGACCACCTTCCTAAAATATTTGGTGGGAAATTTTTAGTGTGTGCAGAGTAGCTGAGTCGTCCACTTTTATTAAGTGGTCGCACGATCAAAATAATGAGGTCTCTTTTCAAAAGGATTATAATGCTATTTTATAATGGATTTTATTTAATGTTGCCCTGCATTGTTTTTATTTGTGTTTCATGTTATTTTTTGTTATTTCAATATTATATTTTACCATATTGTGATTTTGTGGTGTTCCTGTGTGGTTTTAGAGTTTGTTGTTGTTTTGTTTTTAAGTACATTCATTTCTCTTACATATAATGTTGTTGATGATTCTATAACAATCATCATCATCTTTACATTCAGCTACTGAAGAGTTAAAATTCCAAACATGGCAATACTTTTTCCCTGCTCGTATCCCTGAAACAAAATCTAAATATTGCAGGGATTTCCTTTAGGAAAATTTTCCGATTTTTCTCATGATTTTTCAAAGTATCTCTTCTTTGTTTTAGTAGTATTTTATAATAATTTTCAAATTATTTTTATTAACACTAAAACTTTTGTTTATACAGACCAGTTACATATTGGAGTACAAAGATTTTCTGAAAAGAGAAGTCACATGTGATGAACAGTATGGAAAACATAAGGTTAGTGAATAAATTTTAAAAGGAGAATTTTAGTATATGGCTTTCATTGTCAGACATAAGAGTTCAAAGATTTTCTTTCTTTCTCAGGTCAGCACCAAGGATACAAATGCAAAGAAAGTAAACAAGAGAGACTGCAAAGGTAAATTTAAGTACCGCTGCATTATTAATAGATATTTTTGGTACACATCTTTGATCAAAATTATGAAATGTTTCATAAAATAGTAGTGTAAATTGAGGATGAACTGCCATCACTGCCTCCCTTTTCACTCTTCTTCGGTACCGAGCGAGGTGGCGCAGTGGTTAGACACTGGACTCGCATTCGGGAGGACGACGGTTCAATCCCGCGTCCGGCCATCCTGATTTAGGTTTTCCGTGATTTCCCTAAATCACTCCAGGCAAATGCCGGGATGGTTCCTCTGAAAGGGCACGGCCTACTTCCTTCCCCATCCTTCCCTAATCCGATGAGACCGATGACCTCGCTGTCTGGTCTCCTTCCCCAAAACAACCCTCTTCTTCGGTATGACATTATCAGGTTTCAGTCAACTCCCAGGGGGCTCCTGGTTCTTTTGACTTTGACCTCCACTTTTAAATTTTTCTGTCTTTAGTGTGTGTCATTTGGGGAAGAACCAAGCGTCTATGGCGTGGATTCCTCTCCCCCCCTCCCCCTCCTTCCTTACCTTCTTCCTTCCCTGCTGTAGCCCCCCCTCTGCCCTGCTAGGTCACCAGCATGTGTAGTGGGCCTGTTATGTACCCGCTTGGCAGAGCTCTTCTCTCCCCTGGTATGACAAGGAGTGGTTACTTGTCATCCTGGAGCATCAGAAGTCCCAGCAACAGCTGCCGCCGTGCCAGACGGTGTTAAGTGCATATACAAACCATAATCAAAACTGTAAATATTGCTCACATGAAGCGTTTCTAATTTCCAAATGCAATTTAAAAATACTGTGGGACATAGATACTTCTGATTTGCAGCATCATGTAAAGTAACTTACAGATTTTTGTACAAAAAAATTGATGCAGTTCTATGCAGACACTTTTTGTAATTCATAAAATGTTGAGCTTAAACTCTGTCGCAACCCATGCACACACGAACATCTCTTTGGAGATGCAACCTCTTGCATCCACAGTTTTTCTGTGGTGATTGCCAAAGTCAGATAAAGACAAGGCATAGACAATGTGTTTTACATAAAGCCTTAGGAAGAAATCCAGATAGTTATGTCCAGTGATCTCCATGACCACTTGACTGCCGCATCACATTGTATCTGTCACTGTAGAAATGTTCTGTCCAGGAAGACAAGAATGTATAAACTCCATTGCGATGGAGCACCGTCCTGCAGGAAGATCACATTTTGGTGAAGGGAAAGAAGCTGAGGGACAAAAATTGCTCAAGCAAGGCCAGATCAATGGTTCCTGTTACTATATGCACAATGCAGAAAAATATTCTAACTGTGCTGTCTTTCATGAGCACAAACCACATGTGAATGTTGTTTTATTCAACCTTCCAACATGTGTGTGAAAGGTTGCTTAGTCAGGGAAAACAACATTTCTATGTAGCATCTTGTCAACTGTTGAGTAAGAGATGCTCAGTGAACTGACTTTGATGGGCTTATTTGAAAGGTCTGATCTCCTGTATCATTTTGTCAGGTGTGCTTTTTCTGACAGAACTTGTCTGTCTGTTTACATCCTAGGAGCTACAAACTTGTCATACCAAGCTGTAATTGTCATAATGTCTGGTGGCTCCCTTGGAAATTCATGTCAAAAATTTCTTTGGGCAGTAAAGGGGCCTAGAATAGACCCGCAGCTCTTCCTCGCCTATCATAAGAGGCGACTAAAAGCAGTCCTTTTTTTTTTTTTTTTTTTTTATTATTGGGTCAAGTTTTTTTATCTTGATTTTGTGACTGTTCTTCAAACTTCTGGAGGTTTTCACTCTGTTCACTTTTTTAACACTTTTTGCTTTGCCTTCTTTTGGCTTTTTAAATTCTGATCTCCTTTTTGGGTTTGACCCCCACTTTCCAAATTTTGCCAAAGTGTGGGCCATTTGAGGAAGGATGCCTTACTGTGGTGCATTAACTCCCCACTGTGCACTGTTATCTTTTGCAGCTACCAGTCAGGTGGACCTACATCTGCACCCGAAATCCAGTGTGGTAGCCAGTCTGTTGTGAGGGAGGGGGAGGGGGGGTTGTCATGCACCCTTTCGGTGGTAGCCCCCTGACAACATAGAGACTGCACTGCCAATGCCTGAGCTGTAACCTCCCCATGTCAGCCAAGGAGTAGATGCGTGTCCACTTCGCAGTACCTTTACTCCAGGCAACGGCTACTGTGCCAGGTGGCCGTTGCCTTGGCAGGGTGGCACCAACGGGGAGAGCTTCCAATTGGAGTGAGTGACATAGGGGTGGATGATCCACAGTGAAATCGATCAAACTTAATGGTTGCCTGCAAACATGGCCCTCTCATCAGTCAGGAACAGTGATTTTAATGCAGACGTTTACATCCTATTGCATTTCTGTCATTGACCATGCCTCAAGACTAGAGCCAGATGAGGAGAAATGGAAGTGGACAGTTTGCTGAGTTCTTGGTTTGTTCCTGGACTATTGGCAGTTCTTTTGCTACAACAAAGCCATTGTTTTCCATTGAAAATATTGAAGATCAGTTTGGGGAAGTTGCGGTGATAGAGATGATGAGAAATGAATCTTAGCTGATCAAACCATCGTACACCAACCAATCTTGGCCACTTCAGGCCTGTGTCAAGTTACGAGATAGACCAGTCACCATTTCTCCTCATACCAAGCTCAACAGAATTGAAGGTTTTACCTTCCATTGGAACCTAACACTACAAACTGATGAAGAGCACTAATTTGGCATGGTGTGGAGTCCATTTTGTTTGCTGCATCCAGAAGGGACCCAAGGATAATAGAGTGGACACTGAAGCTTTTATCCTAACCTTCGACGGCAACATTTTACCTGGTAAGGTTTTACTTTAGAAGGTTAAGGTCATGGTTTATAGGAGTGATGTCAGGCTTTCTTGGTCTGATGAGATGTTTTAAGTACCAAAGGTTCAGACACGTGTCCTCTCACTGTACTAATGAGGCTATCTATAGGACATGTGGATGGCTGTCCCATGGCGCAGCCCTTGTGACCAACCCCATCAATGTGTCAACTGTCCAGAACCACATCCTCCTCATTCACCACATTGCCCATTGTTCAAGAGGGAGAAGAAAATTCAAGAGTACAAAATGCTTGACCGTCTGCCTTACCAAGATGCAAGGAAAAAAGTTTGAAAGACTTCATTTGACAAATATGGTCTCCAACTCTGCAACTGTCTTGTCACAGTCCACACTTCAAGCAACGACAAGGTCTCACACACCACCTCCTAGCCCTGGTCGTATTCCGGGGCCTGCCCTACAGTTGGAGGGGGAACACAACTCCTTCATCCTCTACACTGGTAGCACTGGTGGTTCCCACACCAACAGTGCGGCTAGAGATGCCTAGTCATCCTCTTGTGTCAGGGATGTGGACACCTGTCAATGTACCCCCTCTCAGGGCAAGGACCAGCAACCACAAGCTGCAAGCTGTAGAAAAGTATGGTCCTCTTTGGTTCCGGAAGATAAAATGGGGAAATCTTCACCAAAATCGAAGTCTCGGAAGGAAAAAAAACGTAAGCAGAAAGGTAACTACTTTCCGAGGCTTCAGATGTTCCACTTCCCAGCCCCTGCAGTGGGTGAGCCTATGCATACAGATGACAGATCACACAATCAGATGGCCACAACATGGCAGTGAAGTAATCACATCTATCTTTCCCATTCGCCACTTTCTCAGACCTGACTCCAATGTTCCTTCAATGGAACTGTAATGACTGCTATCACCATTTGACTGAAATCTGTCATTTAATGGCTACTTGCTTCATAATTGGCATAGCACTTCAGGAAACACAGTTTACAGCAACACACCTCCCTGCTCTGAAAAACTATAAACCCTACTGTACCAATCACATAAATGTTGAGAGAGCATCCAGTGGGGTCTGTACCCTCATATGCTCAGACATTTTCAGTGAGCAGGTGCCCCTTACCACCACACTAGAGGCCATGACCATTAGTGTCTACCTGTCAGTTCGGATGACAATATGTAATGTTTATCTACCATCAAATGAACCTTTCCGTTATCATGAGCTGTTGGAGTTAGTGGCACAGCTCCCTGCTCCCCTTCCTTTTATTGGGGGCCTCCATTGCCAATAATCCTCGGTTGTGTGGCGACACTATATCTCACAGTGTCTTGAGTACTAGAACACCTTTCCAGAAGTAGACATCTGCCTACTCAACACTGGAGCTGCAACACATTTCAGTGTGGCTCACGGAAAGTTTTCAGCTATTGATCTCTCAATTTGGAGCCCGAGTATCTTACCGCTGATACAGTGGCACATCCATGGCGATCTTTGTGACAGCCACCGTTTTCCTATCATTCTCCCCCTCTCCACTCTCTGACTTCTGGAACATGCTCCATGTTGGTAGATGCAGAAAGCTGGTTGGGTGGTTTTCTGCTCTACAGTCACTCTTGCAACCAGTCATGTGATGGGTATCGACAAATTGGCACAGGATATTGTTGATACTATTACTCATGCTGCAGCAGCAATGATACCCTCCTCCTCTGGCTCATCCTGATGACCACCAATTTCATGGTGGTCTAAAGACATAGCCACAGCTATTAGGGAACGCTGCAGGGTACTTCAACGGCACAAGGGCCACACCTCTTTGGATAATTTAGTAACATTCAAGAAACACTAGGCAAAAGCACGGTTTTTAATAAAGAAAGTAAAGCAGGAGTGTTGGAAGTAATATGTCTCAACTATGCAATCCCACACCCCATCGTCCCAAGTAGTTACTAAACTCCAGCACATTTGTGGCCATCCACCACCCAAGGTGGTTCCTGGCATCCTTGTTGGTGGTAACATCTGCACTGATTCTGTGGTACTTGCCAAATGTTTTGCAGCACACTTCACTGAAGTTTCCGCTTGAAGTAATTACCATCCTCATTTCCTGATACTGAAACACCCTACTGAGTGCCGCCCACTGTTTTTCCACGCACACTGCTCTCTATCATATAATGTCCCCTTTAGTGAATGGGAGCTTCGCAGCACTTTGGCAGAGGGTCGAGATACGGCCCCTGGACCCGACAAAATCCACAACCAAGTGCTCAAGCATCTTTGTGGCGACGGCATGAAACATATCCTCAGGCTCTTTTATTGCATTTGGCGGGAAGATATTATTATTCCTGTCCTGAAACTGGGGAAGAACTCGCATATTTTAACTAACTACCAGCCAATCTCTCTGATGAATGGGCTGTGTAAGCTATTCAAACAAATGATCAACTGCTGCATGAGTGAGGTTTCCAGGGCATATATCCCCAATGGGGGTGCAGGTTACTTTCTTCCCCCCTCGCCTTGTTTTGCCTTTAGACCCTCTTGTGCAAGATTTTGCTAGGGTTATCTCTGTTCTCTATTACTCATCATGTTACAACTACAGCCATGGCCTTTTGACCCCATACCATTAGTTACAAATACTGGGAAATGGATGTCCTCCAGTGGCGGATACATATGGGGGGCGCATGAAGCGTCAACAGATGCAAAATTATTTTTGGCGACATGAGAGAACTGCAAACTTGAGGTCATAAATCAATTGTCAAGACAGAGAATGTAAAGCATTAGGGAAAACAGAGACCATATTGTACCTGTAATCATATTTCATGAAAAGCAAAATATTCCTCTGTGGGGGCGTGGAGATGATGGGAATCTATTAGAGAATGAAAATGATCGTGAAAGTATAGCGAGTAACGAGGAAAACTTTAGAGCTCTTCTAAGATCTAGAATTGATGCTGGAGACTTGCAACTAAAACATCACCTTGAGACCACTAAAGTGAATGCCACTTACAGAAGTAAAATAACATCTAACAAACTTATTTCATGCTGTGGAACAGTGATGTTATCGAGAATTCTGGAGAAAATCAGAGATTCTTGTTATTACAGCATAATCTTCAATGAGACTACGGACATGGTGCACTTCGCGCAACTGAGTTTAGCTGCAAGATATGTTGATGGTGATGGCAAATTGTACAAAAGATTTTTGGCTTTCATTGACATTAATAAAGACAATGATTGTAGTGGAAACATTGACGATGAACCTCGAGAGTCAAGATGAAGAGTGTAGCGTTACTGTTGAAGTATTAGGTACTACAATTTTCTCTGTCACTGGAGAGCTGGGTGGGTATTGGCTGTGATGGTTGCGCAACTAATATGTCATAATCGAAAGGAGCTGTGGCTACAATAAAAAAGAAAGCTATCAACGCGCAAGTAGCACTGTGTCAAAGTTATCAGCTCAACCTCACTGTCTCTCACAGTTGCAAAGTTAAGTGTGAGAAACTCACTTGTTACTATTGAAGTAGTAGTATTGTTCTTTACAGCATCTAGCAAGCAGTTCGCAACAGTGAAGAGTCACCTAAAACACTTGCTGCAGTCACATCGTCAAACAAGATGGGTTGAGTGTCATGATGCTGTTATTCAATTTGCAGCTGATCTCAGAACAGTTTGCAAAGTTCTTAAAGAAATACAGTGTTGTATGGATAGAACAACAGCTGCCAAAGCCAATATTTTCCTTCTAGCTCTCTCTAATTGTGGGTTTATCATCACTCTGTTCACACTGACTGACATTATGAGCATAACATAACCAATCAGAAAAATCTTACAACACCCTAGCTTGGACATCACGATGGCAAAATCAAAATTAGATTTGATGCTTAAGGTGTACAATGGCATGAGAGCTAATGCTGATAGCCACTTTGCTCGTATTGTTGAAGAAGATGTGGAGATGAGTGTTCCTTGTCTTACAGGCAGACAAAGGCACAGGGAAAACTGTGATCGTAACGATGCTGCTATGACATATTGGAAAAGAATTGTATTTATCCCAACACTGGACCATGTTACGACTGACATGAGAGAATGTTTTGCTGAAGAAAATATTTATCATTTAAAATTCAATATACTTTTGCCCTCGCAACTACTGAAACATGGCGGTAATGATCTGGCACATAAATTGAATCAGTGCTTAACTGAACTACCATTCTTTGAAGAATCACTCTTTGTGATTAAAAAGAGATTGATGGGAGAGATTCTTCAATACAAGCAAATGACTATACATGCCCTTAATGATCATGATTCTGTTATGCAAGCGTTGTCTGTTTGTCCTAGAGCTGACTATCCTACTTTGCACATACTTTACAAAATATTTGCTTGTCTACCTGCATATTTTGCTACAGTAGAAAGATGATTTTCAACATTGCAACGTACAAAGATATGGCTGAGGTTGACAGTGGAGGAGTATCAACTTAATGGCTTACATAGAATTCATCATTTAAGAAGAGAACCACAGTTGTAACTTTTTTATATCATAAGATGGCATTGTCTAGTATATGTGTATAATCAGTTTAAATAAAACTTTCTTAAACTTTGCATGTGACTTGATTATTTTTTTATTATGGTAAAAGTAAAGGTAGCTTAAGATATCTTTAGTGCCCCCTCCTTGAGGTTTCTCTGTATCTGCCACTGATGTCCTCTCCATACAATCATAATCACAAGGCAGAGTTAACACTGAAACAATATGGCTACACTAAAGTCATCATAATACTTTTTGTATTGCACACGATATTGAAAGTGAAGGTTGATAGTGACAAGAAACAAGTGAATCTTCACCAGAAGTCACACTTTCTTCTGACTTCTATCAAAACAGTTACTCCTCTCAGCCACCAAGCTGAGTAGAGCTTAGCAGGAGCAGGAGACAAAACACTAGCATCACAAACTGTTCCGACATGTGCAGATTCAGATCTGCTGACAAGGGAACCTCCCCATCGCACCCCCCTCAGATTTAGTTATAAGTTGGCACAGTGGATAGGCCTTGAAAAACTGAACACACATCAATCGAGAAAACAGCAAGAAGTTGTGTGGAACTATGAAAAAAATAAGCAAAATATACAAACTGAGTAGTCTATGGGTAAGATGGGCAACATTTAGGACAGAGTAAGCTCAGGAGCGCCGTGGTCCCGTGGTTAGCGTGAGCAGCTGTGGAACGAGAGGTCCTTGGTTCAAGGCTTCCCTCGAGTGAAAATTTTACTTTCTTTATTTTCGCGAAGTTATGATCTGTCCGTTCGTTCATTGACGTCTCTGTTCACTGTTATAAGTTTAGTGTCTGTGTTTTGCGACCGCACCGCAAAACCGTACGATTAGTAGACGAAAGGACGTGCCTCTCCAATGGGAACCGAAAGCATTTGATCGCTAGGTCATAGGTCAACCGATTCCTCCACAGGAAAACACGTCTGATATATTCTATACGACACTGGTGACGGCATGTGCGTCACATGACAGGAATATGTTGTCGACCCACCTAACTTGTACACTTGGCGAATGGGTAAAAAGATTCTTCTACCTTGCCCGATTTAGGTTTTCTTGTGGATGTGATAATCACTCCCAAAAAACTGATGGAAACATATGAGTTTGTCACAAACTGAAAATAAAAAATTAAAATATTCACTCGAGGGAAGACTTGAACCAAGGTCCTCCCGTTCCACAGGTCTTCACACTAACCACGGGACCACAGTGCTCCTGTGCTCAGACAATCCTCCGTGTTGCCTATATTGCGCATAGACTACTCAGTTTGTATATTTTGCTTATTTTTTCATAGTTCCATACAACTTCTTCCTGTTTTCTCGATTGATGTGTGTTCAGTTTTTCAAGGTCTATCCACTGTGCCAACTTATAACTAAATCTGAGGGGGGTGCGATGGGGAGGTTCCCTTGTGAGTAGAGCACCCGGGACTCAAGAAAGTAAATCATGTAACATTTGTAAACACTGGTTAAAGACAAACACACTGTCAGCATCATTTTATACCCATTACTTCAGTTTTTTCTGCACAAATGATGTTTCATAAAGCATAAGTAACAGTATGTTATAGATATGTTAACAAAACAAATAATTTGATGGGAGCCATAAAAAAAAGGTCGAAAAAACGTTAATTCTGGGAACACAAAAGTGGAGTTGTGGTGTATCTGCATTTGCATATAAATTTACTCAAGTTTGTCAGGTCAAAATAAAAACGTGGATCTTTCTGAGCGTAACCCAATGTTGTAAAAAAGATTAAAGGCAAAATATTTGTTCACGTGTTTGTTTCCATAGACAGGTCATGTTATTTAGTTAATAAGAAACAAAAAATATTAAGAGGTAATAAATTTTTACAGGTGAAGTGCAGCTGCATAGATCATGTAGACGTGGAAACGTAAATGCTGTGCACAGAATTTTAGAAGTGCCAGGTGTAGATGTCAATATTTGTGATAATGCGGGTTGGACACCACTACATGAAGCTGTTCACTACAGCCACACAGCTTGTGTGCAAGCACTATTAAATTTTATACCATCTCCTGGGAGCCCATACGTTTATACAGCAGCACGAGCAGATTGTGGAACAACACCGTTGATTAGTGCAGCAATTGCTGGAGATGCGGACATGTGTCATCTGCTGTTACAGCACACAGGTTGGTGAAAAACATTATCTCCTTTTTTTGCCACTTTCTGTGTCTTTTGTGCTCAAGTTTTGAAATATATTGTTAATTTTTGGTAGAAATGTTGTATATTGCAAGACTAATGAAAGTGTACTTTTCATCCTATGAATAAGTCAGGGTAAATGAAATTTTTCCAGGCCTTGAATTGAATCTAGATTTCCTGCATATGGTGAGCAGTCACCTTAATCACCATCATCAGAGCATGTCTCCATATCTGATACAAAAGTTTGTCAATCACATGGTCTCCCTCAGGGTATGTGGAACAGCACCACTGTAACAATAGATCTGATTGAGTACTGTGGCTTCTCTATGATAGAGCTATATGAAGTTCAGAGAAATGAAATGAAAAGAGTCAATGGGAATGAAATAGATGAAGATGCAATAAAATGACATATCAGTGAAAACTATTCAAAAATGCTGAACTGGCAGTATAGTGAGTATTGCCTTAAGCTGTTGCGCATGAATTGTGACATAGTGGTTAGTGTCACTGACTGGCATTGCTAGTTCAAACATGAGCATCAGAAATTACTTCTTTTTAGTATTTATCATTTCTGGAAGGTTCTCAAAATTTCTTTTGTTTGTAATGTTTTTATAAATAGCAGCACCCTCTTTACAGTAGTGCAGTTCTGTTCTGGCTGTATGTTGGTGCTCGTAACATGGTGGAGATGCTGGGTAGTTCAAGACTGTGACTATGAAATAGACTTTAAAATACTGTAAAGTTGCTAAAAAAAATATTCAATGTTTATTATGAATTTCTTTATTGTTTATTCATTGACAATAAACAGTAAAGAAATTTACAAAAGAAAACCTGTGAATATTTTTGAGCGGCCTTACAGCATTTTCAAAGTATATTTCATAATTACTGTGATGATAATTGCATTCCCCTTTAAGGATTTTCTATCTGTTTTAGCTTAGATATACTTTAAAACGTATACATCACCTTGACCCCAGTTAGGCAATGTAAGAGCCGTCGTCTGCACTGACGGGAACTAGAACATAAGTAGTTCATCATTTCAAGGTTTGTGTATTGAGTATACCAATTGATTCCATAACAAGAAGAAGTCAGCTGCACATCAGTGTTTTCCAGAGATACTGGTCAGAATTTGACAAAATAGCTGAAAGTATTCAACCGTGTCTCCAAATGAAATAGGTCGGATGACATGATGTGTTTAGTAAATGCCAAACGAGAACCCAGAATGCAACCAATGCAGGTACAACCATATTCTCTGCCAAGAACAATGCATGACAGAATAACAGACATTTATAAATTTCGAAGACAGAGGGCAACACACCAGTGTGTTTCCGCTGTGGATGCACTGGGGCACATTGTATGCTAATGATGAGAAAGAAGATGAGTTTCTGACGACGACGACTACTACACTGCCAGGTGTCAACATTATAATGGCTCTGTTCACGGCAGTCAAGTAGAGGTGATTCTAGTTGATTTATGGGACGAAGCCCATCTCCGTGCCCTGGACAAGGTCGCTCCCCAACGTGCTGTAACCATTCCTTGTCAAAGAAGTACCAGCTGCTTGCCTAGCCACTGAGTTAAGAAAACTAAGCGAGATGACCTTCTGTGGAGGTGAAGCTGCCATAGAAGGAAATCCTGTATGGACAACAGTTACCAGGATGTAAAGAAATCCTCTTGATGTCATTATTGATGGCCAACCAGTTCAGACAATAGTTGACTACGGGCTTCTTTGCAATAATGTTGAATGCTTAGCATCTTCAGCTAAGAAATGACTATGTTTCTTGATATGAAAGTTAATGTGCTGAAATTCCCAAATGGGGAAATACTTCCAGCCAACAGCAACATGTATTGGAAGAATAACTATCTACAGCAGAATGCAGCTGTTCAAATTGATCATTTTATCAGAATGTAATCATGTTATTCTTGGATGGGATGTCTTGCAGGCATCACAAGCAGTTGTATGCCCGGTTTCACCAAGCTTCATCTAAATGAGCTAGACAAATGTCAACTCAGTGGCTTCTTTATTTCTGACATATCATCAAAATCTATAGCATTTCATCATCACTAGTCAGAATGAATTGACAATGCATTTATTTTGACAAACTCTGTTCGAAATAGTTGCACAGTAGGTCGTGAAAGTCCTGTATCGTGTACTAACTGGTACTATTGAGCCCCTCCCCCCTTCCCCCCTCCCCCCTCCCCCCTTCCCCCTCCCCCCTTCCATCCCCCCCCCACCAGTGAACAAATGATGATTACTATGTACATAGTGGAAGTTTGGTAAAGCTGTTCAGTCTCTTCTAGTACACCATAATAACACAAAGAAAATGGAAAATACTATTGCAACAAAGAAGAAGGGATCCAAATTTTCTGGTGGTGAGAAAAGTTCATTTATAGGGCCCATTTCCAAAATGAGAGAAGTAACTGAAAACAAGAAAACAGACAGCACAACATCGTGTGTAAAAGACAAAGCACAGGAAGTGGTTGCAAACTGTTTCAATTAAAATTAATTTGTAAAGAAAAGAATGGTGAAGCAACTAAAACTGGTTTATGAGAATTTCCAACGAATGGCAAAACAAAAAAGGAGCCAAGATGAGGCGAACATGTTTAAGACCGGAGGTGGCATTGCTACATCTCCATAACAGAACAAGACATCTTTGGAGCTGCTGCAGATAATCAGAGCTCAGTTGGATCCACTTCCCAGCAGTGTTGATTGTGATGCTTCTTATGCAACATGTGCATCTGATAATCATCAGAAATCACTCAGTGCGTTTTTCCGCACTCAGGATAGCTCAATCTTAATTTTAGAGGAATCTGTCCTAGATATGCAGACATAAATAGATATACCAGTACATCCAGAACAAAAACAACTACTGACCATCACTTCCGAACATCCATTGTCAACGAGAGGCTATCGACAGCAAGAAATAGACCTTCCTTGAAAAAAATAAAGCAGAAGCTCCAAGAGCCTGTGAGTAAATACAGGAACGGTCAGAAGTGAGAAGAAATCTGTTTAACCAAGAACTATATTTACTTTTTGTAAAGCAGAAAGAAGAATGTGAACTGCTACAGATGCAAAAGGAAACAAAAAGAATGAAGCAAGAAAATAAAAAACTGAAGACATCCATGCTGCAACCAAAGCTTTTGAATTATACATATAAAAAGTGAATTTCTGTATTCAAAGGCCATAAAAGTAGCCACTGTAATAATCAACAATGTTGTTACTGATGTATTTAATCCCAATTATAGAGCCAGGAATCTCCTTTTTCAAACTCCATACCATTATTTCTTAGCATTTCTGGTATTAATGTGAGCTCTGTTGTAATTTTCTTCTCCTTGATTTCTTGGTTTAAGAATAACGTTAGAAGGAGTGGCGGAAGCCTTTATCCATTTTCATCAATAAGTATCCTGCTTGAACTCTTTCTGTTTCAAATAACACTCTAATTTCTGAGATGTCAAAAGTAAAACTCTCATGAACTGACCCTGGGCAGCAAGCTACTATATTCCTGACTAGTTGAGTAATCAGGTCTTCTGCTGGTTGTTAGCATTGTTCTTGCATGATATTTCGATGATATGACTTGCTGTCTTGTTAGGTGCTCCCTGAGACAGGTCCTTGGGTGTATTGGGTTCAGGATAGTGCCGGGCACTCCATCTGCAGTCCAGAGGTGGATCTGGTTGTTGTCTCTTGCTGCTGGTGTTCTGATTGCCATCTGCACGCAGCTTGTCCATCCTCTGGTGTCACGCCCATCATCTGATGTTCCCTTTTCGAGCCGCACCACATGAGGCATTCCGTTCGTGGTTTGTACCCATCAGGACGGGTCTATTTGTCCTCCCTTGCCACTGGTGTTCAGTACGCCTTCTGCACCCACTTGACCATGCTTCAGGTCCATGCCAGATGTTCTGCCTGCTGAATGCTGCCACCTCGGCTGTTGTTCGGTTGTCTTGAGTGTTGTGTGTGAAGTATATGCCTACTGGGGCAGGCATTTGGTGTTGTACTTCTCATCAGGCACTCCAGGCATTCTCTCTCCTCTGTGGGAACAGTCAGGTGTTTAGTCCGATATCTGCTTCTGTTGGGCCTGTAAGGTGAACTGTGCATTTCCAGTCTGTAATGCTGATGTTTTGTCCAAGTGATGTTTCCACAGTCTCCACTCACATTTCTATTTCTCATGGAATCTCGATGTTACCTAAGTTGTGTTTGCAGAAAATTAAGTGTTGGATTTCAGGTGGTGCTCACCTGGTATCCAGTGTCATGGTTGATGAAATTCTCTGTGGCTGACTTTGAGATCAAAATATCCTTTTATGGCACTCTCCCATTATCTCGTGAGTCTGTGTCACAATCTTGGTGTCATCATAGGTCATCGAGTGACGGAGTTCTGAGCAGTTTTCTTTACACTGATGTTAACCATCTGGTTCTCCAGCTGGTGGATGATGTCCCACACTGGCATGGCTTCTGCAGCTCCAGGTCATCCTTTACATCCTGAATGGAATAGAGTTCCAAGTGCTCAGTTTTTCTGTGCCGGATGGTGGCAACTATTGGCTTGTAAATACGTCAGTGTGAGTAGGTTTGTGGTACGTACTATGCCCAAAGATGCCAAACTGACCATAATGTCAGAGTGTGTGATGTGTAGCTGCCTAAAACATTATAAGAAGTCTTCAGAGTTCTGAATGTGGTATACTCATTTATGCACTTGGGATGAAAGCATCTTCATCAGGTAGGTAACTGTGGGATAGGTAGCTGTACCATTGTTGCTAACAATCGGTCCCAGAGGTATCCTGTCCTTCTGAATTATGGGCAGCCTATAAAGTCTGGGTGACACTGGTGCTTTTGACTGCAGCTCCTTTACGATCTTTTCAGGAAGGCCCATCTCCATCAGATCATCTCTGGTCTTTTTTGTCCACTTTGCCCGTGGGGTCGCTCCCTACTGGTCTAAATGCTGGATCTTCCAGAAGTTGTCACACCGGTCTGTCATAGTCTGCCTCCTGTAGGATGACTGTGGAGTTCCGATTCTACAGTGCTGTCATCCTACTGGAGTTGCGTGAGTACCAGCCTTTCATTGCCCAAGATGTTGCATTTGGGATATTGGTCCTAGTGAGTGCTCTCTAGGTCTCTCGTCGGACTTCTTCGGCCACTCTATAAGGAAATATGTTGGCTACTTGCTTGACTGCACTGATGAAGGAAAGCATGTTTCCGGGGGTCACTGCAAAGTTTAGACTCCTGTTGAGTACTTTTAAGTTGGTCTTGTTGAATTGATTGCCACTCAGGTTGACCACCATGCGAGTATCCCCATTCTAATGCAACTTCTTGTTGAGGTGGTCAAATTTGCCTCTTTGGCAGGCCATGGAACTAGAGAAAGATGCTCTAATACCATTCATGGATGTACTAGTTGAGAGGGAGGCAGATAGCACCATTGGGCATATTATGTACTGCAAACCAACTCACGCTGACTTACTGACAAGGCAATAGTTGTGACCATCCGGCAAGAAGAACAGAGTGCTCAGAACTTTAGTTCATGTTGCATAGACCCTTTCAGATCCCAACAGTCTGGCGGCAAAAATAGAACATGTACAATCAGTGTTCTGCAAAACATGGATACTCGTCCAGAGCTATTCAGAAGGCGTTTCGCCTGGCCAGTCTGCCAGAGGGTCCAGAAGATGATCAAGAAGAGACAAAGAACATGGCATTTCTGCCATATGCTGGACCGATCTCTGCCAGAATCAGCAGAATCTTCTTGAAACATATCAAAAGCGTATTCTGCCAACTCACTAAAATTTGGGCACTGATGGGGAGTATAGTGGATGAGCTGGGGCTGTGGATGGTGTATATTTACAACTAAACATGCCAGTGTAGACGTCATACATTGGCCAGACCACCAGGATGGTGAACATCAGCTGTAAAGAGCTCCAGAGTCATACCAGACTTAATGCAACCAAATCAACAATAGCGGAGCACTGTCTAGAACTTGTACCTGTCACAACGTGGCAGCAGTCAGCATTTAGAACGCCTGGCATGGTGCAGACACATGAAACAGAGCATCAGACGATGGGCACAATACCAGAGGACAGCCAAGCTGGGTGTGGGAAGCTGTCAGGAGCACCAGTGGCAAGAGAGGACAACCAGAACTGCCCCTGACACAGTGTGGACGGACAAAGAACATGGCTTCTGCTCCAGGCATAAATACTGCACTCGACCCACTCAAGGACCAGTCTCAGGGAGCACCTGAAGAATACAGTGAGTCATGCCATCAAAATATCGTCCACTGCAGACAATGCAGGGAGGAAGCTAGTATTGAACTGCCAATTGGATGTGCACGTGACTGAGAAACACTGTCAGCAAGATTTAGCTGTTCTGCCCTGTTTTCGGATGCTTACAAATCCAGAGCTGTGAAAGACAGACCGTGAGGACCATGGTAAAACACTGTATCTATACTAGGAATCATCCACCAATTAGCCAGTGTTCATGTAGGATGACTACATTGAACCTTACCTCTGGTCCTAGTGAAGAAGAAATATGGAACATGGCATAACGTATCTTTGTTGACTACCAATGACTGAACAAAAGCATGAAAACAGGTGTCTACCAGAGCTACCCATTGATGCTAACCTAGACTGCTTGAAAGGAATAAAGAATTTCTCAACTACGGACATCCAAACTGGCTTCGGGCAAATCAAGGTTGACTATGCTCAAAAACAAAAGACTGCCTTCGTAATTTCTCTATGGGTTCAGAGCACTCCAGCTACATTTGAATGTATGATGGACACACTGCTTCAATACCTTAAATGGAAGACATGTCTTTGCTATCTGGGTGACACTGTCATTTTTTAAAAGACAGTTGAAGGACATCCAACACATCCATTCACAGATGGGCATCATCCCCCAAACCCAGTCTGTGAATAGATTTCCCGCACCATATTATCACACACCCTTAATCCTCACAACACACACTAGAATCAGTGTGGCAGGTGGATTGGGGTAGGGATTGTCAGGTGGGAGGGATAGAAGGAAAAGAGGTGGGAAGGAGGAGGAGGGTTTAGGGAAGGGTAGTTTAAGGGATAGAGGGTTAGTTGGTAGCTCGGGGAGGGTGTCAAGAGCTTGCCAACAGTTTTGTATGTATTAGCTGATATCAATCCAGAAGTGAGAAGAAGAGGAAAAAGCAGTAATTTGGAAGGCATTGCAAATAATATGATCCAGTTTTCACTATAGTGCATAATATGGGATTTTTTTACAAGAAAGAAAGAAAGAAAGAAAAAATACCCTTGTGGTAGTGAAAGCTTTTTGGATTATACTATGTCCTGAATTGAATCCTTCTTTGCTAAGATCCATATGTGATTCCTAGTCCAGCCCACTGTTTTAATCTGGCCATTTTCTTCATTACAATGTAGATGACTGCAAGTAGCTCTGTTATACAGCACCAATAACATTAACTGATATCCGTACACTTGATTTTAAATGCCCCCATAATCAAAAGCTGCGAGATTGGATACTGTTAAGGCCATTACTATGGGAGAGAGTATTACTGACACAGTTACTGCCACGTCCATTATGATAGTTGTTGGAGATGATGTGTTGTGTACAGGCACTTGCCTGTCCTGCGGAGATGAAGTATTGCCATCTTTCTTAAAGACATCGCATAGTAACAGAGCACATAAGTTTGCAAAAATTCACAGTAGTACAGTTAGTACAGTTAAAAGAAAATGGACCATAAACAGTGTTGTGGGAAATATGTACTATACTGTTGGGGCGGGTTGATTCAAAGATTTGCACTATTGCTTGTTGGAACTGGACCATCATATTTAAAAGTGAGTCTTTTGTATCTGCCACTAAGTGAAAACTATGTCTTGCCGGACCACATGATGTTTAGTAGGCAGTCCCTGTTATTTTTCTATCTGTTGAAAACCAAATATGGAAATTCTTTGAGGTCTTGCATAAGTTTCAGTTCCTGTACATGTTGAATCTTGTCAGGGTAATTTTTGAGGATCATCTTAAGTGATCGTAAAACAGTGTTATTTGTAATGTGAATTAATCTTCAGATTTTGTACACGTGTTCAGCGTGTGCAGATGCTGCTAATCTTGTGTCACCGTCATATTATATTTTTGCACATCTTCAGTAGTTTGCTTTGGTCTTCCAGTTCTTTCAAGTGCTTTCAAACAGTGTACCATCTTAAATATTTTCATCATTGTTTTCAGTAAGAATAAGTAGTAGCCTCTTTCCGCATATATCATCAGATACAAATGGAAACTCCTGGATGGAAAAATACATAAAGAAGCGAGAGGCAACCAACCACCTACCTAAACAGGAATGGCGTGTGGCACACACCGATATCAGTGGCTTGAGTAAGGATAGATTATTATGGCCCAAGAAAACCATCTTGGAAATGGTAAAGCTGTTCTGCTGCTACTGTTGTAAGCATCTAAGGTAGTTAAAGTACTGTGAAACCATGAGTATGCAACAAGGTGTTGAAGATCCACACCTCATCACAGAATGAGGTGGTCAGAGGCTTGCTCGCCCTCTAAAGCAGAGTAGGTGGTGATAAATGGCAGCTCTGATGACAGAGTACAATGCTGGTGCAGGCAGAAATGTTGAGCAACACACTATTTAGTGCACATTATTGAATATGGGGCTCTACAGTAGGCAACCCCAAATGTTCCCAGTCCCATGTTGGCTGAACATCATCATCATCAATTTTGATTGCAATAGGCACAGGATAATCAGTATTATACTATGGATCAATGAAAACATGTTGCCTGGTTGGATGAATCACATTCTTTGTTACACCAAGTTGATGGTCATTTCTGGATACACTGCCATTGAGGCAAAGAGCTATACTAAACGTGTACCGTGCCATGGATGCATGCCATTGGAAGCAGTACAATGCCATGAGGAACATCCACCTAGGCTTCCATGAGACCTTTTCAGGTAAAATGTAATGTAAAGACTTAGAATATTTCTCAGCAGCAGACACTAAACAAGCAATTCTATTTGGAGATTAAGAAAAGAGACTGCACAGAAGTTTGTCGCAGAAATGTCTGACATTGTGGACTTTCAACAAGTGGTTGCTGCACTGTGACAATGCTCCTGTGCACACAGCTGTGTGTTCACCAGATTTAGCTCCCTTGGACTTCTTCCTTTTACGTAGGATGAAAAGGGACTGGAAAGCAAAGAATTTTACTGATGTCGACGATGTAAAAAGTTATGTCACAGTGATGCTTACTAAAATATTCTGGGCCATTATGCCATGGTCGAATGAAGTTCGTATATCTTTGAAGATCAAATGCACATCCTGACTTGCTACCAACTGAAGTGAAATTCCAGTTCTGCATGCTCCTGCATAAGGCGTGTGTCACATATTTTGAATACTCAACACAATTGGCCATTGTCAGTTGCTGTAACCCATAGTGGAAGATTGGTATACATCATCTTCAGCACTGTAATCTATATATTATTCAGGTCTACACCCTCTCCCTTCCAATTAAAATTATTGGGTTGTTTAGCAATTTCTGCGGCCTACCTGTATAGTTGTCCAGCGTATTCACTTCTGCCTGCCAGTACCTCAGTTTTATGGAAAATGAACCCCATGCTGCAGTGCATGTTCTGCAGCAGCTAATCCATCTGGTTCTCTCCTTGTACAGTTTTCCTTGTGTTCTTCTTCTTGTTTTATGGCCATTCTTGGTAGCACCTATGTACACATACCCACAGCTACACAGAATCTTACAAATTCTAGTGTTTTCCAGTGGTTTACATATGCCTGTGGCCAACATTGTATTCCTGTATTTTTTAGGCTGTTTTGTAGATTACAGCAATGTTCCATTTGGCAAGATCTTTCCTATGCCATCAGTGACACCTTTAATTGGCATTAATAAAACCTTGAATTTCACAGAAGCCTGTACATTGCTATGATATTTTCATGGTTTTCTTAACATTTCACGTGTGTAACACAACCAATCACATGTGTACTTTTATTTTTTTTCTGTGGCAGTACCTTACTGTTCTTGCAGTTGTAGGCAAATGTGGCGTTCAGGCAGTACAGCTGGCAGCCTTTTGCCCTCACACTTGAA